>NW_021604564.1:20126471-20134447 GCF_004785775.1 Grammomys surdaster | reverse complement strand
TGCCTGCCTGCTTGCTTGCTTGCTTGCTTGCTTGCTTGCTTGCTTGCTTGCGAGTACAGGGTCTAATGCTGCAGCCACGGTAGATCTGGAGCTCAGTATATAGACTGAGTAAGCCTAGAACTTATGGTGAGTTTCCTGCCTCATCCTTCCAAACGCTGGGGTTCTAGGCGTAAGCCACTGTACAAGGCTGCATGTTTCATGTTGTTAAATAAATTGTAAATACATGTGCTTGACAGTTTTTAGGATAGCATTAACTCTTCAAATCCAAGTCAGTATACTACACAGAGGCTTTCACAACCGTATTTATTGTGGCATTGTTTACAAACAATCAATTTAAGGACTCAATTTATATGTCCATCATAAAGAAAAAATGGTATGTATATACACAGCGGAAGTTTATTGTTCCATAAAGAATGTGTGTGTGTGTGTGTGTGTGTGTGTGTGTGTGTGTGTGTGTGTGTGTGAATGTGGTGAATGTGCTGTCTGTGAGAGAGACAAGAAGACCATTTGGGAAAATGAAGGGGTTGGCCTAGCCTAAAGGATAAAGAAAAAGACAGAAGAGGTCAGTATTGGCTGGGGTGAAATATGGTCAAAGCACATGATATGTAGAGATGAAAATGTATGTTTGAAATTCACCACTACACACAATAAAAATACGCTAAGAAATAAAAGAAAAGAAAAAGAATAAAATGACATTTTCATACCATAGCAATAATTTACTTAAGACATTGACATAGTAAGACTCTCATTCTAAATCTGTTAAGAAATAAAATATAAAATTAACAGCATTCACATCACAGTGAAGAATTGTGTTGCATTTTTCTCACTATGCGTAAAGAATGAGACTTGCGGTCATTCTTCATTCTGCAGTTGGAGCTGGGATTTATAGATGTGGAGTAATTTACCAACTCAAGTGCTCTGGAGACAGCATCTCTCATGTGCTGTCACTCCACATCATCTCCAGCATCCATCAGTGTACACGCGGAAGCATCCCAGCGTCAGCACTGACTGGGAGTGAGCTGATTCAGGAATAGTCTTGACTTCACATTAAAGTCCAGCATTTTCAGCCCATTGGCTCTCGCCCACCTATGATGACCATGCCCCTTGCACACTACTTAATCCAAGAGGAAACATTTGCTTTACGCTACATCACCTACTGACCACCGAGGAGTCCTGAGAACAAACGAGTTGTACATAATGATAAGCAGACAAAAGTACCATTGGTTAGTAATATTATGGTTTCATGGGGTATTAAGAAATTAATGGTGAGCGTGAAGCTCACCATTTGTTGCACTCTCAGAAGGAAAGAATGGCTCAGTCCACTTCACAGAGGTTATTTCTTCCACTGGCATGCCACTTACCTAGATCAAGTTTGAATAAAACATAAAGCATAGTAATAATGCTAATGGTGGCATGAACCTATTAAGTTCTTTATGTATGCACTATAATTTAACCTCACCAATAACCCAACAGAGCATAGTATCGTTGACTCCAGTTTACAGAGAGGAAGTAGACATAGCAAGGATAACTTATTTGGGACCACATAGCCAGTAACTGTTGAGTCTGGGCTTCTGACTCAGCATTTAGACTGCTAATGACGACCGTCATTGGAACAACAGCTGTCATGTACATGTGCGTGAACATTTCAGATCACACTGGAGGTAACCTGTGGAATGCAACAATTTGAATTTTCACCATGAGGGATGTCTTGTTTCCCTCCATTGTATCAATTTTTGTTGTTTTTAGTGCTATTATGGCTTGAATGTGTTGTGATGAGCAGTGGAACCTTGAAGAAGCAAGGCTTGGATGAAGGAAGCAGGTTCTGGGAGGGAGGTCTTGAGGCACATGGGCTAGCCTGGATTCATTACATGACTCTGCTTCCTGATTTATAGATACACAGCAAACTGTGCGGCAGGTTCTTGCTACCATATATTGAACCCCAACTGCTATGCCTTCCCCACCACAAAACTGAAAAAAAAAAAACATTTCTCTTCTCCCGAGTTTTAGATCTTGGCAGGTTTTATATCACAGCAAAGAGGAAAGAAACTAACTGAAAATTGGTACCAAAATGTGGGGTTATTGCTGTAAGAAACCCAGTCATGTGGTTCATGGGCCTTTGGAGCTAGTTTGCTTGAAGACTATGGGAGATTTTATAGCTCGGGCTTAAAGAACCCTTAGACTGTTGTAAGTGGAGTTTCTTCTTGCAGTCAAAGATGGCAATAATACAGAGATGTACAATCAGTCAATATGCAGCCTGTAAGGGATTGTCATGTGCTCAGCTCTAAATGGGACATTTATTTCACACTCCCTCTCTAAAGATTCAGAACTCATTGCAGAAAAGGGACAAAGATTGTAAGAGCCAAGATAATTGGCACCCAGAGCAAAGCAGTATTTCCCAGACACGACAGGGTCACTGCAAACATGAACTCACAGAGGCGGTGACTACAAACTCAAGGCCTGCACAAGATCTAGCCCAAGTCTCAGTATGGAAAGATGAAGTGTTAGCATGTTCCTCAGCTACATGGTCTGCCAGGATGTGAGCCAGCTTCCTTAGTCCCCTCCCCCACAGCCACACCCAGCATCAAGTGCCTTACACACCATGATGGAATGTATTCCTCAAACTGTGAGCCCCTCATTGTTCCTGAAGAATAGTCTCTTACAGTGACACAGAAAGTAACTAGTACAATAATATATTAATTTAAAACAATACTTTTTGTTCAGTCCTAGTGAAAGCATATTACAGAGAGAGTTCCAGGACGGCCAGGGCTACACAGAAAAACCCTATCTCAAAACAACAAACTTTTAAAAGGACTATTGGTGTTTTTTAGGCTTTGTGAATTATAAGAGCTCTGTGTTTTGTTGTGAGGAATGCTTTTGTATCTATAATTTAGCTAATTTTACAGTAAGAACAACAAAAAGTATCTATACATAGTCTTCAGTGAAGGGTTACTGCATCCACTGATATTTTAGTACAAAACCCAGAATGGGTACATTTATACCAGATTGTTAGTAAAGGATTTTTTCCTTCGTTTTAGTTACAAGAAGCACTGGACCAACACATACAGCCCGCCCAATGCGCTACGAAGATGCATGACTGCATTCAAAAGTACAAGGCTGCATGAAAAAATGACTTGAGTATTTACAAAGCAAATAAATAGTGTGGTATGAGAATTATACCAGTCATGACAATTTATGAGACTTATTCTTAATTTACTTGAAATATACAATTTAGGCTTGGGGCACAGTTTAGTAGTATAATAATGTTTTGCAAATCTTATAAGTTTGGTTTATTATTCATAAAGCAAAGCTGGAAAATGATACATTCATTATTTTACTTTTTATTTTTTTAAGAATTGAAATAATTATTATTTAAGATCTGTGTTGACAAATTATGTGTTGTTTTTAAATTGGCATGTGAGAGTAACTATTTTAAAATGTACATTACAGACTTGGACTTGAAAACCACAAGTTAAAAGTGACAGCAAGAAAGCAAGCAGAGAAAATTGAACAGTTAAAGAAAAAGCTACTTAGTGAATTTTTGGTAAGTTATTCTCTTATTTCTTGTAATAACTAAATGAAAGTTTTACTTCTCTAATATCAGGAATGTTGCACGCTGGAGGCCAGCTCCAACAGAGAGTTCAGTGGTCCAACAGGGAGATGCCTTATTTTATCCACCACGTGTGTGTGTGAGCATGTGCCTGCTTTACATTAGTCGCTGACCCCACATCTCCCTGATATATATATTTTTTTTTTCAAAAATTTTTTTCATTAAATAATATCAGGAAGCCAAGGTAAAAAATGAATACCATAAATTGATCATCGCCTTTGATCACCAGTCCATCTTTAGCAAGAAGACACGCCAGCTAGCCATAGCTGTGCTGCCATTGTTCTTGCCTCTGACCTCAGTGAGCCCTTCCCTCGACTATCAAAAATGTGCCTCTCTGAACTTCACACTTTCCCCCAAGACTCTCCAAGACTCTCCACAGCAAAGCCACTAACAAAAACATCTTAACCTAACTTTACTGACAATCTATATCTATAAATTCTCTCTAAGGATGGTGGCTGAATCATTAATCTGTTCCAGCAGCAGTACTGTAAAGATCAATCACTATTATTTTAAGTACCAATGACACTGGCCAGTGAGGGGCTGGAACCCCATTAGAGTTTTCACACCACTCGTAGATTATGAGGGACGTGATGGCCATGCAGGCAACAAGCAGGGAGATAGTCTGTAACAGTATGAGGTCATCAGGACTTGTAGTCCTCAGGCTCAGCCTCTCCAAGGCACACCCACCAGGGTCTTGCTGACCTGTGGGTTGTCCTCCATGACTTCCACAGCTTCGTGCTGTTCCTCTTGCATGCTTCATGACAATTTCAGCTAGTAGGACCTTTTCATTGGTAAATGTTGAGGGCCATCGGCCACAGTCGACCGGGTTCACCTGAAAGAGAGGCTGGGAAGGGACAGGAGGGCGGGAAGAGATGAAGCCAGGACAAAGGTTTCTGATCGAGGCTCGATGCTTTAATGTTCAGCTTTCAATTTAAAGGGGATAACCCACCCCCATCCCCAGAGTTCCTTCTTGCTTCAGCCGGCTGGGGGTGAGCGCTGGGGGTGAGCGGAAACCATCCTGCTGGAGGTGAGAGGAATCCATAGGTAATCGCAGGCTGGAGATGTCTGAAAGCAAGCTCAGCAGGCAGTCTATTCTCAGCTCGTGTACCAGGCTACAGGCAGCCAGAAAGGCGCCAAGGCCAAAGCAAGCACTGCCTCCGCCAAGGGCAGGAAATGCCTCCAGGCCATACCTCCAGAGTCCTATTGTTTGGTCTATTGTGGTAAACAAGGTCTCATCTCTTAGGCCTGTTCAAGGCTGGGGGAAGGGCACAGGTAAACATATTCTTGTTCATACCAATACATTCGCTTATATTAGTAACACACGTAGTCCTGCTTATAGAAGTTTACTGTATAAAATCCTTGATACTTCATAAAATTACTGATCTGGGTAATAAGTTTTAAATAAAGATGTTGTAAAAGTTTAATACCAATTTGTACAACCTACATTTTTAGCCACTCATCCTCCAAAAACCATGTAGGTGTCTTCTGTGTTTGACTATTATGAATAGTGCTACACTTACTAGATTATTTACCTACTAAATAATGTGTGAAATTTAGGTACAATGTACACAAGGAATACATTTATTAAGTAGCTATTATTGCTATCACTGTTATGATTTCTGTGGCATAGAGATTGAACCTGAGACCTTACAGATCCAAAACAAGCATCCCAGCACTGAGCCACACACCAAGCCTAAACTGTGGATTTTAAATATGTGTTTGACTCTATCGATTTTAGAACAACCTTTAAGGTGATAATAAAGTAGTTATTTGATTTAGAATTTGGGATATCTATTTTTATCTAAGATTTTTTTTTTCAGCAAGATTTCGATAGTGAACTTCTTATAACTTATATATCTCATCGGGAAAGAGTCATTATATGAGCATTTTCTCCCAGGGGACAGTGGTTTGATCTTTGGATTTTAGAAAAGAATTTCTTATATTCATCTGTGATCATTAGGCAAACACTTAACTATCCAATCTCAGAAAAAAAGGATGTGTTCATTATGTCAACATAATCATGTATATTAAAACTCTGTTTTCTAAAGAGAAACATTCTATTATTCATGCTTTGACTTGTAGAACTTAAGATCTTAAGTCTGCAATATGAACACTAAATTGGAATAATGAAGTCTTTGCTCCCACTAAGTGTTTTCTTTGGTCACAGTTACTAGGTTGTTTTTTTTTTTTTTTTCAAGACAGGGTTTCTCTGTGTAGTCCTGGCTGTCCTGGAACTCACTCTGTAGACCAGGCTAGCCTCAAACTCTTGAACTCAGAAATCCGCCTGCCTCTGCCTCCCAAGTGCTGGGATTAAAGGCGTGCGCCACCACCGCCCGGCCAGTTACTAGGTTGTTACAATTCTATTGTAAGTTCATAACTCCTATCCCCTGCACACAAGGACTTACATGCTGAAGACATATCTGGGAAAAGAGGACCATGATAGCGCTGCTAATGTCATTAAAGGAGTAATGAATGCATCCAGGAATTTGTTGCCAAGTCTAATTGAAGAAAGTGGGTCACTGGAAGCACATCTGTCCCTGGCCTCATCCCTTTTTCTCTGCTCCATGGCTGCCATGAATCGCGACTCCTCTGAGTGTGTTCTCTGTAACACACTCCTGCCACCATGGTACTCTGCCTCACTTCAGACCTAAAACAACAGGTCTGTGTGCTGTTCCTCTCGCATAGCTCATGACGATTTAAGCATGTCAAATGACAGGGTCAAATGATTAAGGACTGACATCTTTGAAATCATGATCCAAAATAAACCTATGTTCTCCCTCCTCCCCCCAACTAATTAAGTAAAGGCAGGGAATCCTGACCAATAGAGTATCAGCACCAAGAAATAGAGCAATCACTCTGTCAAAAATCAAACCATGTGGTTCTTAGGCCCTTGTGAAGAATTTGGAAATGAGTTTTAAAATCATCATATAGAATGCTTTAAGAGAACTCTTGTGTGGGAGCTGAGAAGACCAGAATGTGGAGTTCATGGGGTTTCAAATAGGAACAAGGATTCCATTGTGGGTTAGACTAGAGGACATTCATGTTGTATTTTTGCAAAGAACGTGTTCTCATTTTGTCTTATGCTATAAGACTACATGAAGCCAAGTTTAAAGTGGTAAAGCCATTTAACTGGTGGAAGAAGGAATTCCTAGGAAGCCTGATATCCAGGCTGCTGTATTACTTTTGCTACTTGCTTTTGGCCAGCTGCTTACTAAGAATTAGAAGCACAAAGATTACTGGACAGTTTTTAAAAACTTATAGTTTGGTCAGTCATCCCTGTATAAAAGCTGGGGTTGAGGAAGGCACTGTTTCTGCAGAGATAAGTACCATTTAAAAAGGAGCCAAGGAGCAGGGCACAGTGGCTCACACTTTTAATTCCAGCACGAAGGTGGCAGAGGCAGGCAGAGCTCTGTGAGTTCAAGGCTATCCTGCTCTACACAGTGAGACAAGGCTACATAGTGAGACCATCTCAAATAAAAATGTAATTCATTTGAAGAGACTTAGAAAGTGAGAGCAACTGGACACACTTGTGACACAAGACTGCCTAAGAGGTTGCTCCCAGCATTCCTTGTACAGTGCTCAGTTCATAGCTAAGAGTTTGCTTGCATCTCAGAATCAAACTATTCAACAAAGGCCGTTGGAACTCTTGAGGGCACACAACATGTATTTGCATTATGACAAGGACATGAGCCCCTAATGGCCAGAGGAAGAAAGGGAGAATATTATGATTTGGATAGATGGTATCCCTCCAACCTCAAGCCTTGTATGTTGAAGGCTTGTGTCCAGCTAATGATTGGATCATAGAGGTGCTATATTCAACAAAAGATTAAAGCATTCATGAATTCATAGCTGAATACAGTATCTGGATGTGCAGCCTATAAGTCACTGGGAATGCATCTTTTAAACATGAATCTATCTTTGAAAAAAAACCCACTAACCATTGTGTTGATTGGTCTATCTTACAGCTAGACAAGTCTCATTTTCTTACTATATTTTTAATACATATAATTTGACAATTTATTGATCAGGAGTTAGCTGAGAGCCATAAGACATCTTCTTACATCAGTGTCATACAGCAATGTATTAATAGATCAGAAAAATGAAAGTCTGGTAATAGTAACCCAAGCCTATTAAATTTGTTAAAAGTAATGAAGGTTTTTACTACATATTCTCAAAATTAGGAATGTTAATTAAAATCATTAGCCACTTTGAACTCCTACCCAAAGGTCTAAGGCATCCTACTTCTTCCAGTTGTTTTGTTTTCTTAAATGGCAACACTTCTGATTTAGTAGCATCATCTCACCTCCCATTCAGTAGCACCATCTCACCTCCCATTCAGTAGCACCATCTCACCTCCCATTCAGTAGCA
>NW_021604564.1:20071131-20126371 GCF_004785775.1 Grammomys surdaster | reverse complement strand
TTCAGTAGCACCATCTCACCTCCCATTCAGTAGCATCATCTCACCTCCCATTCAGTAACATCATCTCACCTCCCATTCAGTAGCATCACCTCACCTCCCATTCAGTAGCATCATCTCACCTCCCATTCAGTGGCATCATCTCACCTCCCATTCAGTAGCACCATCTCACCTCCCATTCAGTGGCACCATCTCACCTCCCATTCAGTGGCACCATCTCACCTCCCATTCAGTAGCATCATCTCACCTCCCATTCAGTAACATCATCTCACCTTACATATCTGTGTCACTTTATTTCTTAAATCACCTCAAAGTTCAATTTCTCAAAGCCAAAATTTTTTTATAATCTACATTTAAATGAGGCTTAATGTGGCCAGCTCACTTAGCATCCACTTCAGTAACTTGAAATTAGGCACTAAAATAACTTGAAAGTGTGTTCTTCCACATGTTTGGCAATAGAATCTGACAAAGCCGTTGGCAGTGTTGCCTACATTAGAATTCACTGTGTGGCTTGAGCTGCCTCACAGTTATAATATCATGTACTGAATTTAAGTCATTTGTATTCACAAATAAATATGGATCATATCTCTCATGGGAGATATCAGTTCTTTCAGAGAATCATTACATCTTAGAATTCAATTCAAATATTATCAAACATTTGCAGTTCAGGAAAAAGATTATTGACATTAGAATCATTAGTTATAAGATGAAGTTATTATTATTTTCATGTCTTATTTTTCTTCTTCTGGGAGCCAATTATCTATAGGACCTATATAATGCCATATGATATTGCCATGTCTTCTTTATAAGTGAAGATAGATACTGTAGGAGGCATTCTTCTAAGGGGTGACTTCATGTTAAAACTATAGAAAAATAACACTTACGTAACAAAGGTAATGAGCATAAAGACTATGTTCTATGACTCTTGGTGAATTTTTCCTTGTTGACTTTCTGAGTAATTAATAACAATGTCATAAGAATCAAGTAGACATGACACTTTGTTACACCTAAAATTGTGTTAGATTTTGTTGCTTGTATTCTGTTAGACCATTGTCAACTCACTTTCCTTAGCACCAAGGTGTATTATTTTATGTCTACAGAGTGATGATCTTACTGAAAAACTGGAAACCGCATCTTCCAAATGTCTACATCTCTATAAACAGAATCAGCTGCTTCAGCGGGAGTTACTGTCTATGAAAACGATACAAAGGAAATATGAAAAATTAAAGAAGCATAAAAAGAAGTTAGAACAAGAAGTAGTTAACCTCAGAAGTCACATGGAAAACAATATGATAGAATGTGGTCGAATAGAGCAGTATAAATGGGAAATCGAAGAGAAAACAAAGCAGGATTTGGTGGAAAAGTTAAAACAAGTCAACCTATTCTTGCAGGTTAATTATATGCAATATGTCTTCATCCCTTTCACTGCAAATAATATTCTGCGTGTACACCTTTTATGTATGCTTCTACTTCTCGTGTCACTAGCTGCTTTAGAAATTTTAAAGAAATTGTGGGAAAGGCTGGTCAAAATGAAAGGGAATGGGTGCATAAAAACTACTTGAGCTGCAGTTATTTTTGAACTGTTTGTGTTCAATTTGCTGTAGACACAAGCAGCATATGAAGACAAACTAGAGAAGTTAAGGCACAAACAGAACGCTTCGGTACGAACTCAGATGGAGCTCAGAATAAGGGATTTGGAGTCTGAATTCTCCAAGATGAAAAGTCAAGTTGATTGCAATCAAATAGAAATGGAAAACTATAAGCAGCTCTACCTAGAAGAAGTGAAAATAAGAAAATCATTGTCAAATAAATTAAGCAAGTAAGTCGAAACTCAGAGAGGACAAACTAGGCTCAGTATTCTGTCCCTAGAACACAATTTTTCCTAAAATGGGTAATAGCAATTGGTGTGAAAATCAACTGTAGGATGTAAATTTGTAGGCTGGTACCAACTCCCAGTCCCAGTGCTGTTCTAGCACATGCAGTGTCAACCCCACCCTCACAAAGTCACAAAGGAAAAGAGAATATCATTTTAGAAAATAAAACCAACAACATAACTTACCTTAAGGGGCTGGAGAGGTGGCCCACCGTCTAAGAGTGCATACCGTTGAGCATCCGTTCAGTTCACAGCACCCACGTCAGGCAGCTTACAACACCTGTAACTCCAGCTCCAGGGAATCCAGTGCTTCAAACTCTGCCAGTACCTGCAATTATGTGAGCACATGTATATTCCCCTTTTAAAACAATTATTTTTAATAACTTCATCCATGTCAACTTATATCTCCTTTCTATAAAGCTTTGAGTCTCTCTTTATGCTATCCTATAGTTAACCTGGCATATCTCTAAAGCTCTGTATTTCGTATATTCTCATTACCAAATTCCTGCTTATCATCCTCTCAAAAAGAAACATTGAAAGGTTAGGAAATGATAGCTTGAGCCCATGGGTCATGGGATTACTGTTACTATTGCAATGGGCACGTCCTAGTCACTTGATTAGGTTTGTTTGTTATTACCTGAGGGTCCCTAGACATAGACTCTCCTTTATGGTTTTCTATTGTACCTTAAACCACAGTTTTGTCCCAGGAAAACATTAGCATAAGACTTAGGAAAGTATACTTTGGAAAATGTTAAGACATAGTTTCTGATTCAGTACAGGACTGAGAAGAAGACAGAAAGGGTGGAGCCCTTCTGCTCAATGGGGAATGTCATTAACTGTTTTAAAATGTAGGTTATTTAGGATCTACTCAGGAACATGAAGTGTGAGGAATTTATTTTTGCACTCTTCATAGAACAGATGAAAGACTGGCAGAGGCCAAGACCAAACTTCTCCTGGAGAGAAAACAGAACAGAGATTCACACTACAGCATGGTTGACACAAGGCCTGTGCTGGAGTCCACGCGTCCTAGAGACAGTAATAAATTTTTCATTCCAAGAAGTTTCTCTGGAGAAAACATGCTTACATCAAACCTCTGGCACTCAGTTGAGACCATGGAAAATTGCAAGACCAAGGTTAGTTTTCTCTTCCTTTCCTTTGGACTCCATTCCTGAGGTAGCTCTTGCTAATTCATATCATACCAAGTTATTTAGTTGCCTGACACATAATGAGTGACCATTATAATAATGTATGCTCGTGAAGAAAGAAAATAGAAATTTTATAATTTTCAAGATTTCCAAAACCCTTGTTTGCAAGCAATACTCATCTGTTGACTTGATGTTTCAGATGTAACTGATCGGTGGACTTCCGGCTTCTTTAAAAGCTTATCAGCTCGCTACATTAGCAAACAGATGTGACTGCAGAAAACTAAAGGTTTTCCTTGCGAGTGATTTGATTTGTGCTTCTATATTAGTTTTAGGATGTTTTTTCCTAGCTGAGTGAAAAAATAATTTTAATGTAATTGATGTGACTCAAGGTTTGCTTACAGAACTGGCCAAATTCTCAATATTAACTCTGGTGTCCTATAAGCATCATGACATCTGTCCATCTTCTATTGTCTTCATCAGTTGTGTGCTTTGCTGCTTTAAACTGTTTGAGGCAAACTTTCCAGTGTCCTCTTCCTTACCCACTCAACTTTGGGGGAGCCTCCCCCTTTTATTCAACCATCAAGCCCAATTCTTGTGCCCACAACTTCATGAATGTGGAATGTGTTGAATCCATCTGTGGCAACAATCTTAAAGAAAACTGTCACTCTTTCAACAGGTATCAATTGTAATAGGTTCTTTGATAGGACTGAAATTTCATGTCCATCTCCAATTGCCATGCTGATGTTTCTTCTGGCTTGAGCTTGCGCCAGGCTTCTGTATGCTGTCATAGCCCTGTCAGTTCATATGTGCAGTGGCTGCTTTACCTGGAAAATACTGATTCTTTGTATTCATTCACCTCTTGCTTTTACATTCTTTATGTCCCTTCTGCAATGATCCTTTAGGGTGCCATATAAATGTGCCACTTAGGACTGAGTATTCCGTAGGCTCTTATTCTCTGAACCGGGTCCAGTTGTGAGTCTCTGTGTTCATGCTTATCTATAGCAAACAGAAAGCTTTTCCATGAGGGTTGAGGACATGCGTTAATCTGTGGATGTAGTGGTAATTCATTAGAAGTCAGTTTAACATGCTGTCCATTTATCAGATGAATAATAGTAGGTTCTCCCTGAGACTCAGGACCTGTCTAGCCACAGGCTCTTGACTCAGTAATGGTGGCAATTTTTGTCTTGTTTAACAGTACTTAAATCCAATCAAACAGTGTTGGTTACTCTGATGGTGTTTATGACACCATCG
This sequence comes from Grammomys surdaster, assembly GCF_004785775.1. NCBI lineage: Eukaryota > Metazoa > Chordata > Mammalia > Rodentia > Muridae > Grammomys > Grammomys surdaster. Next base: position 20,122,105 of record NW_021604564.1, on the reverse strand, counting down.
CACCAGTTAACAATTGCTATCATACACCACAGGGTTTCTCCACCAGCTACAATTGATGATTCTCTTCCTCCTCCAGTAGCATACGTAGCATGCTCCAGCACTATGCAAGCTAGCAAGAATGAATAAACTTTACAGGTCAGGACCAGTTTGATTTCTCCATGTCCCATTGCTCAAGTATGTGGTGTCTTCAGGGGTAGGATGATGACATCTAGTTTTGTGGATAACCAAGAGCATTGGCAGAAACCTGTAATGTTGGCCATCAAGGCCAACAACACCTACAGAAGCAACCTGTATCCAGGACTGGGCTTTTATTTGTTAGACTGTAGTGTCTAGTAGGGGCATTGTTGCCATGTTACAGAACAACTCTATTTTGCCTCTTCTCTGTACATGTATACATATACTTTCATATATGCATTAGTATATGTATTCTGCATTAGTAGGTTTCAATAGGACTTTTTTGAAATCTCTAATGTTATTTATCCTTCCCAATTTTATTCTTTTACCCCACCCTCTGCCTCTTCACCATAAATTAACCCTGTGGGACGCACGTGTAATCGTCTCACCAGCAAGAACACACACGTGAACACACATCAGGATCCTTCCGTAGGAACACGTTTATTCCCAAAAACAAAATGGTGGGGCTGGAGAGATGGCTCAGTGGTTAAGAGCACTCATTGCTTTTCCAGAGGTCCTGAGTTCAATTCCCAGCAACCACATGGTGGCTAACAACCACCTGTAATGGGATCCAATCCTCTCTTCTAGTGTGTCTGAAGTTGGCTACAGTACTCATAAACACAAAATAAATGATTTTTTAAAAACAAAACAAAACAAAACAAAATGGTGGAAGAAGACGCCAGGCCCGGGAAAGCACTGCTTATATACCCTTAGAGCGGTGTATTCACCTCTGATTGGCTGCTTACTCATTGCGCGCCAAAACGCCGTGGGATGGGCTTTAACTTTGGCGGGCTTTTACCATGGCACATGCGCAATTTACTTGTTTACTAGGAAAAATCCCAGAAGCCAGCGCCATCTTCCAATGGTGGATTTTGCCAGCACCCGCTGCGGCTTCCTACATCTGCCCCTTTTTTGTTTTATTGCAGAGGGTGGTAGTAGAGATCCCTGGGAAGGTTTCGTAACTCCCATATTTGGGGGTCTCACAGTGGGTCTGAGTCTCTTTGGAGGGCGGTGCTCAAACTCTTACCCGTCACTGGGTCAGCCTCCCCACCCGGGGCTGCCCTGTCTTAGGTGGCCGAGGCTTATCCGTCTTCTATCCGGATAGAAGGACTTACCAGACCTTCTATCCGTGGAACGAACACCTTAGTGGGCAGGGACTGCGTATAGAAACGTTTGAGGCTTTACAGGGTGACTTTACCAGAAGCCCTTGGGTACAGCGGCTGAGGAATCTGTCTACTGGCTATTTCTTTTTGTTTTGTTAAACAGGCACTGGTCAATGTCCCGTGTCTTAGGCTAGCTGACGTTTTTCCACAGCCAGCACCAAAGAATGGTGAGCTCTCTGTCTAGGCTACGAGGGTCGCACACCCACACCTGGCATTCTCAGAATGTGCGCCCCAGGTTGTGGCCACTCGTGGTGTCACTGGGTAAACTCACCACTCGTGGTGTATCTCTGGCATATGGGATCAGCCTATTCCCGTCGTTGGGACCAATGGCAGCTGGCCTGGAGACAAAAGGATGGAGCTGTCTATCTGGCTGTTCTTGGCCTGTCTAGTGTGGTACCAGTCATGACTCAAACTCAAGCCCGATCAAGCAAATTCCATCTTGGGGGAATAAGCGATCAAGGACTAATAGTTTAAGACAGTCTCCCTTACCCTATCAGGTGCAATGGAAGCAAGTCCTCTGAGTGCAAGGGCTAAGGGAAACAGAAAGAGATGCAAACACCCATCCCTGTGCAATGGAGTCATCTCCTAGGGGTGCAAGGGCTGTTTGCCTCAAAATTCAGGTACCACAGCTACACAGACAAGGACCAGCCAGGCCAAGACTCCTCACCGACCCAGTGTAATGAGCAAATCTTTTGGGATGCAACGGCTGATGGCCCAACATTTAGCACCACCACTAGTGAGGGGGAGACTACTTATTTTCGAAGCAGTGATAGCCACACTGCAGGGGAAGCCCCTAGTTCTTTGGTCACAAGCACCTGTGCAATAATAGCCTTGTCAAGATTTTGTTGAGCTCTGAGTTTGCAAGCCAACCAAAAAATGAACACTAATCCGCAACATAGGGCATACCAAACAGGCCTACTCCCACCCACTTAAAAAAAGGAAAAGAAGAAAAGAAAAAGAAGGCTGAAGAAATCTAGGAGGACAGTCCCTCAGTTGGGGACAGATCCACGCGCGTCGAGTTGATGTTCACCACAGCTGCTCTCAATTTTCTGAGTGTCTCATTGAAGTTTTCTGACCAATTTCCTGTAAGATATTGAAACAATTTTCTGGACAGATTAGCTACATTATGTCTGACTGGTATGGGTTTTGGAAAGGCAGATAATATGGTCCATCGTCGTTCCCCCGATATACTAGGAACCTGTATCCCTTGGATCAGCACAAGGGCTGTCATCAGAGTTTGGAGGGTCCGCTTGGGTGTCACCTTCTAATATCGCGAGTCGTCACGTCAGCCGCTCTGGAAGCCAAAACGGGTTGTCTTCTTCCTGTGGAAAGATACAAACTGCTCCCCTGGCTTTTATTAAAATAGAATCTGGACCTTTTCATTGTCCGGTCAAGATGTCCTTTTATTTGACCAACTCTTTTGGCCTGTCAGGCTCTAAAATATTGAGGGTAAAAAGTACTAAAAGCTGTTCCTCTTTCATCAGTTAATTGTCAAGGGGAATTAGGACTTGCATCTCTTTTGAGAATATCCAACAGAGGTTTACATTCTTCTATGGTAAGCTGAAAATGAGGTTTTAGCCAATTAATATCTGTTAACTTGAGAATCATTAAAAGTAAACTATTTTTTGTATGTACACCTGTAAGCCAGAAGATGGCACTAAATCTCACTATGAATGGTTGTGAGCCACCATGTGGTTGCTGGGAATTGAACTCTAATATTTTTAGTTGTGAGTCTAGCCTTTAACGGCAGAACCATCTCTCTAGCCCCAATTATCCATTCTTATTGGAATTTTCTGTGTCACAATTGAATTCTCAGATATTGAAAAGATACTGTCTTTGAATCTTTTCTGGAGCAACAAGTACTCTAAAATCTTAAAGCTCATTGTACTAGAGCAAAGGCTTGTAGAGAAACTCCTTTAGAGAGATTAGCCAATAAAATGTACAATGAATAATATACACTGAGAGATTCAAACGCTTTAACCTTTTGTATTAAAGCAACAACAAATTTTTTAAGGCCAATAATCATTCTTTGAGGCAAGCTTTTTTAATGAATGGCTTCACAGGCTCTCAAAATCATGAGCAACTTCACTTAATGTAAACCTCTCACCTTTACCAGGAGGTAAAGGAACTGTATAAAACAATCTTCTAAATCTATAATAATTTTATATGTATTTACTTGAATGGCAGCTGGAGTAGGCAAGTCAGGCTGTAGTGCTCCATTAGTTTTATAAATCTTAAATTTGAACTTTGTTTTTGGTTTGGTTTGGTTTTTTTGTTTTGTAGACCAGGCTGGCCTCGAACTCAGAAATCTGCCTGCCTCTGCCTCTCAAGTGCTGGGATTAAAGGCATGCGCCCCCACTGCCCAGCTCTTAAATCTAAGCTTCTGCTTCACCCACTTTGTACAAAGTCTTGATTCAAATGTAAATGTTTTTAATCTTGGCCTATATCCTGAGGCCTGGCCCAAGGATTATCCTTCCTGTACCAAGGACAAGTTTCAGTCAAGTAACCTTGGTCACCTGACTGTTGCTCAAGCCTCTGTTCTTGGGACAGTCACTTTAAAAACTATCTAAATTTTCACATTTAAAACACTCCCCATTCCTATGGCTCTGTGTAAGCTATGGCCAGATCCTGATTGTATGAGGGTGTAATTTCATAGAAAAGACGAATGTATCTGAGTCTGTCTTTGCTTGTATGGTCTGAGAGCTGTGTAGGCAGTTTAACCTGATTAGCACCGCGCTGACCTTCTCCTACAAGCATGTTAAGATCTCAGTCTGCATTGTCTTAATTTAAATGTAAATGTTTTTAATCTCTAGCAGGCTAGCACTGTATCACAACCTGTTTTAAATATTTTTATTTAACTCTACCTGCTGTCCCCCCCTTCTATCACATGGGCGAATCAAAAAATTTTAAACTCAAGATTACAACTGTCAACTGTAGCCAATGGAATACTGGCAGTTTAACTAAATTTTTAAATTTCTTTTGTAACATTAGAGTATAACCATTAATTTTGAGAAGCAAAAGCAAAACCAATTTAAACAAGCTATTTTCTCTAAAATCAAGACCAAGTAGACTACCCCTATGCTACAAAGTTTTGCTGCCAATTTTTACATATAAATGCATGAAGCAGCTTTTACTATCTCATTGAAGAGATATTGGTTTAAAATCTTACTTTTTATACACTTGGTTTCTGAATGACTCTAACCCTGAGTTAGTTTTACGCCACTTTTCGTTACCAAAGTTGTAAATTTCTAATCACACCCAATAATTTAAGCCAATAGTCTATAACCAAGACATGTAGAACATTTTTATACTTTTAAAACCAATCAGAAACAACAATGAAGTGGCTACATATCTTATTTTTAGATCAAACAAAATTTGTTGCTTTTTCTAGCTGTAATTTCAAGAGAAAAGCACCTTGTCACAGAGATTTTTCTAAGACAAAACAACTCTTAGCTTCTTTATAAAACCCAAAATGTTGCTGATCTCTTTTAAAAGCAGCTTATGCCAATTTCAATTCCTGAAAAGGCTTTTTTTAGCTCAGCTCAACTCTTAGCTACAGGTGTAGGGTAGCTGATCAGCTTCTGTTGTGTAAATTAAGACTGTCTTTGAAACAAAGTTAAACTAGCCCAAAGGTTGGATCAAGCAGTTTTAACGATCTTTTCTTTTGAACATGTAACAAACACAGAACATTTAGACAATGAAACAAAAGGCAAACACAAACAGTGGACATTGGCACGCCAAGGACAGACAACAAAGAAGGACATCTAAGAGCTACAGAGAATCTCAGGACGTCTCCCGAATTCTCTGTTTCTAGATGAACTCTGAAATTCTTTTTTGTTGACACAGCTCAGAGAGAGGACACCTGTATTTTTAAAACCCTTTCTCTCTCTCTCATATTCAAGATGTAACTTTTCATCTCGTTCATTGGAGATGTAGCAGGCAGCTATTGTAACACATCAGTACCCTGCTTTCTAGTTTTCCAATTCCTTTTAACCCTGCTCTTTCCACTTGAAGCAGCTTTTAGACTGCAGGCAATGTCTGTTTAGAATTCTCCTGACCTATGTTTTGCTGTCACCTCCTAGGCAAAATCGGCACAGGGTCAATATCTCATTCACCTAGACTGTATCCCCCGAAACACTCTTCTTGCAAACACAGCCTCCAAATAACCATCACTAGCGCCAGCACTTGATCTCGCCGTGGCGGCCGTTTATCTGGATGGTATCTTTCCTCCTCATCTATCTCTCTTCATCTGAGTCTTCTGTCTTGGAGGAAGTTAGCCCCTCCGACTCAGAGCTATCAAACAGTAAAAACCCGGGCTCCTTTACCAGATAAAGAGGTTTCTTTTCTAGGGCTTTTTCGTCTTTTCTACTTTTCTCACCCAGGGCGTCGTTTCCCTGACCTTTCACCCCCTTGGATCGAGGGTCCGTGGGAGGGCCTAATTTCTTCGACATGTCTTTTTTCCCTTTTTCTTTCTGAGTTTCTAAGCGCTTCTTTTCCTCTGTTTCTGACATGTTGGCCTGTAATCCGTCTAGCACTGCCCAGCTTTTCTCATCCTGCAAAACCAGAAGGAAGAGTACCAGCACTGCCTGGGGAGGGAGACGAAATAATTCAAGTCCAAACATGTCTCTCAGAGATTTTTACCTTGTCCTACGGTTCTGGATTAACTCCAAGAGTGGAGGGTCTTCTTAAACAGTGCCGGCGATGGTGGATTCTCCTGGGTTTCTCGGCACCAACTGTGGGACGCGCGTGTAATCGTCTTGCCAGCAAGAACACACACTCGGACACACATCAGGATCCTTCCGTAGGAACACGTTTATTCCCAAAAACAAAATGGTGGAAGAAGACGCCAGGCCCGGGAAAGCACTGCTTATATACCCTTAGAGCGGTGTATTCACCTCTGATTGGCTGCTTACTCATTGCGCGCCAAAACGCCGTGGGATGGGCTTTAACTTTGGCGGGCTTTTACCATGGCACATGCGCAATTTACTTGTTTACTAGGAAAAATCCCGGAAGCCAGCGCCATCTTCCAATGGCGGATTTTGCCAGCACCCGCCGCGGCTTCCTGCATAACCCCTTCCTGTTTCATAATTCCTTTTTAGCCTTTCATACCCCTGCATTATTTATCCCTTCTTTTGAAAGTCTCTCCATTGGTACTCCAAATGAAACACATGTGTTAAAAGATTCAAGGTGACGTCAACAAATGCGAAAACTAAACAACATATGTGATGTTTATCTTTCTGGGGCTAGGTTGCTGCACTCCAGGTAATTGTTTCCAACTCTACCCAATTACCTAAGAAGTTCATTTGAAAAAAGTAGCAGATACAAAAATTTATTTTTAATAGCTGATTAATTTATGTTAATAGCTTTTTCTTAGTAGCTGAGTAATATTAATTGTGTAAATATACTACATATTTATTATCCATTCATCACCTAATGGGCATCTAGGCTGTTTCTATATCCTGGCTATTGTAAATAGAGCAGCAGTGAACATAGACACATAAGTATCCCTGTAGTGGTACATAGAGTCCTGTAAATATATATCTAAGAATTGTAGAGCTGGGCCATGTGGTAGATGCATTTTCAGCTTTCTGAACAACCTCCACCTTAATTTTTACACTTATTGCACCACCTTGCAATTCAACAACAGTGAATAAGTTTATCCATTTCCCTACACCCATGCCACCATTTGTTAACATTGGTTTCTGTGATCTTAACCATCCTGATTGGAATAAAATTAAAATAATGAATGTAATTTTAATTTACATTTCCCTGATGGCTAAGGATGGTGAACATTTTAGAAGTGTTTCTCAGCCATGTGTGTTTTATCTTTTGTGAAGCTGGCCTATAATTTTCTCTTTTCATTTAGTCTTTGTCTAGTTTGGTAGCAGCGTGATGGAAATGTTTCTTTGTTTACTATTTTGTGGGATAATTTGAGGACTTTTGGTGTCAATGCACAAGATGACAGGCATGGTGGCTGGAGCCGTAAGTTGAGAGTTCACATCCTTGAATTGTGAGCAGGAAGCAGAGAGAGTGAGCTAGGACTGGTAAGAGCCTTTGAAACTTCAAAAGTCACCCCAGTGTCATATATTCTCAGCAAGACTGTACCTCCTAAGCCTCCCTAAACCATGCCATCAACTGGGGACCAAGCATTCACTTGCCCAAGACTATGAGGGACATCTCATTCAAACCATCATAAGGTGTAATAGTAGCACCTATATCCAGGGAGCAATCAATGGTCATCTAATCTGGCTTTAAGGCCCACAAACTAGGAGATAATTCGTTCATGGCAGTGCAAACGTAGCTCACTTGCCGAGGTTGGTGAAGCCAAGGACCCTACAGGAGAACCTACCACTACCACTTTGCATTCTAAATACTCACACCTTTTTCTTCATCAAAAAACGCTTGTTTTTACAGTAGACAGAGACCCTTAGAGACACCCACAACAATCTTTCCACCAACTCTTCTATGACGTTCCCTGAGGTTTGGGTGGTAGAGACTGTGTTGTAGGTCAGCTCTTCTCTATGTTTTACCAGTGCGTGTCTTAATTAAAGGTGATGTTTTCCTTTTTTATATGTAAATGAATGGGTAGATGTATACTGTAATTAAATTTTTTAAAGACAAAGTTTTACTATATAATCCAATTGACCTTGTATCACTATGTAGCCCACGATGGCCTGGGCTTCATCATTTTCTCTTGCATCAGCCTCCTTTAAGCAGGAATTTCAGGCATGTGTTATCACAATGCTCTAAGACAGTATTTTAATGATATATAATTCTCACCACAATGTCTCATTTAGATTATCATCAGGTGATGAATAGATAATAAATATGTAGCATATTTATACAATTAAGATTGATCAGCTACTAAGAAAAAAGCTATTAAAAATAAGTTAATCAGGGGGCTGGAGAGATGGCTTAGCGGTTAAGAGCACTGACTGCTCTTCCAGAGGTCCTGAGTTCAAATCCCAGCAACCACATGGTGGCTCACAACCATCCGTAATGAGATTGGATGCCCTCTTCTGGTGTGTCCGAAGACAGCCAGCGACAGTGTACTCATAAATAAAATAAAGTGTACTCATAAATAAAATAAATAAATAAATAAATCTTTAAAAAAAAAAAAGTTAATCAGCTATTAAAATGACATTCATTTACTCATATAATAAATTAATAAATTCGTATATCATAAATAATATCTGACTGATTTCAGGTGCTTCAGGAGTGGGAACGAAGTATAACCAGAGAATTAAGACAAGGTAGGTGCCAAATTTTATTTGTTGAATTTAGGTTAATTAACTGAGTCCTGAAATACAGTGAACAACTAGTTGTATCGCTTTCATTGTTGTTTCTACATTACTATTTGTTCTTACAAACCCAAGTGGAAGGTGGGAAAAGACAAGCATCCTTAGTGAAGAGTGTATTCATACACCATTTATTCTTGTCCTATGGCTTAGAATTTTTGAAACTGTCTGTACCTTATCTGGCTTACCACTCTCTGCAATCCTTATGAAACTGTCAGCCTCCCTGCTGAAGCTATCCCTAAAGACAATGCTGTAGCTTCTAAAAACTGTAGGGACCACAGGCAACTGAGGAGTCCTGAGAGATAGACAAGTACTCTACTCTGAGCACACCGGTTGGTTACCCAGTACCAAGTGGTCAGCCCTGAGAACACACACACAGGCGACAGTACAGAGACAGAGCAGGGTGTACTAAGGCATTTAGTAATACATGCATGTATGTGTGTGTAACAAGAACTAGTGAGAAAGAGGCCATGGATTTGAAAAAGGGTTGAGGAGGGGTATATGAGGGGACTGACGAGAAGAAAGGGAAGGAGAAATGATACAATTATACTATAATCTCAAAAAATAAAAAATGATTAAATATGAAAATGTAGTGGCATGCTGATCTTCTCAGATTATGACCAAGAAACCAAGCTTTATTTACTAAAGCTAACCAACAACAATAAAAAAAAAAAACCACACTTCATAAACTGTCACCTGACAAGCGCTATTTCAAATCTCCTAGGATTTCTTCCCTTATTTGTTTAGCTTGGGGAAAGCGTATGTTTCTTTAACTTCCCCACTTCTCTGCTCTCAAGTCTTTCATTCTGCTACTGGCTTTCTTAGTACCCATCAGCTATCACCTCCTAGTGCCTCCATCAGAAAGCCATACCAACACAACAGAAGGTATCTAAGTACCTTCCCTTTGTTCCGGCAGTGCTCTGTCTTGTACCTATCAACAAGCTGTGACCACGTGGACATTGTCTATTCATCTGTCCTTTCTTTTAAAGCATCATAGTGTTTGGTTGTGGAAGAATGAATTATATAAATCTTACGTGTCATGTCAGTGCCTGTCATAGCATCTGGCTAATGAAGATTATGTGAAGATGGGGAAAACCAAATGCACTGACACTTAATCACACTGGCAATTAATTCAGTAACTACTACTAAGTTATGTATTATAGTTTGTATCATGATATTTTAAATTTTTCTTTATTCTTGAGACTTTCGTACAAGATATATATACATATACATGTACATGTACATGTATATGTATATATATATCTTCCATTTCCCCCTTCATCTTCCCTTGTATCTCCTCCAATATGTCCCCTCCCACCTCCATGCTTTGTTTTGTAATTTGCCAGCTCCAGTTAGAGCTGCCATGTGTGCATGGGTGTGGAGCAATCCACTGGAGCATGAGGATCCTTATAATGGCTACATTCCCCCAAAAGAATGGTTACTTGCTCCAGCAACTGTCAGCTGTCAAGAGCTCCTTCCTCAGTAAGAGGTAGAGGCTGGAATGCATTAGCCCGTCTGTGCCAGATACTGACCTTCTGTAGGCCATGAACTCATCTGCTGTGAGTTCATGAATAGGATAGGCATTTCATGTCCTGACAATAGCATCTCCCTCCCCACCCTCTTGCTTTTATGTTATTTTCACCCGTTTTCCTTCACGATTCCCCAAGTCTTGGGTGGGTAGGGGGTCGTCCTGTTCAGGATGAGCACTCAGTCGCTTACTCTTAGCCTTCTGACCAGTTGTGCATCTATCTCTCCATTGACTTCTGTCCACTGCAGAAAGAAGCTTCTCCGATGGATGCTGAGACCAGCCCAGGTCCACAGGTACAAACACAACTATTTAACTGACATCATGAGCATTAGAAATATGAGTGGGCTCTACCCTCCAGCCTATGACCTATCCTGCTGCGTTATTGTTTTGTCGTCCTGATAAAAGGTATAGCCATCAGAGAGGAGGGAGCCTCAACTGACAAAATGTCAGGAGCCACCATAGGAGAAGCTAAAAACTAGCAGGTGAGCTTCCTGAGATGGGTCTGCCTTGGATTAGAATCTACAACAGCCCCAGTAGGCAAGGCCCCAGAGAAGTCAATTTTAGGAACAATTCCTGCTATTAATATGCTTTTCCTGTCATTATTAAATATATAACTGTCCCTAGGCATTAGGTCACCCTTTTGAGCAGATCCCTGCATACCTACAAAGATGTGCTATCTTGTAGCGATGCTATACAGACAAATAGATAATAATTCTATAGAATTCCTGATTTTATTCAAATCAGGAATAATGTTTGTAAGAAAGTTTTTAGAGATGGTTTTAGTCACTAGAAAGATGCAATAAGGTTAGAATCAAGAATAGAATGTGCCCACTCCTCAGAATAGTAAGTAAAGGCTACATAATAATAAACACGATGAGCTTTCATAATCGCACTAGTAAGAGAAATAGACTTGGGACAATTTTGTGTTCAAGAAAAACCACTTAAGTCCAAGGATAAAGTCATAGGTGTGCACTACGATAAGACAAGGCCATGTAAAAGCTGTTGCTTTGAACTTTTACTGAGTATATTATGATGAAATACTTCTTTGAACTTAATATCAACATCCTTGTGTAACTCCCATTTATGTAACATTTTATCTCTGAGGTGATTTTCTAAAAACAAAACAAAACAAAAAACCTTTTTTGTCTAAGAAGGTATAAAAAGAGCAGAGAAAAGAAATAAAGTTGTTGGTTGTTGGTTGAATGGTTTGGCTTGGGGAGCTTTGCCCCATCATCCATCCATCCATCCATCCATCCATCCATCCATCCAAATGTGTATGTCTGTTTGTCTACATGTTTGTATGTAGGGCTTATGTGCATATGTGTAAGCATGCATGAATACATGTGGAGGTAATTGTGACAGTTGTGCCTAGCCAGAGTGTGGGTATGTGTATGAATGACTGAATGTATATGTGTCTGTGCATATCTGTATACCACATCTTAATTCTTTCCCTTTCCTTTCTCTCTGGCTCACAAAGAGTTAACCTGCCAGGCCAGCTGAGTGGCTTCTGACTGCCTGGCCAGAAAAAAGAGCACTAGCAATAAATCACTTAATTCCCTGCTGCTTAACAGTGTGTGTAATTACAGATGTTAGCACTTATTAAAGCTTATTAAAGCACAGGTAATAAAGAGTTAAGTTTTAGCGCTTAGTGAAGCACAGAACAGTAAACAAGAGTTAAGTTTCCCTATCTTTTATTTAAGCATAAGGAGTTAAATAAAGCACAGAGAGTTATGATGTTTAAGAAAGCACAGAATTAAAGAGAAAAGAAGCCAGTGGGTTTGTTTTTAACTTTGTAAATCATAACTTTTATTACTGCATAGTTTAAAGTTTAACGTTTTCCTTAAATCACCAAGATAGAAGATTTCATAGCCTTCCCAAAAAGCACCACCAACTAGAAACCAAGTGTTCAAATATGTAAGCTTATAGGGGACAATTTTTTTTATAACTTTTTATTAGATATTTTATTTACATTTCAGATGTGATCCCCTTTTCCCATTTCCCCCCCACCAAGGAACTCCCATCCCATCCCCCCTCCTCCTGCTTTTATGAGGATGTGCCCCCACCCATCGGCCCACTCCCACCTCCCCACCCACAAAGCCAGTGTTTTTAAACCATAGAATAAGCAAGAAAGTTTTTAGAACCTTTTAGAAGTTATCAGCAAGCATTCAGTATAGAGAGCTAGAAGGCCAGAGACCATCAATCTTTAAAGCAATGTCTGACACTGTGTCCCTCTTCAAGCCCATGCAAGGCTGGGCAGGCTCCCAGCAACAAAATGTCTCCATAATACTGCACTGTAGGTAAGGTAGGGCATTTTTTCAATTTGTGATTGATGGGGGAGTGATTGATCCACTACCCACCCCACTGTTGATAGTGCCAACCCTGGACTGGTAGTTGTTAGTTCTATAAAAAAGCAGCAGGCTAAGCAAACCACAAGGAATAAGCCAGTTAGCAGCACTCCTCCATGGCCTCTGCATCAGCTCCTGCCTCCTGGTTCCAGCCCTGCCTGAGTTCCTGTCCTTACCTCCTTCTGTGTTAAACAGTTATATGAAGTATAAGCCAAATAAACTCTTTCCTTTCCAAAGTTGCTTTGGTCATGGTGTTTCGTCACAGCAATAGTAACCCTAACTAAGACACCAGCCACAGGCTTTTGACCAGGATTATAGTACCAGGAAACCAATCTTCTCCTAAGGACAGACCTCAGATCCAATCAGAGAGCAGATAGTCACCCATAGTAGGCATGCCACTGCCACACCAATGGGACATACTAGGTTCATCTTCATTAACACTGATGAATTTTTAAAATTTTCTAAAACTAATTCATTGTCAATTCACTATAAAGTCTTTAACATAGAGAATGTTTTCTTTGCAGCTTCTGCTGAATTTGAATCTGGACTCCATAGAACTTCTCTTCTAGAATTTACTCATATATGAAGTTAGAATCTTCCAAAAGGATGTATCAGAAGAATATATAGAGATTTTAATATGAATATATATATGTATATAACATTTGAAATATAACATTTACCTTTAATATGTTACTTGGCTGTTCACAAAACATTTTTTCCAATATATATGTTAAATATTAAAGAATATTTTTGTATCAGAGATAAGTAGAAAAAATAAATATTTAAACTATTTTTGGATCTGTAATTTTTAAGTAAACATAACAAGTGAACACACATATCACAGAGTTTTATGCATTTAGACTTCTTTAATGTTAGTTAAGGCAGCAAAGAAACAAAGTGTTAATATTTTGGTGGAGTTTAAATGTCACCTTAGTGATGCCTTATTTGCCAATTTTTATCAGTCCAAGAACATTCCAAAGTATAAATATCAACTCAGTATACTGGTACAAAAGCCATTGTTAACACATTTTAATCTAACTTTAACAAAATTAGGGATAAAGGGGGAGAAATTGCAACAGACACTTTGGAAATTCAGACAGTTTTAACGACATACTTTAAAAATCTTTATCCCACCAAACCACACTATCTAAAAGAAATGGATCAATTTCTACATATATATGGGGTAACAAAGCTGAATCAAGATAAAAAAGAAATAATTTGGATGGAAACATAGCACCCAGTGGGTTACAAATGGTAATTAAAAATCTCTTGTTGGGAGCCAAGTCCAAGCAGAAAGCGGCTATCATCTTTGCAGCCATCTCAGGCCATATACCCTGACAGGAGACTTGTTTTTCAACAGCCTACAACAGCTGAGCACACTCTGATAAATATCTTGTTTTTCTCCCATATCTTGTTTTGCTGTTTAGTGACCCCAGCTGCAAGGTCCACGTGATATCCACGCTGCAAGGCACGTGACATAGTGCCTTTAGCTGTGCTTGTCCAGGAGGGCAAGGCACATGGTAGAGGGTATAAATATTCAAGATTTCCTTTCAATAAAAGAGACTTGATCAGATTCTCTGTCTTGTCTCCATTCTTCGCGTCTCTCACCCCTCCATCCCCACTCTCTCTCTTGCTAGACCCTGACCCGCGGACTGGAGCAGCAGCTCGGGCGGGACAAAGTGGCCCCCAAATGTGGGGCAGAACGGGTCGTTACAATCTCTCAACTAAAAAAAATGCCTAGGGCCAGATGGACTTAGCTCAAAATTCTACCACATATTTAAAAAAGAATTAACACTAATACTCCTTAAGTTATTCCATAAAGCAGAAAATGAAGAACATTTCCAATTTTTTAAAAAAACTAATAATACCCTAATACACAACCAGACATACCCTACAAAAAAGAGAATTATGAGCTAATACCTCTAATGAACAAGAATATTCAATAAAATTAGGGTCATTCAAGTCCCGTACCAACTTGTTAGGAACCATGACTTGCTCTCATCTCCCTGCCTACCAGATTCACCCTATCCCAGTCTTCTTGCTGCCAGAGACTCTTTAGCTACAGTTAGTACATACCCCGTTAGGCTACCTGTACTATCTTTCTTCAGCTTCATCCTTTCTGGTTACCCAAGTACCACAACCTCCTTTTGGGCACTTCCCCTGTCTTTGGGACCAGCTGATCCCAGCTCAGTTACTATTATGAAGCTTCCATACTTGGTATAGTCCCAGTCTATCTGCACTTTCTGCCACAATTCCCCTCCACTAGGGCAGCCTAAGCTCTGCAGCTGCTCTCACAGCCACCTCCTGTGGTTTAGCCCACTCCTGGACTCACCAGATGCAAGTTCACTCCCCACCTGGGACCCCCAAGCCATCGTATAAAAAAGAGACTCGATGCTCTGCCTGCTGCCTGAGCAGGAACCTTCAATTGCCCTCCTCAGTCTTGAGACCCATTTCTAGTCAGTGCCAGAAAATTGTTTTAGGCTTCTTGACCAAAGTTCTAAAGGCACCAGACTCCAGAGAACAAAGGATATAAGATAGAGGCTGTCATCCCAAATACCAGATAAACAGGGCAAATCGAGGTTCCAAACCTGATATGAATTAGACGCCCCCCTCGAACATTATAAGCACCACTGGTAAGTAAGAAAATTACAAAGAGAAAAAAATCAACCAACAAACTAACTCTAGCTGTGCAAATCTTTTTTTTTTTTTTTTTTTTTGGTTTTTCGAGACAGGGTTTCTCTGTGTAGCCCTGGCTGTCCTGGAACTCACTCTGTAGACCAGGCTAGCCTCGAACTCTCGAACTCAGAAATCCGCCTGCCTCTGCCTCCCAAGTGCTGGGATTAAAGGCGTGCGCCACCACCGCCCGGCTTGTGCAAATCTTAAAACAAAAAACAAAACATAAAAAAAGAAAAGTATCACTTTACCTAAAAATACAAGCCCATAGTAATGACAGAAATGAAAATGACACGGATGAATTCCAGACAAAGAATTCAAAGGAATAATTATAACCACAGTCACACAATTCAAAGATAGAAAGGAAGAAAGAAAGAAAGAAAGAAAGAAAGAAAGAAAGAAGGAGGGGGAGGGAGGGAGGGAGGGAGGGAGGGAGGGAGGGAGAGAGAGAGAGAGAGAGAGAGAAAGAAAGAAGAAAGGAAGGAAGGAAGGAAGGAAGGAAAGAAAGAAAGGCAGACAGATGGAGAAAGAAAGAAAAAGAAATCAATCCAAGACATAAAAATAAAGTTTGAATTTTTTTTTAAGATTTATTTATTTATTTATTTATTTATTATATGAATACACTGTAGCTGTCTTCAGATACACCAGAATAGGGCATCCAATCTCATTACAGATGGTTGTGAGCCACCATGTGGTTGCTGGGATTTGAACTCAGGACCTCTGGAAGAGCAGTCAGTGCTCTTAACCTCTGAGCCATCTCTCCAGCCCTAAAGTTTGAATTTTTAATGAAAACCCAAAGTGAAACAGTATTAGAAATGAAATAACGAACCAGTTACAGAACTCAGTGGAAAGCTTTAGCAAGAGACTTGTTGATATCAAAACTGGAGAGTCAGGGACAGAAGACAAAGTCAAATGGGCTCATTCTACAAAAGCTAATGAGAAACTTTTAAAACTGTATGAATGGAATCCGCGAGAGTCTGGAGACACCATAAAAAGACTGGAGACTTTTAGCTTTGCCAGCTGCCTGGGATATTGGCATAGAAGAATGATAAGAAAACCATCACTAAGGCATAGAGACCATCTTCAGTAAAATCATGGGAGATAACCTCTCAAACCTAGAGAAAGAGATGCCTAGCCCGGTGTAAGAGGTCTGTGTAAAACAAAATAGACAAGACTGAAAAGGAAATTCCCATGGCATGCTATGTTTAAAACATTAAACTCAGGATAAAGAGAATTGGAAGCTACAATGGAAAAAAGTCAAGTCACTCATAAATGGACTATTTAGAACAATACCTGATTATCTGAAAGAAATTCTTAAAGCCAGAGGAGTCAGGAAAGATTCCAAGCTGTAAAAGAACACACTGCCAACCCAGACTACTATACTCAGCAAAACTATCCCTGAGAATTGGAGGAGAAATAAAAATGTTTCCATGCAAAGGATAGATAAAAGGAATTTACTACTACTAAGCCAGCTCTACAGGGGGGACCAGAAGGAATGCTTCAGTCTGAAGAGAAGGCTAAACACAGCCAAGAGGTCACATAAATGAAATAAACAATACCACAGCAGGGAACCCAAAGAGATATGAGAAAACCCTGTAGGAGGAGCTAAGGTGGAAGGAGTAAGGAGAGGAAGAAGAAAAGGAAGAGGAGGAGCTAGGGAAAGCGGAGATGTAGGAGGCACCATGGATGACCACTCATGTACCTGGAGCAGTCCTGGTTAACAACTTATATCTAGGTTAGCTAATTGGGAAACAGCTATAATGGTGGGCATCTTGATGATTGAGCATTGCCAAATACATAAAGCCTTGATTAATATTTAAGCATTAGAGTCTCATTTCTTACTGGGCCAGTGGATGGCGGGATGGTCTGGGCACTGCCCAGCCTTGTAGAGACAGGGTGGAAGATTAGCAGAGCCATCTCCCACGCTGGCATCTGGTGAGTGGCAGGGCCAGTGTCTCCAGCCGCCTGAGCAGCAAGAACACACCTTCACGCTCGCTCGTGGCCACAGGCCTAGGCTAGTCGGGAACATGGGAGCTGATTAAGAAAAGCCAGATTGAATGCCACTGTTTAAAATATCTCCCAAAACAAACCCCACAAAACTAACAAAATTACAAGTGATTTGTATTTTTTCAAAAGAGCTATGAATGTTAGTTGTTTCAATTCCCTAATAAAAAGACAGACTAAAAGATTGAGTTAGAAAATAGGATCTATTTTTTTTTCTGCCTCTAAGAAACATGCCTCACATCAAAATAGACATCACCCTAGAGTAAAAGATTAAAAAAAAAAGTATTCAAAACTAAAGAAACTAAAATGCAAGCACATTCTAATGTCTGGTAAAATAGACTTCAAACCAAAACTAGCTTAAAGAGGTAAGGAGGGTGTGATGGTTTGTGTATGCTTGGCCCAGGGAGTGGCACTATTAGGGAGTGTGGCCTGGTTAGAGTAGGTGTGTCACTATGGGTGTGGGCTTTATTACCCTAGTCGTAGCTGCCTGGAAGCCAGTATTCTACTAGCAGCCTTCAGATAAAGATGTAGAACTCTCAGCTCCTCCTGCACCATGCTGGCCTGGATGCTTAGCAGATGCAGTGGCTCTCATCAGCAACCCCAAAGCTAAGAATGTCATAAGAAAGCATTTTAGTCATATAGCAAAGCCCCTTCTCGCTGTAACCACTGCTCAAACGCACCCACCAAGTCATATAACTTGCCTCAGCTTATGAATTTTTGTTTTGCAAAACTACAAAACTTTGTGAAGCTGCTTCCACGTTAGAACATGGGATTTAGGGTAACCTAAATCTGTGTTCCAGACCATGCTCACTCAGACTGCTCAAGAACAAGCTATCTCTTACTTCCCTTAAGATGAGAACTGTGTTTTCCTGACATTAATTAATAGTGATAATGTCAAGTTTGACTTGCATTAGTAAAGTGTAAGAGTTACATATCTCTCAGTAATTATACTGTGCCAAACCCTCTGCCCCATATTTGTTCATATGAGAGGTAGAGTATCTGAACTCTGACTTAAATTGTACTTCTCTCAGTTGGTGTGAGGTTGATGGCTGTTCATAGTTATTCACTGTGAAGTCAGTAAAAAGAAAAGAGACAAGCACAGGTTTAATTTGGGGGAGAGGCACTTGTGGAGGGGACATCTTTAGTTAAATAAATAACAAAACATTGAGCTTGCTTGTCTTCTTATAGGCTATGGTGGTTTAAGGGGAAAAGTGGGAAGGTGGAAGGGAATTGAAATGTTTCCTCTTTTGTCTCTAGGTTGGCCAGTGCTAGCAGTAACTAGGTAATAGTGAGGTAAAGAACGTTAAGTGATAGGGCTGGACATGGCTCAGTGGTTAGGGGCACTGACTGCTCTGTAATGGGATCTGGTGCCTTCTTCCGGTGTGCCTGAAGAGAAACAGTGTACTCGCAAGGTGATCCAGAAACATGTTGGACCACTTTCTCTCTTACATTAGAGATTATTGCCTTAGTTCATCTGAGGTTCTGTATATATTAAGGAAAGTATAGCACTGTAGTAGCTATTTTTCTACTGCTAAGATAAAACACTGTGACCTAGGCAGCTTACAAAAGAAAGTGTTTATCTGGGGCTTGTAGTTCCAGAGTAAGAGCCCATCATAGTGAGAATCATGGCCAGGTAGCAGATAGGATGGCAAGAACAGCTGAGAGTTCACATCTTGAGTAGCAAGTGGGAAACAGAGAGAGCTAACTGAGATTGCAGTGGCCTTTGAAACCTCAAAGCCCACCCCCGTGACATACCTCCTCCAGCAAGATCACGCCTTCTAAGCCTCCTCATGCTACATTGGCAACTAAAAACCAAGTGTTCAAAGCTCAGACTTTGGGACAGCATCTCATTCAAACAACCACAATAATCACATATTTATGATCAAACTTAAAAGCCTTATTCATACTTTGCTTGTCACTTTTCTCTATATGTTTGATGTATGAATTTTAAAGCTTTTGAAACAACATTCTCACTATTTGTTGCTGAAGCTGATCCCCTAAGTTCAGCCAAGCCACTACAACTTCCTAAATAGCTGGTGCCAGCACACCAGCTCTAAGCATTTATATAGTTAAAGTCAACTCTCTTTCTGTTATAGTGTAATAATCCACACAAGAAAGATACACACAACTATACTGATTAAGGTGATGAAAAGTACAAGTATGACTCCAGTCTTGGTGCTGAAGCTTGGGTACAACATGTTTTTACCTTTAAAGACCACCATCTACATCAATGTTAGATTACAGATTAAAACCTTGGAATAGTACATTCCTGGAAGAGTGTAGTTTTTTTTTTTCATGGTAATTATTTTTAACTTATACTCTCTTTGGTTGTCTTAGTTTACATTAATTATTTTGGCTAGAAATCTCAAATGTAGGCCAGGCATGACGGTGCACACCTTTAATCCCAGCACTCAGGAGGCAGAGGCAGGAGGATCTCTATGGTTTTGAGACTAGTCTGTTCTGCAAAGTGAGTTCAGGACAGTCAGGGCTTATTACACAGAGAAACTTTGTCTCAAAAAAAGGAGGAGGGAGGAGGAGAAAGAAGAAGGAAGAGGAGGAGAAGAACAGGAGGAGGAAGAGGAGGAGGGGAAGGAGGAGAAGGAGGAGGAGGAGGAGGAGGAGGAGGAGGAGGAGGAGGAGGAAGAGGAGGAGGAGGAGGAGGAGGAGGAGGAGGAAAAGGAGAAGGAAGAGGAATAGGAGGAAGAGGAAGAAGAAATGTGTTGCCAAGGCAGCCATGATTGTTGTGAGGGGAGAGGGCTGAGAAGTAAACCCCAAACTCATCAAGCTTTTTAAATGTTAGACATGAGAGGAACTGAGAGGATTAAAGGGAGGGGAAACTATTTAGACTTATGTAGTATAAGAAAAGAATCTACTACGTTTAATAAAAGGGGGAAGTTAAAAAAATACAAAACAAACAAAAAATGCAAAGGCCATCTAAATCAACAAGGTCAAAGCTCACTTGAACTGACAGACACTGAGGCAGCAAGCACAGGGGCAGCACGCATCTGTACCAGGTCCTTTGCATGTATATCATGGCTTCCAGTTTAGTATTATTATGAGATTCCCGAGTGTGTGAGTTGAGTGGGTCTCTATTTCTTGTGCCTTCTCTTGGGGGCTCTTTTCCTTTAGTTTGTTTGTTTTGTCCAACGCTAAGTTGTTAGTTTTGTCTTATTTTATTATTACCCTTCAGAAGCCAATTTGTATTGTTGTTGTTTGTTTCTTGTTTGGTTTTGTTTTTCTGATGAGAGACAAAAAGGAGGTAGATCTGGATGGGAGGGGAGGTAGGGAGGAACTGGAGAGTAATAGCAGGGGAAACTGCTGGGAGCCTCCTTCCCTGGAGAGGGTTGAAGTGAGAAGCAGACCTGGAGACTGATGGTCTCTGGATGTTCTAGCTCTCTAACTATACTAAATGCTTGTAGATAGCTTCTAAAAGGTCCTAAAATATTTCTTCCTATTTTTGAGGGTTAAAAGCTGCTGACTTAGACAACTAACACCTATAGTCTAATGGCTGCAGAAGTAAAGTAGCCTTTGTTCTGTCTCCGCAGGAATTATAGGGCTCTAACATTCACCCTGCCAGTTGAAGTCACAGGAAGAAAAAAAAAAAGACACTTTGAAAAGTATTTTTAGCCTTTATTTCTAAGTTGTAAAAAGTTTCCTATGAAAGCTCTCTTTAAAAGGGGGAAGGGTCTTGTAAGAAAAGGGGGATAAAAAGAGATATAAGATAAAGGAGATAAGTGGGATCTAAGAAAAGCAGGATAAGGAGAGAATCACTAAGAAGGGGGATAAGGAGAATAATGGTAAGAAAAGCAAGATAAGGAGAATGTTCTCTTCTCTTGTCCTCAGCACATATACACCTTTCAGAATACATGGTCACATGGTAAAATGTTCATCACAAGTTTACACATAAATTCAAATCATAAATAGAATAAGAAGTTTACAACAGAGAATCTTTACATGCATATCCATTAGGATTAATTATCTGCCTAAACATTCATCACCTGTCACAGCTCCACAGGTTCATAGAGAGTTAAAAACCTTAACTAAATTATTAGTGAAGTTTTGTATAGATAAACTCAGCCAATATTTTATCTTCTGTCCTAGCACCTATAATAAATCGTTAGTTCCCTTTTTTTTGTTTTGTTTGTTTGTTTGTTTGTTTGTTTTTGTTTTTCAAGACAGGGTTTCTCTGTGTAGCCCTGGCTATCCTGGAACTCACTCTGTAGACCAGGCTGGCCTCGAACTCAGAAATCCGCCTGCTTCTGCCTCCCAAGTGCTGGGATTAAAGGCGTGTGCCACCACTGCCCTGGCATTAGTTCCCTTTTTATGACTTTTTGTCAATGGTTTTACAACCTTTTGGAATGTGCTCTGAGTAGTAGACTGCCCGCTTGCTATCAGAAGTGACAGTAAAGACTGGCAGACTTCTCACTTCGGTTTTCACTATCAGAAAGGATGTAATAGCAGGGTTATTAAAAGAGCTTAATAATTACTATAAATTTAGGAATTCTTAGAAGATCATCATTAAGGATTAAGAAATCTATTTGTCTATATAGCATCACTACAAAACAGTGCATCTTTGTTGTTCTGTAGAGATCTGCTCAAAAGGGTGGGCTAATACCTAGTGATTGTTATATATGTTTAATAATAACAGGAAAAGTATATTAACAGCAGGAATCTTTCCTAAAATGAATTTCTTCTGGGCCTTGCCTATTGGAGTTTTGTTAATCCAAGGTAGAGTCATCTCAGGAAGGTCACCTGCTAGTTATTAGCTTCTCCTATGATGGCTCCTGACAGGAAATGGTAATCAGGATATATTAATTGAGAAAAAAATCTATTTCCAAAAAGGAAAAAAAGGAATATCCAATGCTCTGATGGTTTTTGTTGTTGCTGTTGTAGAAATGTAGGTCCAAGGGGGAGAAAGCTGTAGAAATAATTAGAAGCACATACACAACAATTTCCCCTTGATTTTTGCAGTGCTCATGAAATCAAGTAGAATTTTTCTAATCTTTCCAATAGAAATTAACATCAATTCTGTGAGTGGCTTGGCAGCCTTCCAGCATCTGTGATACTGAGCTGGGCTTGCTCCATACTTTCTCAACTGTGGCATGTGGGGCTTAGGCAACTCGGACAATCTAGCTGGAAGAGGAAATTTTAGTGAAAGAAGCCTGTCATAATTTTAGAAGTTCCCCAACTAACATAGCTCAGGAAAAATAGCTTTAACATATAAGAATCATAAATAAAGATTTAGACAAGTAATTGTTCATCTCACTTGGCAAGAATAAGACCACTACCATAATTTTTGAGCCAAATTTGAAGCAAGCATTGATAAGTAGTAGCAGGATGATGGACACTGTCCAGATCCATGACTGGGATTCCCAGAGAGTGTCTGAGAAATATGTTAATCCCATACTTATAATTCCCAAGACCACGGGGCTTCGTAAGTCTCACGTTCGTCCAATCAGGGGCAAGCATACATCCTGACGTACTTTTTTGGTATGTACCTACTAGCTAATTTGGACTAAACATATTCTGTGCAGTTGGGACAACCAACTTGTTGACAAAAGTGAAAATATTATGTTCATAACTTGACCAGTGTGATGAAGCACATCTTGTGCAGGTGGGGCAACCAATACTGTTTACAAAGGTGAAACACAGACAACAGCCCCCAGCATTCCAGGAAGGTGTCTGTTCTTGGACAAAAATGGTGTATGGGTTCTGGGCATTTTTTGTTTTATAAGTTGCTTAAGCACAGTAATTAAAGCTTAAAATATAACTTTAGCCCTCACATAATAATAACAGAAAAGGAAAATTTATTCATTTTTGAGGCAGAGTATGTGCATGTGCTTTTGTCCATTCAAGGCTTATTTAGTATTAAGTTCCAAAAGTGAATAAGGATCCAACACTTCTTTTCCAGAGAGCCTAACCCTATCTCTTGCATTGAGTTAAAATAAGGAACCATGCCTGGGTTTTGTCAAACAGTGGTCAAGTATCTATGAACAAATTTTCTTTTCTTTCAAACATTAACATGATCAACTATATCAGTGACTTCTCAATAGTAAGCCAATCTTACATGTCTACAATAAAATTTACCTTTTTATATATCATTGTATGTTTTAGTTAATGTTTATATGGGATTTTTCCATTAATACCCACAATAGCAATTGACTATCAATGTGTGTGTGAAGTACATGTTGTTTTATTGATTTTGGCATCAATGTTATCTTCACTTCATAGAACTTAAAATTTTTCCATCTTTTTGTGCTCTACAAAAAAAAAATAGTTCGAGGCCAGTCTGGTCTACAGAGTGAGTCCAGGACAGCCAGGGCTACACAGAGAAACCCTGTCTCGAAAAACCAAATAAAAAAAAAATAATAATAGCACTGCAGTGAATCATTGTTTATTACATATGGATTTTTCTTAGCTAGAGAAGGTGAGCTTTTTCATCAGTTGGGGTAGAGGTAAGGAAGGGTTCAGAATGGAAGGAAGGACTGCTCTTTGATCATACGGTCTCATTCCCCTGCACCGATGGTTTGTTTAGATCTTGTCTCTTTTCAGGCATCTATTTTAGTAAACAGTATTTTCTTGTAAAATCTATTTCATTTCTGGTTTGTTCAAAGTTGTGCAAAATTAGCTTCTTGGTAATTTATTGTTTTCTCTATATTTGATTTTCCTACTTTTAAAATATTATGTCAAGACCAGTGTGGTGGTGCACACATTCAGTTCTAGCCCTTGAGAGGCAGAGCTCTCAAAGTCTGTGAGTTTGAGGTCAACCTGGTCTACAGAGTGAGTTCCAGGACAGTCAGGGCTACACAGAGAAACCCTGTCTCAAAAAGGAAAAAAAAAAATCATGTGAGTTTTTTTTCCTCTTTATTTCTTGCTTATTTGCGGGCCATGTTTTTGTTGTTCTTAAAATATATTTTACATTCATTTTAAGTACAAGATGGAAACAATTTCTCCCCCAAAAAGTGTGTGGTTTATTTTAAAAAGGGGGTGGGGGGAACTCTTTACACCTGAAACAGCGTAAAAGTAAACAACTAAATTAAAACCTGAGGAAATATTAACCACAAGTAACAGTGAGAAAAGATTAACCTCTATAGAGTTCTTATAACTCTGTAGGGGGAAAAAAAAAGGTATCCAGCCACACAAACAAAGCCAGTGGCAAGTACTCCCAGAGACCTTTTGAAACTATTTGATGACTCTACTAATAAAAGATTAAAATTCAATATAAGATATTCTATCCATAATCGTCTTTCTGAAGGAAGGAATTCATTATTGGTGAATTACAGAGGAGTGGGTTCTCTTGTGCTGGCCAATGGGCCAGATAACTCGGAACCCTCTCGAAAATACACAAGCAAGCCAATCTGTATCCAGAGCTTCTAAAAGTTCAAAACTTTCAAGAAAATATCTTAGATTTTAAAGACAGGTTCAGGCATAGCCCGGACTGTTCCCGAACTTGGTCTACGAGTTAGGATGAGCTTGAACTCCTGATCCTCCTGCCTCCATTTGTCTCCCCTTATTTCTAATTATTTTCTTAGATATTTTCTTAGTTCTTGTATTTATTTGTCCTTTGGCATTAGTTTTCTGAATTCACTCATTAATTTTTTTAAACTTGTTTTCCTTTTGCATTCATGTTTATTTTTTTAATCATCTTATTTTAGTTTTTGAGAGACAGCCTCAACGTTTTGCTCAGACTGGCTTGGGACTCACTGTGTAAGTCAATCTTCTAACTTAACTACAATCCTATTGCTTCAGCTCCTGGGATTGCAAATATGTGCCACTATGCCCCATTTCTTTTTGCACATGTAACCCTTCAATTGGCTGTTTCACTTACTGTGCTTTTTCTCCCCGATATGAGCCCTGCCCCAGCTGTATCAAATACCTACAGATAGTTTTTACCGTGTCTTTGTTTCCTAGATATTCTGCCACGTAGTTTCAATTACTCCTTTTTCCTGATGTTTATTGAGAATGCTACCATTTTGAGTGGTGGTTTGAAAGACTGCGTTTTCCTCTCTGGCTATGAGCTCAAGTAGACCTGGCCCCGCCCCTCCAGATGGAGCCCAGCCCCTCAGGGTTCATCCCCACCCCTCAGGCACATGGCCCAATCAGCCAATCGGTGCCTATGAGACACCCAGTTCTATGATTGGCTCTTGCGGAGACGCCTACTTGCTCTTTGGAGGTACGGTGGCCGGCAGGGGACAAGAGGCTTGCGCAGGGACGCTTTCACGAGTAAGCCAAGCAGCTTTTGGTGTTCAACAAGGCGCTCAGGAGATGGCGGCGGCGGCGCTGTTGGCTGCGGTGGACAGGAACCAGTTGCGGCGGGTCCCGATCCTGCTGTTGCAGCCGAGGTAACTTGTGGTGGCAACGGGCCGGTGCACGGACTACGGGGTCCTTGCGCGGCCCGGACGCGAGGCGCTGGGTCACGTGAGCAGCCCTTTAAGTGTCTGTGTGTAGTTTAGGTAGGCGCTGTTCCACAGCCTTTTGCCTCTTCCAACAGTCCCTTCCGTCTCGGCTGATTTTTGCTCTGAGCTTGTGGGGTTGAGCACCCCGCACGCCTCTGCAACTGAAGATGGCATACATAGCTAGCGGCTTGCGCCAGGACCCCTTTCCCAAAGTCGCTTTCAGCTCAGCTCCCCCGTTTTGAGTGCAATTCAGAGAAGGATTCCTAGAGATCTTTCCCATTGCTGGAAAAAAAATCAAATTAATGAGAGATGAGTTTTGTCTAACGCTCTTGTTCACAAGTTTGAACAAAGCTGACAGACTCTGGATCTTTTTGGAGATGAAGCTCTGCGCTTTGGGGACAGTGAAAACTCCGAGTCGTGTAGGTAGATTGCTTCATCATAAACATCACCTCCTTGAATTCTGAAAGACATGCTGGCCCAAGAGCAAGAGCTGCCTACAGAAGGTTAGGTCCCCAGCTTAGCTGCACACTACACCTGTGACCTTGGCCAAGTTACCTAGTATGAATACTAAAATACAGGTCTTCACCCTATATTGTAAATAAGAAAGATGGTGAAAGTCATATTAATGCTGTTTTCTTTTCTGTGAATCTCTTTAAGTTCCCTAGAATACTACAGACTCATTTCCCTCTTTCTCAAAGCTTAGTTATAGCTGTCATCCTGCTAATCGCTTTTAAAATTAAAACTCTTTCCAGCATAAGAATTTTACTTTTTTTCCCTTGCCAGCCATGATTCCTCTAATACCTCAGAGAAAAGAATTCCAAGTAGTAAGATTCTACGAATGAGAGTAGAGGCTGTCTTAACCGGTGAATTATCTCCTGGCAGGCAGTTTACTCATCGTGTTTAAATGTTTTGAGATGTAGCAAAAAGAACTTTGAAAAATAGGCTAGAGAAATCAGAACATTGTCAAGATAGAGGATTGCAGTTAAGGAGTGTGTCTATCTGTCTGATTCAGTCTTCACTAGCTAAAAGGAAAAAAAAGCTTTAGGCTGTTAGGGGTCCCTGGTTGAATATGAGACAAAGTTCTCATTTCGTAGGCATTACTGGAAAGGCCTTATACCTGGAGAGGTCAAAGGGAAAACAGTGCTTTAAGCCGGAAAATTCCTTTAAAAGATCAAGAAAGTTAAGTCTTTGTCCTTGAAGAGCAAGAATGTGAGGTGGGCTGAATTGGAAAGATTTGTGATGGCACCAGTCTCTGAGGAAGCCATCCGTAGAGCGATCATGCCAAAGATGTATGTTTTCCCAGTAGGCTCCAGAATGACAGCATCTGATGAACTGTGGCTCTCAGGATGCTAAGTGTATGGTGTTCCTCACATGACCCTTGGGAGATACTAGTCCAGCTGGTTACATAGTTACCTGCAAAGGGTGTATGCATATTGTTGCAGTCATCTACTGTCTAATGCATCCTGTGATCTTTGTGCTTCATGAAGGAACTAAGAAGCTCGTCAGTCTATATATAACCATGGCTTTTTTTGGGAAAATTGTATACTTTAAAACTGGGCAGCATCTTCAAGATTGCTTCTTATGGAATGGGAGCTATAGGTTAAGCACTTGGCTAGCATATTTGTGGCCCTCTAAAACTTAAATTCATCTATTTGTAAAGGTTATTCCTTGCTACATAAGTTTTCTCATTGGGAGGCTATTAATGAAAAAGAGATTAAGAAACCCCAAGGTCGAATGATCTGGCTGTGGGCAAGCATATGTTGAAGAGTAACCAGAGGGGACTAGAGCATAGCCAACATTTCTTATTTCTATTATCCCTGCTCAGCTTCCTTCCTTTAATTTCTCTGGCTTAATGTCAATACTGCCTTACCAGAAGGTTGCATTCAATTGTATTTTTAAACTGTTGTTTGATTTAATAAGATAGAACAGAAAGCATCAAAATGCAGAGTCTGTTGTCTTCCATGACAATGATAATTGTGTGTACCAGATAGTTTTTACTATTACTTACAGTCCAACAGGAAGGTTTGTTTGTTTGTTTGTTTGTTTGTTTTGTTTTGTTTCATTTTTTAAGCTGAGGTAGATGATTTTAAAGCACCTTAGCTTTTTAATTGTCTCTCTGGCCAAATGCCAGCTTCAGATATTAAACAGAATAGGTGACTCATTCAAAGACATGAACACAAAGAGAAACTGGCCAGGACAGAACATCCCGGGTTCTAGATAGGCTTTCTTGCCACAGAGATTCTTACTAAATCCCTTGGCTAATGGACTTAAGACTGACCTTCCACTGTATCTGGACTCTTGTATATGTTTTTGAGAGAGCAGCAGCCTATCTTGTATATTGTGATGAATCATGATTTTGTTTGGGTTTATATTATAGGGAATGGGTTTGGAAGCCGAGAACCATGAAGTACGGAACAACCTCAGGTACCTGCAGCCTTTGTTCAGCTTTGCATCAGAGTGTGAGCCAAGAAAAAAGAAATGTTTAATCTTTAATGTGTGCACATAAAATTAGCACTCACAAACCTTCATACTTTTGATTTTCACAGTAACTTTCTTATTAATGCCAAGTCACCAGTTTTGCCTTCTATGCCAAATCCTTTGTGCTATTGAGTGTGACTTTTGATGTGCAGTGATGGAGGACATCTTACATTTTTTGAGACGGGTCTCTCTATATAGCCCTGGCTGTCCTGGAACTCACTGTGTAGATTAGGTTGGCCTGGAACTCACAGAGATCCACCTGCCTCTGCCTCCCAAGTACTAGGATTAAAGGCGTGCAACACCATGCCTGGTGAGGACATTTTATATTAATACAATTTCTGCCCTTTAATAAAAGCACTGCTACTTCCTTCAAGTGAAGTTTTCTGGGGAATTCTGAAATGTAAAACGAATGCAAGTGTAAGGGAATAAACTCTGCTCGAGTGGGTATGACCCCTACCTATACTAGATTGCAGCAGCCTCAGTGAGCTGTCATGGTGCTTGGAATATTTAGATCTTATGGGAAAACATTTTAAGTTACAGAAAACTTTTATTTTTTAAAAGAAAAACCTGATTTTAAACTCTCAGCGTTTATCTCGTGTGATGATGAAACTGTTTATCATATTCTTTTTCTAGATTGAACAATCTTTTTTGCCCTGGTTGAAACAAAAGGAAATAATGAATCTCTTAGGCACCCAGAATTAAATATAAATCATCAGGAGACAGTGCAGGCAACAGTATAAGGACTGTCACCTGATACACTATATTATCTCACACAGGTGGCTACCTTATGGATGAACCGTGAGTTTGTGAACAGGACATAATCAGTATAAATGACTTTTTAAGAAATAAATTAGAAAGAACTATGCAGACTGATTGGCAAAAGAAGTGACCCATGTTATTGGGCATATTTGAAATGCCTGTTCTAATTAGGTTAATAAGGGTGGATTCTAGTCATGAGAGGAATGAGAAGAAGGAACAGAAGGAATGTTTCAAGAGATAGTGCTGGAAAGCATTGAGAAGCTACCTGGTTTGACCAATAAGAGCTGGCCTCCTGAGAAAAGTCGGTGGTAACCTTAACTTCCCAGGAGTTTAGGAACTGGGAAAAGAGTGTCTGTGGAAAGAAGCCGTGGTTTGATTCGATGATGTTAAGTTGACAAAGAGACTTTTCCATGGAAGTTGACGTTAGAGAGATAGAAACATCCGTGAGCCAAAGCTGCTGAGAGCGTAGATGCTTCCAATGTAGCAGGGATGGCATTCCACAGTAGCAGCAGGCTGTTTCCATGGTAAGAGAAGAAAACTGAGAGAACCAAGTCTTGTCTCCGTCATACTGCAGTTCTTGATTTAAATGTCCACCCTTCCCATATGCAGATCACACAGTATGCTTTTTTAAGCTTCATGTATCTTTTACCGAGTAACTTGAGTTTGCATTAACAGAGGTATTATGAAAGTTAGTGAATAGAAAAGAAATCCACTATCTAATAATAAAATGGTAATTTTAGCTGTTCATATGCAGTTTTAGTAAAACCCTTATGGGCTGACTAATAACATATCTTAATTTCATATTTCCCAATAACATTTGCGTCTTATCCTCATGGTTTTTAACAGGAGGAAGCATTACGAAGGTCCTCATTGCAAACAGAGGAGAAATTGCCTGCAGAGTGATACGAACAGCCAAAAAAATGGGTGTGCAGTCTGTGGCTGTTTACAGTGAGGCCGACAGGAATTCCATGCATGTAGATATGGTATGTTGATAAAAGCTGGAAACAGACTCTTGTTAGTGATTGTGTGTATTTGCTCTGTGTCTAGTTTAGCTCCTTAAATTATATTTATTTTTATTTCATGTACATTGGTGTTTAGCCTGTGTGTGTGGCTGTAGAACTGGAGTTATAGACAACTGTGAGTTGCCATGTGGGTACTGGGAATTTGTCCTGTCCAGCAGGGCATTAAACAGGGTCTGGGGAGATCATCTTAAAGAGAAAGTGGGGGAAACAGGCCAATGCAAAGAATGACTATTTGTCTATAGTCTGATCAAATTGTAATTTTTACTTTTTCACACAGAGGTTATATACACAAAAAAGGCAGGATTTGTGGAAGGGGATGACACAGGAGCATGGGTGTTCAGGGGAAGTACAGATATCTTCCAGAACAGAGTATCAGCTGGATGAAGGTTCAGGGAACATGTCACTATGACTCTGACTATGATTCACTTGTCCTTATCTAAGTTGGTACTATCCACCAAGGCTACCTATCTACAAGGTCTATGACTATTCAGCCTGGCAATTTTCCACCAAAGCTGCTTGTTTACAATAGCTTCTAGTCATCTGTTTCAGTGTTTTTCTACAGAGACCCAAGACTTTATGTTTAGCAGGCATGTATGTCAGGTCTATTGCTGATTTATAGGCCTATGGCTGTTTTTAGGCCTTCAGTGTATAAGCAGGGCTGCCCCTGACAGGAATTGAACCCAGGACCTCTGGAAGAGCAGCCAGTGCTCTTAACCACTGAGTCATCTCTCCAGACATAATAATGATTAAGTTTAGTTGTAAACATTGCATTTTTAAATTTTTATTTGTATATTTGTTGTTGTTGTTTTGTTGTTTGTTTGTTTGAGACAGGGTTTCTCTGTGCAGCCCTGGCTGTCCAGGAACTCCCTCTGTAGATAACACTGGCCTCGAATTCACAAAGATCTGCCTCCCTCTGCCTCCCAAGTGCTGGGTTCAAAGGCATGCACCACCACCGCCCAGCTTAATTTAGTCCTTTGTGATAACAGTTGATATTCGCAAGTGTGAACAAGGTTTATGTAGGTGGGTTCCAGCTACTCAGTAAGCACGCCTCTTGGAGACACGTTTAAGATTTAACACCAGTTGAACCAAGCAGTATGTTCAGTCACATGATTTACAGACAAGGTACTTGATCTCATCAGGGACTGCTTCATTCCAAGTCCCTGATATTCAAGAACAAAACGAATCAAGATGCTTATTAACAGTGATTAACCACTGGCTTTAGCTACCTTAGACAAGTCACTTGATGTTTCTGAACTTTAGTTCATCAGGAAAATCCCAGCTAAAACACGATCTCCTTTGAAGTTGTTTACGGTTATTACTGGTTCTTATCTGCCAGACAGGCCCACAGAAGGACTGCATGCATCAGTTTGAGTTCCTGGACCAGCTTCTGTTCGGCTTTTTTTTTTTTTAAATCATAGTAAACTACTTCCTCTTGTTAGATATAAGTCATCTTGCTGCCTTTCAGGCCTTTGCCCTTTCTCCTTTTTCTGTGCCCTGATCTGGACCCCCACCCACCTATATAATTTTGACCATACATGTGGAAGTTCAGATGTCAAGACTTGACCCTTCTCTTTCCCCCTGCAGTCATTCATTTTAGATCATCCTACCTCTCCCCTTTAAGGGAAATCCCCACATTTCTGTTCTGCAGCTCAGACTTCCTTTTGAGCATGGGTGTCCACAGACACCCCACTGCCCGTTTGTCAGATACGAAACCAATATGTCCTTACACTAAACTCTAGATATTTTATCTGTACTCAACTTGATTTTCTTATGTGCTTCCCTCCCCAGTTGACAGCACCACCTTTGCTTGTGAGAATAATGATGCAGAGATCTGGGTATCTTTAATGTCTCCTTCCTCTTCCCGCTTATACACTTCTTCCCTCCCTCACTTAGAACACACTAAGCCTTCTAACTGTCTTCGCCTGCTCTGTTCTTATGATCTGTGTCTTGCATTTCATCCAGACAAGCTCTGAACCAAAGTTGATTCATATGGTTTAATTGCTTTAAACCTTTTTATCTGACTCTTCAAGTTAGGAATACTTTAAATAACAGACAATGCTTGGTGCTGGTAAAGATGCGTAGAATTGGTGTTTTGATTGAGATGATTCTTAGTGAAACTCAAGCACTGATAGGCCAGGAACTATTAAAATGCACACATTCTTTTTTTTTAATGATCTATTTTTATTTTATGTGGATTGGTATTTTGCCTGTGTGTATGTCTATGTGAAGGTGTCGGCTCCACCTTAGGCTGGAGTTACAGTTGTGATCCGACATACAAGTACTGGGAATTGAACCAGGGTCCTCTGGAAGGGCAGCCAATGCCCTTAACCAGTCAACCAATTCTCCAGCCCAAATGCACACATTCTTAACCCTGCCCTGCAGACATTCGCTTAGGTCTGTGATCCCAACATAGACTCACATATAAATGCATACAGGTATATGAAGAATTTTCTCAGCCTTGCCTCTGTCTGGTGCTATGCTACTACAACTCAAATTCAAGTGAAGAGGCTTGTGCTTAAATGAGCCATGGTACCTCCATTCTGTATAACTATTCTACACAGTGTATGGTAGCAAAGAAGCACCCTAATACATAATGTTAACAAAAAAACAATTCCAGAAAATTGGCAAATAGTATGATTCTATTTGCATAAAACTAAGACTGTGCGTGCTTATGTTTATATGAACAAATAAAAATATGGATATGGAAAAAATGTTCTAAGCTGATTGTAGTGGAAAACATGTCTGGGGAGGACTGTAATGAAGAGAGCGTGGTATCCAAGGCCAATTTGCCATTGTATTATTGTCCATGGTTTTCAGAATGAGAATGGATCTGTGTTTTGTGAAGTTAAAAGTTAAAATACAATTTTTGGTGTTTTTCTGCCTTCCCCCTGCCCCCCAAATCTCATTATGAGTTCTATTAGGGAGGAAAAAAATCCAGATGTTTTTACTTCCCAGCTACCTCATGAAATCTGTGTTTTCACTGGTCCGTCGACCCCTCATTTACTATGACCCAGCCACATAAGCTGTCCTTGGTTGCTTACACAGACCAGGCTCCTTTCCACCTCTGGGCGTTCACATGTGTTGTGTTCTCTGCATGGAAGCTCTCAGATCCCTTTCCTTACTCCACTTTTTCTCCATCCACCTCTAGGCAAAGTCCTCACCAGGCTGGAGGAACCTGCCCTGACTGCCCTGCTAGCTCACCCTGGCCACCTGCAGACCAGAGCCAGCTCTCTGTCACTGTCACAGTCCTGCCTCCCTTAGGACCTTTGTTACTGTTAGCATTTGTGTATAAATGCTAATGGCTGCCTTCCCTCTGTAAAGAACACGTCCCAGACCAAAGCCTGGCCCACAGTAGGCACATGTTTATAAATGAGTGAATATAGGGTTTCTACTTAGGCTACTTCAAGGAATGCCTTGATCATATGAAAAATTTAAAGGTTAATGTAGGCTAATTTACAAATTGTGAGAGAGTATATTAAACTTTGTAACATTTTCTTGCTATGTTCTCTTCATGTATTTTGTATCTGTTTTCAAATAATAACTTTTGGCATTAACTACATTTAGGATCATAATAAAGTGTGATTGAATCCAGAATGCAATTTATTTGGGAAAATTGAGTTGACTCTCCTTATGTTTCATGCCGTTGGCATTGCCTGTTGGACCCAGCATTCTATTTTTAATAGTAAATAAGGCTGATGTGGTTCTATATGCAATACAAGTGCAAACTAGCCATGCCTCCTTTCACAGGCAGATGAAGCGTATGCCATTGGCCCTGCTCCATCTCAGCAGAGCTACCTTGCAATGGAGAAAATCATTCAAGTGGCCAAGAGCTCTGCAGCACAGGTAAGACGTGCAGAAAAATTCACAATACAAAGGAAACCAATCTTTTTTTTTTATATATAATTTATTTTTTCTCAAAGCATAATTCATTCACACAGGGGTTATAAACACAGAAAGGCAGGATGTGGGGAAGGGAATGACACCGGAGTGTGGGTGTTCAGGGGGAGTACAGATATCTTTCAGAATATGGTATCGGCTGGGTGAAGGTTCAGGGGACAATTCACTATGATTCTGCCTATGACTCACTTGCCCTTATCTAAGTTGGTATTGTCTGCCCAGGCTACCTATTTACAAGGTCTATGACTACTCAGGCTGGTAAATTTCCACAAAAAGCTGCCTGTTTACAATAGCTTATAGCTATCTGTTTCAATGTTTTTCCATAGAGACCCAAGACTTGGTGTTAGTATACATGTATGACAGGCCTATTGCTGATTTTAGGCCTATGGCTGATTTTAGACCTTCAGTGTATAAGCAGGGCTGCCCCTGACATCTCCTCCCTTCTCTAAGTATAGAAGGGCTGTGGCGATTCTAAACTTTCGAAGGTGGGGATAGAGGCCTGACCTCCAGTAATTGAAGGGGACCTTGTAATGGCTCCAGTCCCTCTGTCGTTGTCCAGTGAGCAAATCAATCTTCTATAATTTATGCAAACTTCTTTCTTTGTAGACATTTTCTCTTTTTACATCTCGTTATTGAGTTATATCTGTAAACTGTATTTGTTCTTTCTCTTTCTTTAAGCTTCTTAATGGGTCTTCTGCATTTGAAGTCTTTTAGGAAGCAAGAGGAGGGAGAATCTAAACTATAAATTAGGGTTAAGAGAGGTGAGCTCTTCTTGGAACCTCAAATGTTAGAGCTTTGGCTAGTTTTACACAGGAACAATAAGCAAACCCCTCTTCCCAGGGTACAGTCCCTTAATAGAGACTTTCCTTAATAGAGATGTTGTTTTAAGTTAAAATGTGGATTATTTTAGGGTGGATTAGATGGCTCATCAGATAAAGGCACTTGCTGCTGAGCCTGTCAATCTGAGTTCAGTTCTCGAGGACTGAGTCCTTCAAATTGTCCTCGGACCTCCACATGCTCGCCCCACAGTGTGCGAGCGTGCGTGCACACGCACGCGTGTACACACACACACACACACACCAGAGTAAAAGATGTAGTAACAACTGTTTAATAACTATTACTGTCTTTTAATCTAAAATGTTTTAAGATAAAAAGGAAAATGTATGTTTATGTTTTTAAATTTAATTTATAATAATAGCCACTTCTTAATTTAAGCATTTTAAAGTTCAGTTATTAAAAATGTTAGAAGTTGGGGCTGGAGAGATGGCTCAGCGGTTAAGAGCACTGGCTGCTCTTTATATCTTACTGTCATGTCAATTGTACTCCTAGGTTTATGTCAAATAATTTATACTAGGGGCTCATGCTTGTATACCAGAGTTCAGTCACGTTCTTTATAGAAGGTAAAAAGTAGAAACAACTCACATGTCTGTGAACGAATTAGTGGATGAGCAAATGTAGAAAGTACGTAGAGTAAAATATTAGCTTAAAAATAGATGAAATTCTGGTACCAGTTGCCACATGGATGAACTTTGAAACCATGCAATGTTAAAAGGCTACATCTATGCCTGTAAATTCGTAGAAATGGAAGGAGAAACAGTAGCTGCCTGGCCATAGGGATTAGGTCTGGGTGGTGACAATGTTTGGAGACAGGCGCTAATGCCAGGAGGAGGGTGACATTGATGGTAATCACGTACTCACAACTGCTAAGGCTGGGGCCGTGTAGCTTTCACACGTATTACTACAGTAACTCCATGATAGACAACTTGTCTTGTGAGATCCTGGGTTGATGTGAAAAAAAGAAAACAAAGAGGCTTCAAAACTTCAACATGAATGTTCTAGTCATCTCTTCTGGAGCAAGTTATGACAGAGACCTTGGTGTCCTGTCAGCCATGTCTGGAGAGGTCTCAGGAAGGCAGCTTTGCCAGCTGAGAGCTAGTGAGTGAGTTACTTGTGCTTTCTCTCCTGTAGGCCATCCATCCAGGATATGGTTTTCTTTCAGAAAACATGGAGTTTGCTGAACTTTGTAAGCAAGAAGGAATCATTTTTATAGGTCCTCCTTCGTCTGCAATTAGAGACATGGGTATAAAGAGGTAAGTGTCATAAGACAAATTGAAGTCATTTATTATAACAAGGAATTATAAAATCAAACTAGATATGCAATTATTTGTGTGTGTTTGTGCAGGACTAAATAGTCAGGCAAGCACTTTATCCAGCAAGCCATCTTACCAGCTCCATCAGTAGGCGTTTCAATTGTACTCTTTGGCTGTTATTCTTCCAAAATGTAAGAAAACTCCACTGAATTTTGGAATATGGAGAAGTAATTGTGTTGTAATTCCGAGATGTATATTAGTTGTCTGGGGTTAAAAGATGGATGGTGGGATGAGCTACCATGTGAAATAAGAGCAAGTATATAACAAGGAATTTTCAGTGTGTGTGTTAACACTGGTTCCAGGCACAAGCCCTGTCTTTACCTGTGGGATGGTTTCTTTAAAGGGTTATGGTTTGTAGATGTTTAATTGGGTCATCTTGGTGTTTTTCTTCTAAAGCACGTCCAAGTCCATCATGGCTGCTGCTGGAGTACCTGTTGTGGAAGGTTACCATGGCAAGGACCAGTCCGATCAGTGCCTGAAAGAGCACGCTGGGAAAATCGGGTATCCTGTTATGATCAAAGCCGTCCGTGGTGGAGGAGGAAAAGTAAGGTTGTGGGTACCTGTCCTTGCCATTTCTGGGTAGAAGTCTGTGTTCATGTTGTGGTCACACAATCAATTGTTTCTTTCGTAGGGCATGAGGATCATTAGATCAGAAAAAGAATTCCAAGAGCAGTTAGAATCAGCCCGGAGGGAGGCTAAGAAGTCTTTCAATGACGATGCAATGCTGATCGAGAAGTTTGTGGACACACCAAGGTCGACTGCTGGTTTGAGTTTTTGGCTTTGTTATCGTTGTTCGTTTGTTTGCTTTTGTTTTGTTATAAGCAATGCATGTATATTCTGTTAGATATGATGTTGTAATGCTATGTAAGTTCTTGAAGTTCCTGTTCCACCTCTGTTGGGTTTTCAGCAGCCTGGAACACGGGCAGCAAAGGAAAGATACCGATCTGGTTATGTGCCAGTGGACACTCCCTAGGCAAAAATGTCAGGAGAAAATAACATAAAACTCCCAACAGTACCATTTTAAAGGTATTCTGTGTTACTTGAAAAGCATGAGAAGGAAAAAAAGGAAGAAGAAGTAATTTGAAGTAGTTATAGTCAAGGATTTTCCAAAATTAGGGACGATCTCAACAAGACCTTAGAAGGACAGATGAGCAACTCTCTGGATAAGTAACTAGATTCCTACTCCCGTGCGCATGAATTTTAACATGGAAGACAAAGAGAATCCGTGGGAGTGGAAGGCTGCTAGCTTGGATCTGAGGTGCTCATATTTGTGTGAAGGTTTAGTCTCCAGCTTGACATTCACTGGAGGGAGAAGCCTGGTCTGAGATAGTCCAGTCCAAGAGGATGTGCCCTTGGAAGAGACAATGGGGCCGCCCCCTGTTTTCCTTTCTTAGCTATGAGGTATATTTGGCTCGGCCATGCCCTCTCACGTAGATGAGCTGTCCAAGGCCTAGGGCAGCAGGGCCAGTTGGTTCTGAATTGAGCCCTGGCAACCAGATCCACAAACAGTGACAATAGTCTCTCTCTTTATGATTTATTTATTTTTAATTTTTGAAATTATAATTTTTGCCATTCCCTTTCTTCCCTCAAAACCCTCCTACATACCCCACCTTGTTGTCTTTCAAATTCATGGCCTCTTTTTTCATTAATTGTTATTGCATGCATATATGTATGTACATATACTTAAATATAACCTTCTCAGTCTGTACAATGTTATATGTATCTTCTCAGAGCTCACCATCTGGCATTGGATAACCAATTCATGTGCCTGTCCCTGGGGAAGACTATTTCTTCTTTTCTCAATGCTCTTTACTTGCCTATAGTTCTTTGTGTAAGGTTGAGGCCTCCTGTCCTTTCTGCCATGCCATCCACTTTGGCATATCTGTTGTCCTTGTTCAGCTCATGTCTAGGCAGTCATGTTGTTGAGACTGTCAGGGTAAACTCCGACATCACTAAGAGATGCAAACCCACAGCACAATCCCTGACCCTCTCTCTGGCTCTTAGGATCCTTCCATCCCTCTTTTACAGGGTTCCCCGGGCTGTTGCAGCAGGTGTGATTTGTAGATGTATTGATTGGTCAGTGTTTGATTGGTTCTAGTTTTCTGCAGTGTCCATCTGTTGCAAAGAGAAGTTTCCTTGAGGAGGGGTGAGGACTCCACTATCCGTGTGTGTACAGCCAGATGTTTCTATTGCTGTTAGGGATTATGCTGGTTTAGTAAAGTGGTACATGTGTGTAGGTTCTTCTCCAGGACCCAGGAGTTCACCAGCCCTGGATAGTCAGCCAGGACCAAGTAGTGTGTGAGCCTCATTTTTCTAGGCATTACGTACGTATATCTGCTCTCAGCATGACTTATCAGAATTTTACTAGCTTTTTATCTTTGTTTACTCAATATTAAAATGCCTTTTGTGGGTTTTTTTCATGATTTAATACTAGCATACTCTTAAAATACTAATGATCTATGTTTATTTTTAATTATTTGATGTATGTCTTAGCTCCTTTATAGATGAGACATTTTGTTTTTTTGTTTTTGTTTTGTTTTTTGTTTTTTGTTTTGTTTTTTTCAAGACAGGGTTTCTCTGTGTAGCTCTGGCTGTCTTGGAACTCACTCTGTAGACCAGGCTGGCCTCAAACTCAGAAATCCGCCTGCCTCTGCCTCCCAAGTGCTGGGATTAAAGGTGTGCGCCACCACCACCCGGCTAGATGAGACATTTTGATTTCAATTATCCATTGTTTTTAAATTTTAACTGTAAAATTTTTTTGTTTGTTTTTAAGCCAGTTATTATGTGCCTTCTTATGAGCTATAGTTTATAATTAATTTTTATAACAAATTAATCAGTCTTAGATTTTTTTTTATTTTGTGATTAACTTCTATTTTGGGTTTCCTATATTTTCACTCTTCTTACCTACCAGTCATTTCAGATACATAAATTTATTTTCTGTAGTATTTATCATACAAACAGGAATCTTTTAACTCAGATTTTACAAGACTGTACCCATGTTCCTAGGTTGTGACCTCAGCGTAGAGTCCAGATAACACGTTTCTCAAAGAAAATGGAGGAATCTTGGTCATTTTGGCCAACTGTTTGGGTTGATAAATGGGTGCTCTCTCAATGCTTAATGAAGAATATCAACACGTGTTTCTTTTTGAAATAGGCATGTGGAAGTCCAGGTGTTTGGTGATCACCATGGCAATGCTGTGTACCTGTTTGAAAGAGACTGTAGTGTGCAGAGGCGACATCAGAAGATCATTGAGGAGGCCCCAGCGGTAAGGAAGCTAAAAGGACTTTTCTGAGGTTCTGTTGAATGTATGCCTTGTTCAATTTCATTTTCACGACTGATCTGTAACGCTAACGTCTCCCATCCCTAGCATCCAAATAGTAACTTAGTAATAACACCTCGGTGCAGAGCTGAGGATCCAGGGGTGGGAAGTAGAGTATTGCTCTGGGACCAGACACAGCTGAGTCATGTTCCTTCTGGACAAAGTCCAGCAAGGTCTGTTTTGGTGCAGGTATCAGACTAAGAGTTATGAGCTGGACAGGGAGGTTAGAGCACACAGTCTTAGCAGTAGTTAACTAGAATTAATTATGTAATTGAAATGGAATTGTCCAGTTAGTTGGACATCTTCTTCATAGAGAAGAGTCTTGTTTTAACTACTGTTTCAGCATGTTCCTGAACTAATTTAGTCATCTTCGTGCCCAAGAGTTACACTGTGGAGGAGCTGTAATCACTGTTTGACATCTGCCCCTTAGTGTGTTCCCATCCCTCTGTTGGTTCAGGTTGCAAGAAGGGTCAAAGCCAGGGCTACCTATATTTGGGCTTATGTTCCTTTGGGGCTTACAATGGCCATTGGTGAGATATATGTTGTCTGTATTTCTGAAACATTAGGGGTCTGAGGTTCCTAGTTAACCAGTTTGTTCTTATACTATTCAAAATAGAATATTTTGTTGCAGAATATATTAGATATTTGATATATATATGTATATATATTTTTTTTAGATAAATAAATAAATTAGATAAATAGGTAAATATATTAGATATTTGAACTTCAGTAAAGCTTAATTTCTAAGCAGTGATTACCTAAATGCCTATGTGTACAGCACTGCTTTAAACAGTACCTGCAGAAGCAGGTTGTGAGCTGCCTGATGTGGGTGCTGGGAATCCAATTCTAACCCTCTCCAATGCTGACCCATCTCTCCGGCTCAATACTTGTTATCTTTTATATAGATATAGAGGTTGTTATGAAAATACAAAGTATAAAGATATGTAATTATGCTGAGGAATAGCTGTAGTTCACAGACATTACTAGCATAAGTATTCAACTTTGATTACTGACAGACAAATTGGCATATTTTCTTTTGAATGCAGCTACTATACACTATTATCTAATGTACATTTTAATTGTTTTTGCATTCTGGTGGAAATGTATTGTGAGACCAAGTATTAATAGAAATTATCTTGAATATCTTCCTGTAGCCTGGTATTAATCCTGAAGTAAGAAGAAGGC
The DNA here is from genome assembly GCF_004785775.1 of Grammomys surdaster. Lineage (NCBI taxonomy): Eukaryota > Metazoa > Chordata > Mammalia > Rodentia > Muridae > Grammomys > Grammomys surdaster. The sequence goes on along the minus strand of NW_021604564.1, from coordinate 20,081,713 downwards.
TGGGAGAGGCTGCAGTCAGAGCCGCGAAAGCTGTCAAATATGTGGGAGCAGGTATGTTAAAACTTGTAAAAGCTGTGTTTGTTTCAGATTAGAGGGACATAAACCACGCTCCGCTTGATGTTTTAACCATATCTGCAGTGAAAAATACACTTTTAAGCAATAAACATTTTCCTAATCAGGGCTTAGCTTAATCAGATATGTGAAAGTTTGATACTTCCTATTCTATTTCAAGATAAGATGAATAAATTGGTTTTCTTTTGAGCTCAGAGTTGAAGCTAGGGCCTCACATATGACTGGTCAAGGGCTTTATCGTGGAGGTATACCCTAATGTCTTTAAGAGCAGTTTTTAGATCACAGCAAAACTGAACAAAAAGCCAAAGTTATATTTCTACCTAGCCTGCCCCACCCCAGCCTCTAGCCGTGTTAGCATCCCTGGACAAGGGTCATACCTTGTGTGAACTTGCATGGTTCACACCTGCCCTAGACCATGTTATCCAGTCTAGTTCCTAGTGTTGTACATGTAGCCTGTGAGTTTTGAGAAATGTGTAATGATACGTGCCTCTTCCTGCATTAATAGTATCTCACAGAATAGTCTCACTGACATAAGAATCCTCTCTGCTCTCTCTGTGCCTCCCTTCTCTGGCATTAAATACTGGCAGCCACCGCTCTTTATGCTGCCTTCATGTACCATTGCAAGAATGTATACAGTTGGAATCGTACCATGTGAAGCCTTCCCAGATTGGCCCCTTCTCCTTAGTACTGTATATTTAACTTCCCTCCATGTCAACTCACAGTTTGATATTTATTTCTTATTGTTCTAAATAATATGCCATGACTGTATAACTTAACCATTGATAAGCTTGGTTGCTTCCAACTTTTAGCAATTACAGATAAAGTTACTATAAACATTCATACACAGAATTCTGTGTGGGTATAAATTTTCATTTCATTTGTATAAATACAAAGGATTGTAATTGTTATATCATGCTACAAATATATTTATTTTGAAAGAAATTGCTGTCTTCCAAAATCTCCTGCAGTTTTTGGCATTGTCTGGTCAGTTTTTGTCAACATGACACAAACTAGAGTCATTTGAAAAGGGGGACCCCAGTTGAGGAATTGCCTCCATCAGATTGGCTGGAGGGCATGTCTATGGGCTATTTTCTTGATTAATGATGGATGCAGGAGGGCCCAGTCCAATGTGGGTGGTGCCATCCCAGAGCAAGCAAGCAGGCCATGAGAAGGAAGCCGATAAGAAGGGCTGTTCCATTTCCTGCCTCTGAGTTCCTGCCTTGAGCTCCTGCCCTGGCTTCTCTCAGTGATGGCCTCGAAGGTGTAAGATGAATTAATAAACCCTTTCCCCAAGTTGCTTTTTTTTAGAAATCAGTGCTTTGAACTTTTAACCATTTGTTATCCCATTGTTTTATTCATTCATTCATTCATTCATTCATTCATTCATTCATCTTTCATGCTGGGGACAGACTGCAGAGTCTTGATCATGCTAGGAAGGTGCTATACCATTGAACTACATCTCAGTCCTCAATGTTTTAATATTTACTTCCCTAATGAGTTATATACCTACCAAGTTATAAATCTTTGTCATCTATGTGACTTCTTTGATAAAGTGTCAGTCTTTCATCTAGTTTTCAGTATTTTTTTTTTTTTTACTGTTTCTTGTCTTTTTTATGTTTCTTTTATAAATACTCAGTATCCAGGGTTCCCTCTCGCTTTATGCATGTCTTGTGGGGAGTAGACGTTTCCAAGTTTGACTAAGTCTTACCTGTCAGTTCTTCCATTGGCCGTGCCTTTGGGATGTGCAAGTGTCATTGCAAGACCCGAGTTTATCTAGATACTGTTGCATGTTATTTTCTAGGACTGTAGCATTGAAGTTCATGTCTAGACATATTATCTGTTTTGGGTTTATATGCCTTGTAAAGAATATAAAATCTGTGTTTAGATTCCTTGTTTTTCTTCTGAATGGTTTTGTTCCAGTACTATTATCCCAGCAAGTTATTTTATGAATATCACTAAGCTGATTCTAAAGTTTATATTAAGACACAAAGGGCCCCAAATAGCCAACTCAACAATATTGAAAGGCATTGTGCCACTGTATTGCCCGTGCCCCTTTGCCATAGGTTATGTATTTTCATGACTGTGTCTAGGCTTGGTTTTCTGGTCCATTGGTTCTCATCTGCTCATTCAGCAATACCATACACTCTCTGTTTAACTGTCGCCCCTGCAGAAAGTCTTCAAGCTGAGTTTTGTCATTCCTCCAACTTTGCTCTTCTCCTGAATTGTTAACTCAACAGTTGATTCAGTTGTTTTACATTCTTTTTTTTTTATATAATTTATTTTTTCTCAAATCGTAATTCATTCACACAGGGGTTATAAACACAGAAAGGCAGGATGTGGGGAAGGGAATGACACTGGAACGTGGGTCTTCAGGGAGAATACAGATATCTTCAGAACCGGGTATCGGCTGGGTGAAGGTTCAGGGGACAAGTCACTATGACTCTGCCTATGACTGGCTTGTCCTTATCTAAGTTGGTATTGTCTGCCCAGGCTGCCTATTTACAAGGTCTATGATTACTCAGGCTTGTAAATTTCCACAAAAGCTGCCTGTTTACATTAGCTTATAGCCATCTGTTTCAATGTTTTTCCACTGAGACCCAAGACTCGGTGTTAGTATACATGTATGACAGGCCTATTGCTGATTTTAGGCCTATGGCTGATTTTAGGCCTTCAGTGTATAAGCAGGGCTGCCCCTGACATCTCCTCCCTTCTCTAAGTATAGAAGGGCTGTGGCAATTCTAATCTTGCAAAGGCAGGGATAGAGGCCTGACCTCCAGTATTTGAAGGGGATGTTTTACATTCATTAAAGATTTATCTTTATGTATATGGGTAGTTTGCCTGAATGTATGTGTGCTCACTATGTGTGTGCCTAGTGTCATAGAGGCCAGAAGAGCATGTTGATCGTGGGAACTGGGGTTACAGATGGCTGTGATCTGCCATGTGGATGTGGGGATCCACCTGGGGTTCCTGTGCAAGAGCAGCCAGTGCTATTCACCACTAGGCCATCTCTCTTGTCCTCTGATTGGGGTGTGTGTGTGTGTGGAGAGAGAGAGAGAGAGAGAGAGAGAGAGAGAGAGAGAGAGAGAGAGAGAGAGAGAGAGAGAGAGAGGCAGAGACAGACAGAGACAGAGATTCAGAGCTAGAGAGACAGAGAGAGATTGTTCAGATGTCAGTTTCTTGTGACTTTTGAGGAACTGGTCTGTTTCATCTAGATTGCTGAGTTCATGAGTATAGAGTTATTGATCATATTCCTTCAGGTCTGGCTGTGCAGGTCAGTGGGAAAGCATGTGCCTCCTACATGGAAGACTCTGGGTTCAATCCCCAGCACCAACAGAGAAAGGACAACATTCCCCTTTAACTGTCCTTGAGACCTGTGCTGACATTCTTACTTCATTCCGACACTGTCGTTTCTATTCTCTCCTTCCCTCAGCCTGGCTAAATGCTGTTGATTTTATTGATCTTTTCAGGGAACTGTTTTTTGGTTTTTTTTTAACTTTTATTTTTCTCTATTGGAGACTGAGTTGGGGTAGCTCTATGCCATAACACCCACTCAACATGATTACAGCCCCATGCTCTAGCTCCAACATGATAAAGAAAGAAGAAAACAGCAATGATAGCAATGACATATTAACCAGATACAGAAGTGCTGCAATAACTGAGTGCTTTTACTAACAGCTTTTACTGTTATTTGTATTTTATTTAATACAAATAACAGAAGGGAGGGGCACAAGGATAATGTGAAATGAACTAAAAGGGTATTAGTTGATAAACATGAGAATAATAAAACAGTTAAATTGTTTCTCATTGGCAAGGAATCATCTGTAGCCCAGAATATGATCATTGCAAGTTTGAGAATATATTCTACCACTGTAGTCCATAGGTAACAATTTACCTAGTTGCTTGATGGTGCAGTTCACTTTAAGAATATGTCCTTGCTAATTATCTGCCTGCTGGATCTGCCTAATCTGATAGAATATTGACAGTTTTCAACTCCTATGATGAATTCATCTATTCTCCTTGTTCTCAGGTTTTGCCACACATATTCTGATATTGCTAGGTGTTTTTTCAGGACTGACCCCTTTACCATCTTTATATTATCATCTTTATATTATTCCTCATCCATGATAATGTTCCTTGCTCTGGAATGTGAATTGTCTTACATAGCTACTCCTGCTTCCTTTGGTGTTTAGATGAAGTGCCTTTCTTCTATACTTTTTCAAGTCAGTTAAGTTTTTAAATTAAAGATGGGTTTCTTGTAGACAGTATACAGTTGGGTCTTTTTTAAAGTCTTACTCGGTTTCTGTCTTTTTTGGTATGGGACTGTTGGAATTTACAGTGATTGCTGCTACCATTCAGGTAATGCACTTGTCATTCTAGCCTGACCATCTGAGCTCATCCCCGGAATCCACAGTGGAAGGAGAGAACCAACCCCTAAAAGTCATCTTCTGACCTCACGTGTGTGCCTTGCATGTCATGTATGTGTCTCCACGCACAGACATGCCCAATAAATACATAAAACTTTAAAACTTTTAAAAAGTCTTACCATATCATAGCATAAGCACAGGTGCTTTATAATAACAGACATCTCTAATATCTCCCTCTGTCCCTCCTGGTATTGTTGTCATGCAATATTATACATAAGCACACATATGAGGACATACCTATTCATAACCAATAATCATTTCTGTTATTTTAAACTGTTTGTTAAATCAACTAGCAATCAATCAAAGCAAATAGACTAACAGTTCATTCTACTCTCACCTATGTATTTTATGATTATTTCTTTATGTAGACACATAACTCTTACAAGGCTGATGTGATGGTTGTAGTCATTTGAAAAAAATCAGCTTACCTATACCTAAAATAATTATTGTGTAAAAGTAAGCCTAATAAACCTAAAAGACATTTGCCTACACTCAGGTCTGGGATCCATCCCACATGCTTGGAGAAGTATTGCAGCTCTTAATAGACTACTGACCAATAGACTTGGTATTAGCATATGACTTGGATAGCAAACAACTCGAAAGCCTTTCAGTGTTCCTAACCAAAGGGCTTCTCTTATTGTGGGTGGGGAGCAATACTTAGTACACCTGAGATAAAAGATGTCCGTGGAGTTACCGCCCCATACCTCACAAGGACTTTGAGGGAGAACTTGTGGTGCCCACAGTGATTAGGGGAAGAAAGTTATGTCTTTGTCCAGTGTTCAAGTGAGGTGGGGCATCATGTGTGAGGCTCTGGGGTAGGTATGCTGGGACAGTACTCTCAGTCCAAACATGTTCCCATTACTGCAGCGGGTACCACTGGTGTATAACTCGGGTGTAGCGTTTGCTCAGGATTCCAGAGACATTTCCCATTGCTGCATTTCATACAGTTCTCTATTCTAAACTGAGACTCATTTGCTGCTGAAAAATATGGTGTTTTCTTCATGAAATGCAAGTTATATACTATTAATGAAGTCCACAGCAATTAAATCAATGTGCTGCGTCATAGAAAGTATTTTATAAGCAAAAATGCAAATTAAATACATAAATGAAGTTTTCAGTAGTTAATGTATTTCATCATAGAAAGTATTTTGTAAAGACGTTTTTTAAATTGTATTTGTATCTTTCTCTGTGTGAGCGTGTTTTGCCTGCACGTATGCTTGTGTACCATCCCTGTGGAGGCCAGAAGAGGACATCAGATGTCCATTAGTCACCATGTAGGTGCTGGGAATGGAACCAGTCAGGGGGAGGGGGCTAGTGCTTTTAGCTTCTGAGCTGTCTTTCTAGTTCCTGTCCTAGAGAATCCTGACTTGCTGTTGATTATATGCCACTGAAGCGTGATGCTGCATTTTATCTTTTAGGAACTGTGGAATTCATTATGGACTCAAACCACAATTTTTATTTCATGGAGATGAACACAAGACTACAAGTGGAACATCCTGTCACTGAGATGATCACGGGGACTGACTTGGTGGAGTGGCAGCTCAGGGTGAGAAGGTTTTCCTGATAGACGTCGGTCCTGGGCTGTGGATGCAGCTTAGTGTTGGAGTACCTGCCTAGCATGAATGGTACCTGGGTGCAGCCCCCAGCACTTCCAGAAATAAGATCAGTGTTGAGAACACATTACATTCCAGACTTCTTTCATGCTGCTTTGGGTGGGACTCAGTTTTGTGGTTGTGATGGGGACAGGGAAATAGAAGTTTGTTTTTTTTTTTTAAATAATGCATCTGATGCTGCAATGTTGTTGGCACTTTAAGAACACAGATTCCTAATTTGTCAATTACCTTCTCCTCCCCTTGGGCCCTGGGCTGCAGGTGAGTGAGTCGTATCACTGTATCTTGTTCTGATCACTTGGCTCTCCCGGAACTCTCTTAATGTGCCAGTGTGTCCTCTAACTCACAGAGATCCTGAGTGACAGATTAAAGCTGTGCCACACCACATTCTGGCTGCTCAACGACTTCTTAAAAATGGGGTTTTGTGGTTCAAACAGCTGGGTTCAGGCTACAGCACAGATGGGCAGCAGGGTTCAGAGGTGTCAGTGAAGCAAAGGCTTTCAGATACTTAGTGTCTGTCTAAGAGTGATAGTGGTACAAAATTCCCAGCAGAAGGGTAGAGTTAGGACCAGTCTCTCTTGGACTTGGATGGAAGCCAGTCTCGGGAAAAAAAAAAAAATCCTATAAAAATAAGCCAGTTTGAAAATGGTCTGTGTGATAAGAAATAAGATGATGTCCTAAACAGTGAGCTACATGGCCAACACTTTTTTCTTTTGCATTAGAGATGATTAGAGCTCTAGTAGTATATCAAAAAGTTTCATTTTGAAACATAGGAAGGAAAGGTTACTGGGCAACATTTCCACAGTCCTTTCTGTAGCCAGGCTCTGAAAACAGAAGCTTGAGAAATTTCCCTGGTCAGGGTGAGTGTAGAGGCAAACTGAGCCCAGTCAAGATAGATAAGGGCTGTGGATTGAAACACCATAAACACATTGAGTTTAGTTCTTTCTACTCTGGTTCTGTACTATGGTTCCTGACCTGTCCTGATAGCAGGTTCTGAGGGACGATCTTATCTCTGCTGTGTGCTTACCGTTTCAGCTCAGAGTCATATTATATTACCTCTAGTCTTTTCTCTTGTGTCTATGTTGCTTTCCTCTGTGTGTGTGTGTGTGTTTGTACACACACGCTCGTGTGTGTGTTTTATCTTGGGAAAAAGCTTGTAAAGAAGGAGGAAGTGGCCACATAGTCTCCATTAGCTATTCCAAGTCATACTTATTAATGAATGAAATGTATTGAATTGGCATATACGAGCCCAGATGACAAGTATTTAGGAACCGTGAATGAGCAGTTCTACAGCTTGTGACCTGGGGTCACACAGACCTCCAATTCTTCTTCCTACCTTACTCTGTCACGGGCTTGGTGAGAGGGCAGTATAGTGGGCTGCTCACAGCCTTTTTCATGGGTGTGAATGTAATCCGAACACCAAGTGAACATATAAAGATGACTGGGAACTGAGTATTTTATCGCAAATGAAAATAGTCTTACCAGTAAGATACGTAAGTTTTCATGGTATTAAATACCAATTTTTAGAAAGTATCCATCAAATAGGCTTTCTCCACTTCAAACTCTAGCACCCATAATAATTGATAGATTATCCCCAAGCTTGACTCTTCTGTCTGATCTATATCTGTCTTACCTAGGGCATAAGACTATGGACAGCCACCATTTTTAATTGACTGCTTGTAAGCAAGACCATTGACCTGTAGGTCTGTTCACCAACCCGTAACATGCAGTTTCATAAGAAGCACTATTTTGTCACCAGATTGCAGCAGGAGAGAAGATTCCTTTGAGCCAGGAAGAAATCCCTCTGCAAGGCCATGCCTTTGAGGCTAGAATCTATGCAGAAGACCCTGACAATAACTTCATGCCAGGGGCCGGACCACTGGTTCACCTCTCTACCCCTCCAGCAGACATGTCTACGAGGATTGAAACTGGAGTCCGGCAAGGTAACATTGTTTTGCTCAGACTGGACTTAATCTCCAGGGCTCAAGTGAGTTTCCTGCCTCAACCTGCCAATGAGTTAAAACTGTAGATCTCACCGCCATACCCAGATTTAACTACATTATCACTGTGCGTGTTCTTGTTTAACATCTTATATATCTAATTACTTTGTGGGTTGGATGGGTTGGTGTATGTGGGCCCAGGGGATTGAAGGCTTGGAAGCTCCTAGTGGAAATAGTTTAATAAGAGAGGGTAGTACTTTGCCTTGACTGCCAAAGAGAGAGGAAAAAAGGCTGAAGAAAGCCAACCTGTGTGTCACTGAATAATATGTGTCACATGAGAAAGTCTGGTACTCTCAGTGACTAATCCTTCTTAGATTTGGGACAAATTTTTAAATCCCTCTGAGTCATGATTTCCTTGAAAATAAAACTGTGCCAAGGGCAGCTGCCATGCAGGAATTGGGGAGTCCTGGGCGTGAGGTGACAGGAAGCATGTCTTGCTCAGCCTTGCTTCAGTCCTCAGAGAACTGGCATTGACAACTTACAGTGTCTCTCGATTCCAGGAGATGAAGTCTCAGTGCATTATGACCCCATGATCGCAAAGCTCGTCGTGTGGGCCTCAGATCGCCAGTCAGCCCTGTCGAAACTGAGGTACAGCCTTCATCAGTACAACGTGAGTGAGCTGAGCCCAGAGGCCCGCTGTTAGCACCTCATCCCTACATTCCTGTGTGTCAGACACAAGCAGTTCTTCCCGGGCCAATTCCCCAAGCATCAGTGTGTATGGGCTTTGAGCTCTTCTTTATTTCAGTTGGAAAACAAAGGATTGTAGAAACAAAGCCACTAATGTCCCTACTGCATTCCAGTGACATCCTAGTCATCTATAAATAATGCCAACTATAGGACTGAGGCTAATCAGTTTTCCTTTAAAAAATTTTGATCTCCATATTCATCCATTGGTCAGAGGTAGGTTTTTTTTTGTTTGTTTGTTGTTATTTTGGGTTTTTTTTCTACCACATTAATTTTTGTGGTGCATAAGTCCCATCCACATTAACTTCACTTCATGGAAGGATTTATAAGACATGATTTTAAAGTTATCATGTGTGATTAGTCTATGTAAAAGCTGTGATTTCTATGGCTCCTATCACTGTGGTCACACTCACTGTCCCTTCAGTGGACCCGTGTGGAGAAGCATGCTTGTCTCCCCTTTAGTGCGTCCTCATCCCACACTGTGTGCTGACTGTCCTTGGTCAGCTTCCTCAGGGTTCAGTGCTCCATTCAGAACAGGACACTCTGACGTCTCTGTCACCTTGGCCAGCCTCAGCCTCTGTCAGGGCCCTTTGAAGGCCGCATCTGTTTTGCCTCACTGTCCCCAGAGCCTGTGTCAGAGCCTGTCACCTACAGCTGCTCAGGGAATGAAATAAGGAGGGGTAGCTGGGTAAGTGAACACATGAGCCCAGAGCCGTAGTTACCTCCATCTTTAATCCTTTCTTTCTTTAATTTATTTATTTAGGGCAGTATTAGAGATTGTGTTGCTCCTTTTTTTTTTTTTTTTAATTTTTATAACCATGTCTAAACATTGGATTTCAGTGTTAGAAGGAGGTTCTTCTCAGGCTGTTTATTCCTGTTCCCTCTCCAATATCATAATCCTGCCTGCCTGCCTGCCTTTGCAGGATCCTGTTTTGTGGAATGTTCTAAATGAAAATCTTTGGTCTCTTGCACAATAAATTTCATGTCTTGTTTTAAATTTTTACCATTTTTCTAATGTAAGCCAATTAAACACCACTCCCTTCTGTACCATGTCCTATATGCTAGTTCTCTTGTTAAGCTGCATTTTGAAGTATACGTCCAGATATGCAATGGTTAATCCAGTGACGGTGAGTGTAGCCTTTCTGCACGTGACACCTTAGTAAGTCATAGAGCAGACGCTTTGCTGAATCTGTTGTTTCCTATGCTCATTGGGGACCTGGGTTTGCTTCTCTTCCTAGATTGTTGGCTTGCGCACCAATGTGGACTTCCTGCTCCGGCTCTCTGGCCACCCAGAGTTTGAAGCTGGGAATGTGCACACTGACTTCATCTCTCAACACCACAAGGACCTGCTGCCCACTCACAGCACCCTAGCCAAAGAGTCTGTGTGCCAGGCAGCTCTGGGGCTCATCCTCAAAGAGAAAGAAATGACCAGTGCTTTTAAGCTCCACACTCAAGGTACAGAGCATTCCTTTCTTCCCTTGTCGTGCTCTCAGAATTAGCAAGAACCATGCTTCTGTTTCTGTGACATTCCAGCCTTTCCAGCTTCCAGTGATGATGTTTTTGGGGGTTTTCTTTTTTTTCTTTCTCTTTCTCTTTTTCTTTCTCTTTCTCTCTCTCTCTTTCTTTCTTTCTTTCTGTCTGTCTGTCTGTCTGTCTGTCTTTTGTGTGTGTGTGTATGTGTGTGTTATAAAAGAAATCTTCATATCTCCTAAGTATATAAACATACATGCATATATCACAAGTGGACACCTAAGCATAAGAGCATATATCACACATGCATATATCACACATG
>NW_021604564.1:20019074-20071121 GCF_004785775.1 Grammomys surdaster | reverse complement strand
TAAGCATAAGAGCATATATCACACATGCATATATCACTAATGCACACATAAGCACTATTGAGTTCATTACATGAGCTCCACGAATGCTCTAACAATGCAGAAATGGGTCTCTAAGCAAACACTAGTTCCTTCTGTATCTCGTGCTGACCCCTGCTGGCCGTGTGCATTCACTGCCCTCGTGGCTTGCTTCACCGTACCTGCTGTACCTAAGGCAGTGCCCTTGGTCTAAGGATGGAACTCTGGAGAATCAGACTCCTGTGAGTGAGTCATGCTTCATTATTAAGTTTCTTCTTCCTCTGTGTTTCCATCCTGTGATTGAGTATCTGTCTGAATGGAAGTTTAGGCCTTTGAGGGTGTCAGAGGATGCACTGTGGAAAGAGTTGTCATGGTTTGCATACATATGCTTCTTCTCTAACATGCTATGAATGGTTTCCCAACCGCCTCCTGACAGTTCCCTCATAGGATGGCTTACAGCCTCAGTCAGCTGTGCACTGAAAGGTCTGTCCCTCTAAACTAATAAAACAATAACACTCTCTCAAACCCGCCCCACAGTACTTACTCAAGATAATGCTGAATATTGGAGTAAACATAACTCTTAAAACTATTTTTTATTATTAGAATTGTATTTTGGTTAATTTTATGTGTGTGAGTGTTTTACCTGCATGTAAGTCTGTGCTTTATATACATGCAGTGCCCATGGGGGCCAGAAGAGGGCATTATATACCCAGGACTGGACCTATGGATGGTTGTAAACCTCCACCTATCTGGGAGTTGGAAAAGCCACTCCTGCTGTTAACCATTAAGCCACCCATCTCTTTAGCCTCAGGATTATTATATGTTCCTGCTTCCTATAGGATTCTGGTGTTCACATCTTTAAATTTTAGCTTTGTTCATGGTCATTATATTGAGGAATATAACTGCGTCTTTAGGTTTGTAAAGTATCACAGTTACAGACTTCACACTAGATGGCTTCCATTTAGTTGTCCCACAGCCGCTGGGTTGTATCCAGCAGAGTGTGTGTGCTCAGCACATAGACCACAGCTAGTGACACAGAGGCACAGCGAAAGGGAGACCATGACTGGTAGAGACTGAGTCCCGATGGGGTCCTCTGTGCCACCAGACAACAGGAACTGACTCACAGGTGCTCACTCTTCCAGAGAAGCTGGAACTTCTCGAATAAACGTCTCTGAGATACAAGTGAGAGCATCTAGCCTAATTTTAAAATAGAACACACATCCGAGCTGCCACCCAAGAACCTGTGGTTTACGTTCACTTTTGTAAAGCATACGTGTTTGGGGGGCTTGATACTTGTAATTTTGTTGTTGTATTTTAAATTTTTTCTAGATCAATTCTCTCCGTTTTCATTCAGCAGTGGGAGAAGACTGAATATCTCTTACACCAGGAACATGACTCTGAGAAGTGGTAAAAGTGGTGAGTGATATTTCCTTACAGGAGAACTGCAGAGTGTAGAGACAGAACACACTAAACCAAAACACGGTCAGCTTGGAGTTTTTAAATGGCCAAGGTGGAACTGATGGCCTAGGGCCATGGTGTTTATGGTGTACATATTTTCCCTATTTCCGTGTGTTTAAGTATTCTGAAAATAAACCATAAGACATACCTAGCAGACAGCTGAAATGAAGTGTGGCGAAGTGTCAGTGAGGCAGCCAGGATGTGTGATTTTAGGGCAGGTCTTTCTTTGCACGTTATTCTTTTCCTCTGCTCTAAGAGCATTGCTTTTGGATAAGAAAACACTGTTTCGAACTGTGGGAGATGGAGGGTCAGCTCGCTATTCCCGGCAGCGCTTTGAGATCCAGATGGAACGGGTCACTGAAGAGCTGTCACTTAGTGTATGTCCAGTCACCTGAGTGTTTATCTTCATAACAACTTTACGACAGGAATGAGGGAGTCACTGCTCATGTGTAGATGCTGAAGCACAGGAAGCACGGTGACTTGCTGAAGGCCAGTCAGCACAGAGCATTATGGATGCCACTCCTTTTGATTCCGACTCCAGGCTTTTCTAACACTTTTTGGTTAGAAAAGTTCTGTGGGTTTGGGTTTGGTTTTGGTATTGGTTTTGGTGGTTTTGGTTTTTAACCATGTACTAGTTTGATAAGGTGCAGTGTAAAGACTAACGTTTAAACTAAAGTTAGAAGACACTGGCACCTAAGCCAGTTAATGAGTCATGACCAGGCAGGATACAGAGGGTCAGAACTCCGTGGGAGCCAGTGACTGTCCCTTCTGCTACAGGACAGTGTGCATGAGATGCAGAGTACGTGACGAATGCTGGATATGAAGATGTGAGGTATCCCTGAACCATGGCAGCTCTTGTAAAAAGCAGCCCTACTAGCTAGAGCAGCTCCCTGCCAGTGTCAGCCACCCTTTTCTGAGCGGAGCAGGTCCTTCTTGACTCTAGAGATGACAGACGTCATTCCTGTGCAGCAAATGCATCCTTCACAAGTGTAACTATTGTGTCACCTTTAGCCAAGATGGACATTACTAGAAATACACTGGATGGTCTCCAGGACATTCGCAAATGCCCCTCCACTCCATAGTGTAAGTGGATAATCCCTGCGTCTTGAGCTGGAGTGTTTACTCATATTGTCCTACAAAGCAATCTCGAAAGTCTGAGGCTGTCTCATTAGCCACCCCATGTTCTGAGTGCACACATCAGAGTCAGGGAAATTTGCAGTGTGCTCTCCAACCTAAATTAAACAGAAAAATCACATGTACCACAGAAATTCATCTGAGCCAACTGTGCTATTTGACATGGGTCTTCATTAAACCACTGAGTGCTGTTTTGAATTGTACTGAATTTTCTTAGAATTAAAAACGTTTTAATTTAAAAATGAATGAGTGCGTAGTTGAAAAGCTACCATGATTGCTGTTCACTATATATACTTTTCTTTTTTAACACTGTTCCACAAAGATGCTCTGATTCTGAATGTAACTCCCTGGAAGTATTCTAGGGAGGCCTTGCAAAGGCTAATGAGCAGTGACCTGGGGAGTGTTCCAGACACGAAGCCCATATGAGTCGAATGTAGGACCATTCTTCAGTCTTCTTAATGAAAATGACCATGTGTTTCAGTACTGTGTTTATAACTTGAATCTTTTATATATTATTTTGTTACTAGTGATCATTTTTTTTTAGAACTGTGAGTTGGCCCTCAATAGTAATAATAATAGCTCAAATTTATTCAAGGTTTTCAGATACAATATTAAACATTTTCCAGAGACTGTCTCATTTGCATTTTTCAGAGCAGGCCAATAAAATTCACAGTTATTAATGCCACCTTTATTTTCAACAACTAACTTTTCTTAACCAAGCACAGAGCTCAGATATTAGTACTTTTCCAAAGGTCAAACAAAACTAATTGCAGCCTGGGTTTGACCCCATACTCCAAGGAGTGCATGCTTACATAACACTACACCCACTAAATTTCCATGTCTTATTAAATGTGTACCGGGCTGTTTAAGAGTCTCCAATGGGAGACAAAACTATCTGGGGAGGGAATCACAGTTTCATGCTGTGAAATTACAGTCAGATTTCTGCTGCAATTCTACTTGCATTACATCACTTAACACTTTTACTCTTTTGTAATTGAAAAACATGATCTGGTATAATTGAAGACATTTTCTCCTAAAAAATTAAAGTGTGTTTATACTACACAGAGTGGAGAATTTTCACCTACTCAGTGTAAAACTTCCGAAAACAATTGTGGTGATAGATGTTGGAAAGAGTAAAACAGTTTCTGTCTCCTGTGTGTGTGTGTGTGTGTGTGTGTGTGTGTGTGTGTGTGTGTGTGTGTGTGTGGTGTGTGTGTTTGTGTGTGTGTGTTTGTGTTTGGAATGTGGGTATTTTAGTATGTGAAGGTGCCAGCCACAGGGTTAATAGAATTCATTTGTGAATAGATTCGGTTTTGTGGGTTTTTTTTTTTAAGAGAAAACTTTCTCATAAATTGGTATGAAGAGAATCATGATCGTTTTATAGGTAGAAGTCTAGAAATGTTCTAGAGTTCAAAAGACCTAGGCCAACACTTCCCAAGGACATGTCATGTAAATAAGCTATAAATAAGCTATAAGTAAGGTGTGGCCTCCCATGGTGGTATGAAGAGCATGGGGAAGGAGTAATCCCTCAGCAGAGAGCCCTGTGGGGATATCAGGTGGGCCATTTTCCCATTTGCTGTTAGCTGAGCCACACAGAGGGGAAAGATAGGAAACTATGCTGGGAGGCTAGGCCCTTGCTCCTAGGACAGTAATTTAAATACGGAACTGGAAGGGTTGAGATGGGAGGCAGGGAGGGCCCAGTAGATGTCTTCAGAGCCTGTCAGCCTTGGTCACTCCAGTAGAGCACCAGGAAGGGAAGGGAGAGACTCCTAAGACAGGTTTTGAAAAGAAAGAACTTAGCGGTCAGTGCTGCCCACTGGACATCATGTCAGGCAAAGGTAAAGGGTTTCAACCTGGATGGGAGAGTAGTCATGCCAGCATGGAGCTTGTGAGGCAGGAGGGACAGCAGTGGCCTAACGTGTTCATTGCAAGATGTCAGCATCACTCAGTTGGGCATAACTAATCAGGGTTGTAGAGAAGATCAAGATTAAAAGCATTCAAGTTGGAAACATCCAGATGATGGCCAAGACTTCAGGAGTTCATCAAATGGTATTAACTTGCATAGTTCCAGTCACGAAAATGTTTGCTGCTGGGGATCGAGCCCAGGGCCTTGTAGATACTACAGGAGAATACCTGTACAAAACTTCTGATTTCCAACTTGGAGAACAGTCTTCACCCAATTCCATATTTGTGTACAGCATGAATCATCTCATATTCTTATGATCTGTTACTGTGTTAAAGCACTTCACATTTAATTACTTAGTTATTACATTCCCACACCCATTTAATGGCTGGCCAATAGAAACAATGATTGAGCCAAGGTCACAGCAGAAGCCAGATGGTAGATTTGGTTCTCAAACTAGACCTTCTCTTTCTAGTTGATCGCTCTTTCTGCACTATCACTGTAGCTTTTGTGTGCAGGTGAAAATGTGTGGAATATTAGAAGTCCATTTTCAAAAGAGAAAGGCTTGCCAATTGGTCTGTACAGAACTCAGTCAGAGACTTTGCTAACAAAAGCATTGTATCCCCAGGAGTTAAGATGTCGCCTTTTCTTTGAATAGCTGCCTAAGGTTGAGGGGGAGAATTGTGTCATGTCCATTGTTACATAATGTTTTCTCTTTTTTTTTTTTTTCTTAAATTTCTCCCTTGTTCCATAAAGATATAGTCATAGCTGTGACGTATAACCGAGATGGGTCATATGACATGCAGGTAAGCCTTGTTGGTTCTGGACTGTTGCTCAGAACCAAATCCTGTCTCCCTCATCCTGAGTAGGGTCGGTTCTCCTCAACTTTCCTGTTTGACTGTTGTGACTGTAATGAGAATGCCATGCGTTTTTATTTCAGAGCAGTTTGAGGGAATCACCCCTGCATTGTTTCTGACTAGTTTACTCAGTTTTCAGTGATTCCCTTAAGCATAAAAACTTAGCAAAAAGAATAGCCTTGAATTAAATGGGTAATAAGCCCCTCAGGTTTGTGCACACGTTCACCGAAACAGCAGCCCTCAGGTTTTCAGGCGTAGGAACCCTATAACCCTTAAAAGTTATTGGGAAGTGAGATGTGCAAAGAGCTATCAGAAAATCTAAGAAAATTAGGCGTGCAGCTTAGTGTGGCACAAATACATTGACGTTGCACAGCCATCACCGCTGCCCATCAATGGAGCTGTTGAAAACTACAAACAAAAACTTGCCTTTCTTCCTCTCTTCCTGGGAGTTTATCTCATAAATGCAGTGTACTGGGGACACACTCCATCTTCCATCACCCTCTTACCCCTCCCCTGTCCTCAGCTAGTCCTCCAACCTTCCTGACTTTATTTCAGCCCACTGAGTTAGTTAGGGCTGCTTGTGTGAGCACAGGTAAGGAGCTGTTTGCTGGTCATAGACAACACCCCACTAGTTGCACGACTTAAGAAGGTGACACCCGTCCCCGGTCTTGTGCAGGTGTGCATAGTTACTGTGCCCCTGATTACAAACACCTGTGTCTCATCGTTCACCGTGTTTACAGAACACCTCCTCCTCCTCTTTTATCTTCTATTCTTTCCATATCCTCCTCCTCGATGCTCGGCTTTGGAGGGGATGAGAGAGGTACCCATCTGTGGGCCCGCACTCTCACACCACTCTTACTCTCAGCACACTGACCACCTGTACATCTCTGCAACAACCATCAGCCGTTGCAAAAAGGAGCATCCCCACCCACGGCCGAGAGTAGCACTGATGCACTGGCAGAAACACAAATGTTTAGAAGGTGGTTCGTGCAACATGAGGTGTTTTCTTCATCTTTTGAAACTAAAACTCTACCTTGTAAGCAGCTACAGCAGTGATTCTCAATTTGGGGGTCATGACCCCTTTCACAGGAGATACCTAAGAGCATCAGAAAGCATAGATATATGCATTACCATTTGTAACAGTAGCAAAGTTACAGTTAAGAAGTAGCAACAATTATAGTTGGGGGTCACCACAACATGAAGGACAGTATTACAGGGTCGCAGCATTAGGAAGGCTGAGAGCCACTGAGCTAGTCTCTTCCCCTTTGTTCCTGAGAACCACTGTTGGGCTTCCTTCCTCCGTCAGCTTGATGTTGTAGGTGATGTGGATAATTTAGTATTTGTCCGTTTGTGACTGGCACATTCCACTTTAGTATCATGTCTTCAAGGATCAAAACTTCCTTTTGGAGGTGGATAATTTTCATGCACTGCCTTCTTATTTATTCATGTGTGACGGCAGAAGTGTTCTTTCTGACTTTGGGCTGTTGTAAAAAATGCTGCTAGCCATGGGTGTGCACAGATAGTTCTTCAAAGCTGTTTTAAATTTTAGTGTGTATCTAAAAGTAGAATTGCTACATCATGCAGTAATTCTGTTTTTCAGTTTTGAGGAACTACGGTAGTTTCCTGTAGTAACTGCAATGTTCTGCATTCTCACGAGCAGTGCCCAGGACTGTGTCTGTATCCTGGCCATAGCACTTGGGATTTCCTCCCTTTCCCATTGTTGAATAACAACCATCTTAATTGGTGTGAAGTGGCAAGGTGTTGATGCTTTGATTTATAAGTGACTTAAGGATAATGGCTTTTTCCCCTTTCTTTCAGGTGTGTGTGTGTGTGTGTGTGTGTGTGTGTGTGTGTGTGTGCTTACTAGCCATTAGTATGTATTCTTGGGAAACTTTCTGTTACCTTTGCCTGTCTATATTTTAATCCAATTATTTTTTTGTTGCTGTTGGGTTATGGGAAGACTAGAAAAACCATCTAAGATCACATACATACCCATTTACACTAGTCATCGTAAAGTGTAACATTCTCAAAGGTCCAGTAGCTTCTAGAGAATTCTACTCCATACTCATGAGGGGGAAAATGTATTAAAAACCAGATAGCATATTGGTCCTAATGTAAAGATAGTTTGATTTTACAGGCTCTCTGAATGACAGTTAGAAATCCCAAGGAGACTAAGTCATTGCGTAAGAAGCTGCAGGATAAAGCTTATGCTAGCCCTTAATTAAAAGAAGTCTATTGCAAGCGGAGATGTCAGAAGGTTCTTGTTGTTGTCTGTTTTGTATGTGGGCTCACTCATGGGTCACAGAGCCCGTGTAGAAGTCAGAGGACAATTCACAGGAATCAGTTCCGTTTACACTGTAGGCTCCTGGGGCTCAAACATGAAGCTCATGTCATCAGGCTTGGTAGCAGGCACCGTCCACTGGGCCATCTTGCCTGGCTCTTTTAAAGGGTATTAAAATATAAGAATTCAGTTACAAGTTCAGTAAATCTATCACTTTTAATATGAACTGAAAGATTTCAAATTCTACAGAATGGATTTATCAGTGATGTCCAACACTTAGAGATTCAGCGGTTTTCTCTGTGTGAGTGTCACAGAGCCATGGGAACTCTCCTCACTTAGACACGTACACTGCTTCACATTGATACCTCTCATGTGGGGATCTTTCTTGTTCCGTGATGACTAGTAAATTTATCCTGTGTGGGTCACAGGAATAAATGTGTTGTTGTGAACTTTTAGACAACTTTCATACCCTAAGATTTCACAGATATCCAGACAGCTGTTTTAGTAGCTTAGAAGGTAGAGTAAATGTCATCTTTAACTTAGGAGAGATGGAAACCAGTGTACAAACTGCCATGTAACCTGTTTTACTCAGCCCCAACAGCAGATTTACAGAGAATAGACACAGACTTCTAAACAAATATGTTGGGAATTGGAAAGGAAAACATAGATTTAAATGGATTTTCTGTGTGTGAGGGAAATTTTCTCTTACATATATATTTGAGAAAACATTCTTCATGACAGAAAATTTGTATCTGTTTGCCACCTCCTGACTCATGTTGGATGCCAGGTAACTTGGCCAGTGCGGGTCAGTCAACAGGGTCTGCAAGAGAGAGAGTGGGGATGAAGACAAGACAGAGAGTCTGATCAAGTCCCCTTTACTGAAAGAAAATCATGGGTATATATAAGCACAAGCAGGGGAACGCAGCTGAAGACACTTTACCACGTGTGCCTTGCAGCTGGGGGCACTAAACAACAAAACAAGATATGTGAGAAAAACAGGATGTTTATCAGAGTGTACTCAGCTGTTGTGGACTGTTGAAAACAAGTCTCTTGTCAGGGTATATGGCTCGAGATGGCTGCAAAGATGATAGCCGCTTTCTGCTAGGACTCCCAGCAACCTCCCTTGAGACAACATAGCTTGTCATCTGGCACAGGCTCTGAGAACAAGACAACTGTGATCAGACTGCAGCCCCTCTGTCTTTTCTGATCATAGTCACAGCCCATGGATCAGGTCTGTGTGTTGGTGAGGTAGAAGAAATGCCTTCTAACTATGTGTGTGTGGGCTCTAGCTCTATCTTGGTCCATTGCTGACCTTGGCACGGGAAAGTTGCACTTAAGAACTTGGATGAGTACCAGCATGTAATACAGCTAGGAGAACTGAATAATTTTGTTTGTTGTCTATCTATTTGTATTTTGAGTTATGTGACTATAAGGGTAGATGTGTGCAGCTGAGGGAAGCGGTCTGGAGAGGACAGCAGAGGGCATCAGACCCCCTGGAGCTGGAGTTAAAGGCAGTTGTGAGCTGTCTGACGTGGGTGCAGGACCCAAACTCAGGCCCTTGCAGGAGCAGCACATGCCATCGCTGCTGAGCCATTTCAGAAAAGAAAGCTGCCCTTTCTGTTCTCAAATCAACTTTCACCTGTGGTATTATACATACATGGATAACTTATATCTAGTTTTTTTTCTTTTAATTACCTTACTGATATTTGTATCTAAGTTGTTCTAGTTAGGAATCTTGGAGGGGGATTCTATTTGGTTCATTCAAAAATGTGCTTTTGAAACTGCTAATGATGAAGATGTTCTGATTGTATTAACTCTGCATGGTCATTATTTTAAAGATGTTTTTTCCCCCAGATTGAAAATAAGTCCTTCCGAGTCCTGGGTGATCTTTCCAGTGAGGCTGGCTGTACCTACCTGAAGTCTTCTATCAATGGAGTAGCCAGTAAATCCAAGTTCATCCTCCTGGACAACACTATCTACCTGTTTTCTATGGTGATGTCTCCCACTCTGGTTATGATGAGGTCTCAGTCTATAGCCCAAGCTGGGCTAGAACTCATGGCAGTCCTCCTGCCTTAGTTTTCCAACTGCTAGAAAAGAGTGCTAGGCTAGGAGAAGGGGCATAGAAGGACAAATAACTCTAGAAGGTAGAGTCCCAGATTAAGCCTTGACCCTGCCACTCAGCAGGGGTGTGACCTTATACAGGTAACCTTTCTGGGATTTGGTTCTACCATCTATAACCTTGACTAGTAAGCATGCCTACCTTAGAGAATTGTGACAATTAAATGGCCATCGTGTCTATATAAGTGTAAAGTTCTCATTGAACACTGTACTGTCCATAGTAAAGATGCTACCAAAACCACTTCCAGAAAGGGACTGTGACGTACCTATGGCCCTGTCCTTTAATTCCTAATCCCTGGTCAGGCATTTAAACCATGACCTCTGTGTCACAGGAGAGGAGACCAAGCAAGATCACTAAGGTTTATTAGCACCTGGTGTTGATGACAGCTAACAGTTACTAATAGCTTGAAAACTCTCCGTCTCCTCTGGTGGACTAGTGGGAAAGAGAGAAGATCATGATCCTATGCTCACTGTTGTGTACAGGAAGGCAGTATTGAAGTCGGCATTCCAGTGCCCAAGTACTTGTCTCCAGTGAGTGCAGAAGGAACTCAGGGAGGCGCCATCGCGCCCATGACTGGAACCATTGAAAAGGTAATCGAGGGACTCCTGTCAGTGATGCCAGCAATGGCTGACAAGGGTGTCATTTTGAAGTTTGCTGTATCCTTTCCTTGTAATCCCTTCCCCTCCTACACTGTGCTCATTGGGAAGCACTCATTTCAAGAAAATAAGATTATAGTAGAATATAGTGGTTCATTTGTCAATGTAAATAACTATTTGCCTGGTTTTTCATAAAAATTACTGGGTTTGAGGGGGGAGTAGTGGAGGGCTGCAAGCATCTTAATTCAACCCAGAGCTTCATACATGTTGAAAACTCTACACCTGAACTCCACCCCAAAACTACTGGGGGAGGTTGTTTATCTGTTTCTTCTATCTCAGTTTTATTTTCTATATGTGGATGTTTTGCCTGCATGTATGTTTACATGCCACATGTGTACAGTGCCCACAGGGGCCAAAAGAGGGCAGGCAGGCATTGGAGCCCCTGGAACTGCAGTTAGACACTGTTGTAAGCTTCCGTGTAGATCCAGGGAACCAAACTGGGTCTTTTGGAAAAGCAGCCAGTGGTCTTAACCACAGAGCCATCTCTATAGCCCTGAGACTGCTATTTTGAAGGAAAGAGTTTACATCACAGTACAATGTTTCTTGCCTGATGCCTTGTGCCTGTAATCTCAGCAACTTGGCACACTGAAACAGGAGGGTCACCCTGGGCAAAAACAAAAAACAAAAGTATAACTCCTGCTGATCCAGGAGTACAGCTCAGTGGCAGAGCAGCGTGTGCTTAGTGTGCTCGGGACTTGGCTTCAGTGCCCGTGCCAAAGTAAAGAGGAGAGAGGAGGGCTGAATCCAAATATGAATACAAATAAGCGAAGTTGTTCTTTTAACACAGGCTGGTCTTGAGTTCCTGGGCCAAAAGTATCCTCCTCCTTCAGCCTCTTAGGGCATGCTACCACACCTGACTCAGAATGTATATGTAAGAATGCAAATAGAATCTTCACCAAAGATTACCTAGAAAGTCAACATTTTAATGTGAAATTTAACAACAAACAATTTTGTCATGAAATAGCGCCATATTGCATTTGCGTTAAAATAAATTTTGTAAGACTGGTATTGGTAAGACCCATGTGGCTCAGGGTGGGGTGCAGGTTGGAGGGGAAGTTGTTTGTGTTTGAGGTTTTGAAACAGGGTTTCACTCTATAGCCCAGACTGACCTCAGACTTAGAGCACTTGCCTTGTCCAAGAGCTGAAATTACTAGCACACACTTCCACACCCAGAAAGCCACGTGGCTGATGTAGTCTAAGGGTGGAATCAGGTGATATTAATTACCCTCTTCATCCATTTGGGCTGCTAGCACAGGATTTCATACACATCAGACTTGAAACTACACACGTTTATCCTTCCTGATTCTGGAGGTTGAGAAAATCTCAGAGCAAGGCACCAGTGGATTATATGGCTGGTGAGACGTCTTCTTGGTATCACACCAGACAGACCGTCTTATCTCACAGGACCTCTCTTGAGCTTTCTCTGTGATGGTACAGATTCCTGGTGACCTAATCACCTTCTGAGAAATCCTATCTCCAAACCATCACCTTGGGTTTAATATTTCAACATGAATTGCAGCAGAATGCAGACAGTCAGACCAAAACACAAGATGATGTAACTTCTGTAGGGATAGAGATCTGGTCTCCCCAGCACAGTAAGTCGTAACAACACCATCATGGCTAGAGATGTGGTTCTGTGATAGAAAACCTGCCTCCTATAGGGTGAAGTCCTCTGTTCATTCACCAGTACTGCAAAGACAGATAGGTAGGTAGGTAGGTAGGTAGGTAGATAGATAGATAGATAGATAGATAGACCAACTGATAGAAATAATAATAATAAATTCAGTTCAATTCAGCTGTATATTATTGGAATCCACACAAAAAAAATAGGAAAATACTCACAATCTCCCACATACTCCACTGTGTGAGCTGACAGACTTAGATCTGCTTCAGATCAGTCTCAGTTCACACCAGCCTCAGGCAGTGAGGAACGCCAGCGGAGAACTTTCATCTTACATCTAAGGTTGCACATACATTGGCTTCTGGAGGCTGTACCAAAGGACCATCACCAAGGTTCAGGCGGTCTTTGGAGCATCCAAAGATGCTTGTTGCCTGTGACTGTGTGATCTAACTCTCCTGGCGATGCCTTTATAGACTGTTTAGTAACTGTATTAATTAAAAAGACGTTTGGCCTCCTAAACTAGAAAGCTAGTCAGGACCTTTATCCTCCACCCTGTATTAGACATTTACAGCTATCTGTCCTTCTGTCCTTTTGTGTGTCATTTCCATATATCAGACATGCATGGCTGTCCTTATTCTATATTCATGAAAAAAACAAAACAGTACCAAGTTATATAAAATCTCTTCATCTGAATCCAGTGCAGCTAGATCATAACCTAAGAGACGAAGCATATACACACTCACCAGTGCCAGCCATGCTGGATGGGACAGCAGTCTCTAGTTTACCTGGTGCTTCTATCTGTCTTTAGCAAATAACACAGACATGTAGGCATGTGCTTCTGTTTTGTTTATTCATGTACCAACTCTGGAGAGCAAGAAGGACCTGTGTTTCAATGCCTCTCTCCATCTCTAGGTGTTTGTGAAAGCTGGAGACAGAGTAAAAGCTGGAGACTCTCTGATGGTTATGATTGCCATGAAGATGGAGGTATGTACAGTCAAAGTTCAGTTGCCAAGTAGACCTGGGGACAGCTGGGCCTAGTTGTTTGCATTACTTGATGGGTTAATAACACTTTAAATACTATAAGGGTCATGAGCTGAATGAGTATTAATTGAAAGACACTAAATCAACCATCCTTCTGGTAATACAATTTCATTTTGTGAAGCTATAGCTGTCATTCTGAACTTAATGAAGTTTTCATCAGCATTGTCCAAGCTGACTCTCTGTCATTATTTCCTAAAGCTGAGTTAAGTAAGGATGGCAAACAGTAGACTGTAGGCCAGGGGCTCCTAGCCCTGGGCAAATACTACATTTACTTTTGGAAGCTTTGTAGACCTGCTTCCAGAGACAAGTTGAAGTTGAACCTCCCCCAGTAAAGCCCAGGGATCAGCACTGTGCTGTCATTCTGGGACTGATCCCAGGGTCTTATGCAGCTAGGTGGGTACACTGAGCTACACCCTGAGTCCTAGTACTTCATGTAAGCTTCCCACATGAGAGTCTGATGTCAAACCAGGTTGAAACCTCTAGGTAGACAAGAGCTTCCCAGTCATGTCCTTGAGTGTGTTACTGCTCAATATTGACCCTTCTCAATAAAAGTAAATAGAACACTGTAAAATAAATAATAAAAATAAATATAGTAATAAAATAAATAAATAAACCCTGTAACAGTGTTTCCACTTTCTTGCTGGATGGAGATGTGTATAAACAAACAGAGGCACTACAAAGCATTGAAGGTGTTGGCTGTATTTTCATGTCTGTCTGCCTCTTCTGGCTTGGTATATGCCTGGTACTCACTGGCGTGACTACCACTGTTATCTCTGTTTCTGCAGCATACCATAAAAGCTCCAAAGGATGGCAGGATAAAAAAGGTGTTCTTCAGCGAAGGATCCCAAGCCAACAGACATGCACCGTTAGTGGAATTTGAGGAAGAGGAGTCTGACAAATGCAAATCACAGTGAACTGTGTCTATAAAGAAAGCCGACTGCACAGCGCCTTACCTGTCCGCAAACAGCAAGTGCCTCTTCAGTCTCTAGATCTTGAAGAGAGGAGTTTTATGAAATCAATGATGGTGTGATTGTATTTAAACCCTTTCATACTTATAAATTATTTCAAAAGATTTCATAGAAATAAAACCACCCTTTCATACTTATAAATTATCTCAAAAGATTTCACAGAAATAAAGCCAAGTTGTATTTTTTTATTTGGAAACTAATGTTTTCTTTAAATCATGTATGTTGTACTCTTTTAGGAATAAGGTAGGGGCAGCTTGATCAAAACAGAAGAGGCAAAGTCATGTAGATGAATGGCTTTCCAGTTACTCCTGATGACAATACAGAAACATGCTTCAGAGGTATGTGCCACAGAGCTGAACTCAGCCAACAGTAACGTAGCCAGTAGGACATGAGTGGTATTTGTCTCTTGTCCTTATGTTTGGCAAGTTTCTCTCTAGATATTTCTGCCTTTGATGTACTTGTGGGGAGCCCAGGAAGCCCTGGGTGGTGTTGAGTCAGCGTGTGCTGTTGACATGGTCATAGCTGTATCAAAGACCTCACTTCACCTTAGCCCCCCCTCCCAATGGCAAAGGCTCTTCCTCCCCTCTTCCCCTTGCAAAGATCCCCTTGGAGAGATGGGAATGAAGCTCAGAAGAATTTTGGGAACACCTTCCTCTGTTTCATATTGATATTGTGTGGGGGAAAAAAAAAGTCCACCTCCTGTCCGCTAGGATGTTTACAGTCTGATCTCCAACAGAGACTGCTCCTACCAAATTACCTCACCTGTGGCCCTGGTCCAGCTGTACACCATAAACCCTGCATCCTTGTTTGTCTGTATACACAATCCTGCCTCCTTGTTCACTCTGAACATCCAAGGTACAGAGGTTTCTCCATCAGCAAGCCCATCCATCTGACCCCAGCTTTGCCTGTGTGTCTCTGGTGCTTATCTTCATTCTCTTGCCACCTGTGTCACATCTACCCCTGGATCGCTGCTGGACATGGCAGGATTGTACTTGCTATGTGTGTGTTTTAAAGGGTGTTTGCCTCATACTAGAATGTTGTGGATTGATTCTAATGCTATTTGTGTTAGTTTGGTTTCCAAACTCACATGGGAACCCACACGTCTGTGTGGTCCCTGTGTGGGGTCCCTGCCCCCAGGTTGGCTCTAATTGGGAAATAAAGTTGCTGGTGGCCAATGGCTGGACAGAGAGACAGAGGCGGGACCTTTAGGATTCCTGGGCAAGAAGTGCAGGAGAGAAAAGAGGGATTCACCATGACAGGGGTAGGAGACAGAGCACGCTGGGAAGGTACGGGAGGGAGACTCCAAAATGGAGGTGCAAAGGGGAAAGTGGCCCCAGGAGGGCTGCCCAGAAGGGTCCTGGGCAGCACAGATAAAATACAGATTTAGTATTAACTCAGGAATATCAAGGGGACCGTGTTAGCCACGTGTAGGTTCAGGAGTGGCCCAGCCATTGATCTAGTTAAGGCATATTAAAATATAAAGGGTGTGTGTGTGTGTGTGTGTGTGTGTGTGTGTGTGTATGTGTGTGTGTGTTTCCATCTGGGATCCAGAAAATAAGGGCAGGTGGCAAGAAACTCATGTGTACCCTCCTGGGAGTTTAGAGTGGATTAACAATTTGCTGCTTCACTAGAACATTATTTAATCTGGATAAATTAAAAATTAAAACAAAAAAACAGTATCCAGGTAGTGGCGGCACACAGCATTAATCCCAGCACTTGAGAGGCAGAAGCAGGCAGATCTCTATGAGTTCGAGGCCAGCCTGGTCTACAAAGTGAGCTCCAGGACAGTCAGGACTACACAGAGAAACCAACCCTGTATTAAAAATCAAAAAAGCCATAGAAAACAAAACAAAAAACAAACCAGTTTTACACAAAGAATGAATAAGTGTGCCTACACAAAAGCAAGAAGGGCTGAAGTTTTGATTCCTAGAGTACAGCTGTTTGTGCCAACCTGTGATTCCACCCTCAGAAGGTGGAGGCTGGGTCCTTGGCATGAGCTAAGTAGTAAGACTAGCCCTATCCAGTGAGCTCTGGGTTTGGTTAGAGGACCTGCCTCACAATAAGGTTGGGTGCAGCTGAGGAAGATCCCTGGCACTGTCAGGCTTCTACACAGGTGGCTGATACAAAGGAATGGAGCTGGGCGAGAACGGAGGGTCCACAGGAGTAGGAACGCTGGGAGACCATCTAAACCATGACTTTTCAAACTAGTGATTTATCAACAGATACTTTTCCACTCCAAAGCAAACGTTTCATTGATTTATTTATTTTTGGTGCCGGAGAGCAAACCTAGGATCTTGCTCCTGTAGGCATCTGCTCTGACATCGGGCTGGGCCTCCAGTCCCCTAACTTTCCTTCTCCGGAAAAAATAATGGCAAACTTTCTGATTTCTAGTTGCTATTTGCCCCCTATCAGATAACACCAGTTAGATCTTTCGGTGGAGCAAAGGGAGCTCTTTAAGTGATTGTGTCTGAGAATGTGTACATATAGAGAATTTGAAGCCAGCAGCTGCCATTACCAGCCGTAGGGAGTTGGATAAGAATGACCCCCTACATATGCTAAATACCCCATGTGTATTTGAATGCTTGCTCATCAGAGAGTGTTACTACTTCAGAGGGATTAGAAGGTGTGGCCTTGTTGGACTAGGTATGGCCTTCTTAGAGGAAATGTGTCAGTTGGGGTAGGTTTTGAGGTTTCAAAAGCCCAAGCCAGTCTATGTGTCTCTCTCTTCCAGCTGACTGTGGATCCAGATGTAGAACTTTCAGCTCCTTCTCCAGAACCATGCCTCCTGCATGCCACCATGCTTCCTGCCATGCTGATAATGGACTAAACCTCTGAAACTGCAAGCTAGCCCCAATTAAATACTTTCCTTTATAGGAATTGCCATGGTCATGATGTCTCTTCACGGCAATAGAGTAATAAGACACCAGCATTTTAGAATATATTCTTAGCATGATCACCAGTTGTAGGTGCATAAATCCAGGCGATGGGCTTAGACCTACAAATAATTCACTTAATTTTCTCTGACTAGTCTTGCACAGCAATCAAGAAAATTATTTTTCTTTCTTTATACAATTTTGACAACTAACAAAAATCATGTTATGTGTCAGGACTTGTGTAGCAGCAGACGCCTGAGTGGCGAGGAAGTCGATGTGGTGACGCATGCCTGGAGTCCCAGCGCTCTGAAGCAGGAGGCTCACTAATCACGGGCACACCTGGCCTTCATAGTGAGATCCCATTTTTATCCCAAGGCAAAAAGCCCATAGATATAATGTTCATTTTAGCAGAACTGAAAGTGCTTCATGGTTAGGCAATTAGGAACGGGTATGCATCATCTGAGCTGTTATAAGACATTGTGAAAAAACCCTCTGCTCATCTCAGTCATTCCCAAAACAGCCTTCTAGCAAGATGTGCTTGTGACAGGAGTCACCTGTCCTCTAGCATTGAGCCAACTTGACACTGTCACCTTTCCTGTTCTCCTTCAGCTTGATGGGCCCATGGGTAGTGAGCAGCCTAACTTGATCTGATAGCAGAGTTCCTTTATGCACACGTGTGTCAGCTCTGCAGACATTTGATGTTTGCTTCTGTCCCTGGAAACAAAGATCCTAGGAATGGTTTCCCTGGCTCTATCCAATGGGAAGTGATGCAGCCATATAGGAAAAGGTAATAAACCTATAGTGAGAAGCATTGTGGGACGAGGTGCTATGGGGATCAGGTGAGTAGAAAACATAGCAGAGATGAAGACAAGGAAGAGGGAGTGACATTTTAACTGCAGTACAGCTGTTTGCCATGTGGAGAATAGAGAAGGTAACATTGGGATACTTCAGGCAGAGGAACTAGCTGGGGCTAATAAGAAGGCAGGAAAGCCACGGCATATTGGGACAGAGTGCTCTGACCTGGACTGGACAATAGGCTTAGCACTCACAGGAAGCAGCTGCCCACAAGGGTGAGGACTCTCTGTGCTTTAGTCTGTACCTGGAGCCTGGGAGCTGCCGAAGACTTCCTAACAACTTACGTTTTGCAAACTGTATACTGCTTGAGTATACGGGATGGAAAACGTTGGTCTCCAGAGGAGACCAAATATGGGGCCTCAGGTTGGGAGCTGAGTAGGGGAGACAAACTTTGGTATATATTTGTCTTAACTTCTTTTTCTTTTTTTCTTTTCTCTCTCTCTGAAACAGGACCTTGCTGTGTAGCACTAGCTGGCTTAGAACTCACTGTGGAAACTGTTGTGTGACAAAATGTTTCCAGGGGGATGCAACACACACATCTACTAACTCCAGATAGGGATCCCATGATAGACCTAAGCACAGATACCACCAAAGCCGGATGTGGTGAACTAATGAGTGTTATTGGAGTTACTTACAAGAGTATAGGTGAGGGGTTGTTTGCAGGAGCAGAAATGACTCAAAGATGCATCAACAAGGCTTTTCCCCAGAATGGGTGACAGCTCACAAAACCTGGGAACCTGGAGCACACTGTACAGCCTGCAAGCAGTTGCAAACATTGAAGAGTGTGCTCTCCAAGTGACTCTGGTCACCTCTCACAGGCATTTCCGATGGTTTCTGCTTTTCTCTGGGGAGCTGGTCTAGTCTCAGTTTTTTCTTTGCAGCTTGGCTTGAATGAGAGTCATCTTTGCATTTTAGATAAGATTGTTTATAGTCTGAGAGTAACCCTAGCTTTTATTGTTTACTCTGGCAGGGACAGGCCTAGTGAACTTGGTCAGTTTCAGGTACTTCCTGAAGCTGTTTTGAGTTATTTAACCTTCCTGTTTGAAGAGCTTCCTTACAGGTTGGAATGTTTCAATCTAAAAGGCAACTGTTACATGACATAGTGCAAGTGGCTTGGAATTGCAACATTTCCTCTGCTTCTGCCACTCAAGTTCTGGTAATAGAGGCATGAGCACCACAATTGTGTTTTGTGACAAGATCTCTCTGTAGTTCAGGCTGACCTTAAATTTATAACAGTCTTCCTGCCTCAGTCTTACAAATGCTAGGATTATAGGCCTGAGCCATTACATGTCTTTAATTTCAAAGAAGTTTTCCAGGACATAGGTGTCATTCAGGGGTAGAGTATTAGCCTAGTGTGCATAAGATTCTGAGTTCTATGTAGAGAGGAAAGGAGAGGGGTGAAAGAGAGGGCTAAGTTCCATCTAGCCCACTACTCTTGCAAATACCAGGGCCTTGGGTGCTGACAAGCCCTGATTAGATGTGCATCAGCCAGTTTTTTCTCTTCCCTCTTTTGTCTCTAGTCCATTTCAGTGACACTGTGACACCTGTCACCATAAGCAGATTCTGACTATCTAGGAAAGCCTCCAGTGTTTGCTGGGCTGACATGTCACTGGAATCTGTGAGATAAAGGGGTATTAGCATGCCTATATGGCAGCCCATCTCTGGCCTGAAGGCTGGGTCTGGATTTGTTCTATCTGCCTGTTAGCTGCAACACACCTATAGTTGTTGCTGGAGGGAAGCTGTTATGTCTGGCTGCAGTCTGTGTGTAGACATCACTACTTTCCCTTAACCGCAAGGTAGAGCTGTCCTGTAGCTGAACTCATTACCTTTTTGTCTTTCGTTGTCATGTTTTCTCACTTTTGCCCATGTTTTGGTACTTATCCTCAAAACAAAACCCTCTATATAGCTCCATGCCCTGCACTTCTGTTGCGGGTAAAATGTCTGCAGTGCTGATAGCAACACTTTACACTTCTGTCACACTTTTAATCAGAGGATCCCAAGAAACACTCCTAGATACAGTGCTTAAAATTTTTCAGGAAGATGGAAAATGTGATTTGAACTAGGTGTGACAGGAGAAAAGATGGAGGTTGCCAAATACTCTGCTTTGTACCTCTGTTAGCTACTTCCCTATTGCTGTAATAAAACCCATGACCAAAACAACCTCAAAAGAGTGCGTTCACTGGCAGGTTACTGTTTCAAAAGGATAGAGATCTTGACCATCACGGTGGGGAATGTGGTAACAGGTAGGCAAGCATGGTACAGGAGCAGTAGCTGAGAGCTCATACCTTGCTCAGCAAACACAAGGCAGAGTGGGTGCTGGGAATCCTGAGGGTCTTTTGAAACCTCAAAGGTTACCCTCAGCAACACACCTTCTCTAGCATGGGCACACCCCCAAATCCTTCCCAAACAGTTCCACTACCAGGGGCGGAGGGGAGGATCAAGTATTCAAACATATGAGCCTATGGGGGTCCTTTTCACTCAAACTACCACAGTGCCCAATACAGGGATCTCTTTGTCACGGCTCCTCTCCTGCTGGCACACTTTTGCTCACACTTTCTCAGGTTGCAGCATGATAGACTTTTAAATCCTTCCAGGTACTCTGAAAGCCCTGCTCATAGTTCTCAAGCCACAGGCAGAGTGGAGGTATCTTGCCCTTTTCTCCAGAACCCTGCAGTGACCCTGGGGACACTATTTCTTCTGGGCTATGGGATTCCCAGAGTATCCTCATCACTAGATATTTGTCTCACAGCTTCTGAAATCAGAATGCTTTGGTTCCACAATCTCCTGTGGTTGAGTTCCCAAGATACATACTCTCCTGTCAACCCTGCAAGTCTCAACAGTGACAAACTCCTTCTACCCCAAGTAATGGCTGAGTCAATTCTTTATATATAACAATCCTCATTATTGCCGTTAGATAATTATCAAGGGGTTAGGTAGTGTGGCTCAGTAGCAGAGTATGTTGTTCGCCTGTGTAAGTTCCTGGGGTTAATCCCAAGCATACACACACACACACACACACACACACACACACACACACACCAAAAGTGACTTAGTAAGTTTTCCTATTGCCATTTTAAAATGCCCTGACAAAAACAAATTCAGGGAGAAAAGATATATAAAAAACGTCTGGAAAACCAGTACTTCATAAGCTAATATTAAAAAAGAAAAGGAATTTGAATGGTTGTATACAGCATGGACAGATGGACAATACTGCCCCCTAAGACAATCTCAGCACCAGACTGGGGTACTCTCTGTGAGCTGTTGATCAGTGAGGCCCTAGAGTCTTCTAATTAACACAGGCTACTGCCGTTGCTTGTTTGCCCACCAAAACTAGATTGTAAGAGTCTGTTTTTAAAGACAGCATACACTTTGGTTTCAGGACAGAGAAATTTATCTGGAAATGACCAGAAAATATCCTTCTGCTGGCTAGCTTTCATAAGGCCAGAAAGTGCTAAGGAGAAAATAAAACAGTCTTACATAGAGCTTAATCCTGTGTGCCAGAATGTTGATATGCCAGGCAAGATCTGCCTATTGATGTAACACAGGCACAAAGATTTATAGGGGTAGTAAAAATTATAGAGGTAATCAAACCTTTTTTTAAAAAAACTGGAGTTAGGGCCTATTTTACAAAAGAGAACTCACATCTAGTACTGGCTTAGTTAATGTTTCTATTGCTGTGATAAAAACACTATGACCAAAACCAAGTTGGGAGGAAAGGGTTTATTTCATCTTACAGCTTGTCACTCATCATTTAGGGAACTCAGGAAAGGAACCTGAAAGCAGAAACTGATGCAGAGGCCATAGAGCAGTGCTACTCACCAGCTTGCTCCTCATTGAATGTTCAGTTTGTTTTCTTACACACCCCAGGACCACCTTCCCAGGGGTGGCTCTGCCTGCAGTGATACAAGCCCTTCTTCATCAATCATGAACCAAGAAAATGTCCTACAGACTCGCCTACAATACTATGGAGGCATTCCCTTAAGATCTCGTCTTCAAGTCACTGCAGGACTAGGCACATCCTCTCACGTTGAGGACAGACAAGGCTGCCCAGCTAGGGGGACAGGATCCACAGGCAGGCAACAGATTCAGGGACATTCCCTGCTCCAGTTGTTGGGGGACCTGCATTAAGACCAACTTGCACATCTGCTGCATATGTGCAGGGGGCCTAGGTCCAGCCCAAACTCGCTCTTTGGTTGGTGGTTCAGTCTCTGAGAGCCCCCAAGGGTCCTGGTTAGTTACCCAGGGTGGGGGGCTCTGGGGGGCTCCCCATTCTCAGAGGAAAAAGGGAGAGGAGAATGTGGGGAGGATTTGTGTGAGGAGGTACTGAGAGGAGATAAGGAGCTGATATTGGGAAAGTGAATAAATAAATAAATTGAAAAAAGATCCATCTTCCCAGATGACCCTACCTTTTGTTGACATAAAAGTAGCCAGCATATAATGTAAATCAAGTTAAAATGTTATGGCTGGGGAGGTCATAGCTTTAGGGGAGAACTTACTACTTTTGCTTTGCTAAATGGTCGCATGTCAAACTTCCCTCTAATATTTATGCTTCTACCTGTAGAATAGTGTGGCCCTCAGCCTCCGTGAGAGAAGCATTTACAGCGGGTCACAGCTAATGCAGAGACTCATAACTGTTCAGAGTGCTGAGACTGAATAATCAGTCCTAAATGGATCATTTATATTAACTCTGTCCCACAAGGCACAGACAACATCATAGAAGACAGGGATGGAAAAGTCAAAGAGCTGACAGACAGGGGAAATGTGTAAAATGCTGCCTTCTAGACACAGTGAGACACTTGTCTCCATGGACTCACTGCAGCTGTGCTTATGCATGAGCTCCAGGCGGTCAGAATCACAGCATGGGTAGGGAAGGGGCCCCTGAGGCCTCCCCCTGGCTGAGGAAGGACTGGAAGTTGATGGCTGCCAGAGGAGGGATTTTCATCTGTCTTTGGGAAAGTGTGTTCTCTCGTAGGTGCCCAGGTTCCAGTGGATGGCTCCACACTCAAGTACATGCAGGTGGCACTAATGAACACAGTGAGTCAGGAGGAAGCTGAGGGGGATAGGGAGGACGGGGAGATGATAATGATGCTGAGAAGGGAGTCCAGGGGTACTTCAAATGGGAGGAGTGGGTGGGTATGATCGAAATACATTGTATACATGTACGAATTCTCAAAGAAAGGAAGTACCATTTACAATTAAATGAGTTCAGAGAATCATCCTCTACCTACCCAGGTCTTGTTCCATCAACAGTTAAGCATGACTGTAGCTTACGTATCCTGGCATTTCATTACACTCACGAAACAAGTAGTGAAGGAGTCCTACTTTCCCCATTCACAGTAAAAGTAACTTTCTACACAGCCCTTCTGGTGAGTGTGTAATGGCATCTTATTGGAATTTATTATGCATTTCCCTAGTAACTGATGATGAACATTTTTTCATTTACCTGTTTGCCATTCAGCTACTTTTCTTGGTGAAATATCTATTCAACTCTTGTCCATGTTAAAGTTGGGGCTCTTCCTTTTTGTCTGCAGGAATTCTTTGCACACTCTGGGCATCCTTTATCTGACAGAATCTGTAGGTGCGTCCTGTGGTCTAGGGCTCCTCTTTTCATTGTATTACTGAGGTCTGTGGATCTGTAATGTTTTTAAATTTTGATGAGTCATTTTGATAAATTGTGCTTTGGGGTCATTTCTGAAAACTCACTAAACCATGAAAATGTTCTTTTCTTCTCTCTTAATGTCTTATAGAGATTTAGCTCTTACCTCAAGTCTGTGGTCTGTATTTTTAATTATTTTAGCATAGTAGAAAGAAAAAAATTAAATTCATTCTTTGAAATTCTAGTTGCCCCAGCAATATTTGTTGAGTATAATTTCCCCCACTGGAAATGCTTGGATCCTTTTGTTGAAAATCAATTAAACATGAATGTAAGGTTTGCTTGTGAGCTCACAGTTATGGGCAACTGACACATGTCTGTCTTTATGCCATTACTATGTTTATTGTACGCTTTATTAGTAAGAGCCACAACGAGGAAATGTAAGTCATCAAACTTTGCTATGGTTTTCCAAGTTGTGATGCTATTCTAGGTCCTTTGAATTTTCATGTAAATCTTATCAATTTCTACAAAGCCTAATAAGGCCTTGGTAGGGACTGGACTGAGTCGGAGAATTAATTTGGGAGGGAACATTGCATGTTCATGACTGTGGGATAACATTGGCTTACGTCAGCCTTAACTTCTCCTGGCAATGTTTTACAATTGTCAGATGTATAAATCTTGCACTTCATTTCGTTAAATTTATTCCTAAGTAGTTTATAGAGTTGTTCTATCAGTTCATTTTTCTAAAGAACCCTAACACACTAGCATTAATTCTATTGTCACAGCAATGGAAATAAACCAATACAGATGGTAATACTAGACATATTTGTCTGCCCATTTTAGGGAGAAGCATTCTGAGTTTTCATTTTATTTTGTATTATTCACCAATAAGTATGATGTTGGTGCTAGGATTTTTCTTCAGGCCCTTTGTGAGGTATGGAATTTCTTTTTATTACTAGTTTATTGAGAGAAGTTACTGTGATAGATAATCTTGGTTGTCAACTTAAATATATTTGGACTCAACCAAAACACAAGCAGCTGGGCATACTGTGAAGGACTTTTTTGATAGAATTGTTTGAGGTGAGAAGTCCCATCTTACTTCTGGTACCACAATCAGCATTAGTCAGGGTTCTCTGGAGGAAAGAACTAATTGAATACACACACACACACACACACACAGAGAGAGAGAGAGAGAGAGAGAGAGAGAGAAACAGAGACAGAGACAGAAAGACAGAGAGACAGAGAGAGACAGAGAGACAGAGGGACAGAGTCAGAGAGACAGAGGACAGAGAGACAGAGAGACAGAGACAGAGAGACAGAGGACAGAGAGACAGAGAGAGAGAGAGACAGAGAGACAGAGAGACAGAGACAAACAGACACAGACAGAGAGAAGAAGATTTATTAGAGTGGTTTACAGGCTGTAGTCTAGCTAGTCCAACAATGGCTGGCTCCTGAAGGAAAAGGCCAACAAATCTAGTAGTTGTTGAGTTTATGAGGCTGGATGACTAAGCTGGTCTTTAGTCTATGTTGAAATCCCAGCGAAGTAGGTTCTAAAGTCCCAAAGTAATGCCTCAGCAGGAAGATAAATAAACTTGTCAGTGAGAGAGAGGGCAAGCAGGCACAAAGCAAAGGCTCCCTTCTTCAGTGTCCTCCAATGCCACTAGCAGCTGTGGCCGAGAGTTAGAATTGTTCTTCTTCAAATGATCCAGTAAAGAAACCTTCTTCACATGTATGTCTAGCTGCTATGTTTGTTTGTTTTAGATGAAGTCAAGTTGACAACCCAGATTAGCCATCACACGTCACACAGTTAAATTCTTAGAAGTCCAGTGGGGTGGGGGCATGAAGATATATTTCTTCTTAGGTGAAGGACAAGATATTGTACTTGGCCTCTCCAGCTACCAAAAAAAGACACACAACATTTAGGATTGTTTAAATTTTGAAGACAGTATATTCCTCATTTGTGGGTGTTACCCTGGCCCATAAACCAAGTGACTTGGAAAACTTAGCTTTCAGTGGAGCCTGGAACAGGAGAAAGCACTTAAACAGGTTCAGGTTGATCTCCAGAATGGTCTACCATCTGGACCATGTGACCCAATAGTACTAGAGGAGTCCATGGATGATAAAGATGCTGTTTGGATCCTTTAGAATCCATAGCTGAATCACAGAGGAGACCCTTGGGATTTTGGAATAAGTTTCTACAATCATCTGGAGATAACTATTCTCCCTTTGAGAGACAGCTCTTGGTTTGCTATTAGGTCTTAGTGGAAACTGAATGTTTGCCTGTGGCCACAGAATTCTTGTGCTGAGCTGGGTAACTGACCCACCAAGCCATTAAATAGGATATACACAGCAGCAATCTAAATTGAAGTGGTATGTATATGATTCTGAGGGCATAAGAAAAGTTACATGAATCTATTTCCCAAATACCTATTTATTGTATTTACTTATTTTGTTTACCATTTTAGAGGCAGTGTGTTGAAGATTGGTTCTAATGCTTTGATTCTGTCAGGAATTTGCTAAACGATAAAGGTCCTTGTCCCCAATTGATTTTTGATTGCTCAATAAAGATGCCAGTGGCTAATGGTTGTGCAAAGGGAGACAGGGTGGGGCCCTTAGAGTTGTGCAGGCTAGGATGCAGAGGAGAGGCGACAGAATCGCTATGGTTTGGTGGGAGACGGAAGAGATTTAGAGCTGTAGGAGGGAGAGGCAATGAGCAATATAAGAATTCGGGGGAGTGGCCACTGGCCACTTCCCCAATTGGGCCTGGAGTAGCAGGGGAAGGTTTAGAAGTACCCAGCTTTTGAGGTAGCCAAGGCATTGCTACCTGAAAATTAACTGGTGTGTGTGTGTGTGTGTGTGTGTGTGTCTTGCATTTGTGAATCCAGATAGCTCCTGTGTGGGTGCATGCGAGCTATCCACAATCAAACTAGTGTAGCCCAAACTCACCATTATAGATGGCGGCCAACATGGTAGGTGAGAATTCATTTTTAAAATTATTTAGAGACTAATATCGGATGGAATACATACACACAACGATATAGTTGAGGAGGAGGGAGAAGTAGTTTCTCAGCAAGCAGAGTCACAAGCCTCGTGGTTCCCCAAAAAGCTGTGAAACTAGAACAAAGGAACACAGCCACCGCACCTGCCAGGAGGAAGGCATGTGGCCAGGGGGGAGAGAGCCACATGGTAGACACACCCTGCTTCCTACAAACATAACCGAAGCATAGGGACAAATAAATTTGATTTAATTGTTTTTAAGGACAGAAGGGAGATTGAATGAAAAAATGCTTTAAAGAAATTTAAAAGTCTTACCAAGGCAAAGACTCAAAAATCTTTGAACATGGTTCACATGGGATTTTTTGGGATTGCTTTTTGCCTGATACAACATAAATGGAGTCTGGAAATAGGCTTATACCTATCCCATAAGTAGACATAGATAATAAATATTGAGGCATTTGATCTTTAAAAACTTAGTCCAAAATCAGGAGTTAGGAAGCCTAACCTATTTCAGACAGTGGAAACTTAAGCCTTGAGAGTTATATAAAGAGAAAGAGTCATACCTCCATATGTACCCACAGAGATATTAATCTCCAAAGTAGGAAGGACTTAAGTATACATAAACGTATAAATATTGAGGCTTTTGATCTTAAATTATAGGTTGAAAAGCAGGAGATGGTGAAGAAGTACTGTCTCAACAGATAACATTTGTTTAGATTGCTTTAATTGCTTTGAATTGTTTTAATTATCAAAATGTGTGTGGTTATGAGTTTGTGGTTATATTAAAATTCCTCTGGGAGAGAGGTCAAGCTATACCTTTAATTATTTTCAGTTACTAGACCAAGGACATGGTATTTTGGGAGAGACGCTCTGTATTTCTGTTGACAGGCAAGGAGAAAAGACTTTGGACCCATTCCAGTGTGATATGGATCAGATATGACAGGGGAAGACCACCTAAAGACCTCGAAAAATTCGAGAAAATCAAACAGGACAGATAACTTGATCCATTGATTCCTCGACATGGAAACAGCCGAATAACTGGCTTAAAGATAAAAATGTCTCTAGACAAAACTTCAGCTAAAATTAGACAATAAATCGTGTTGATTATGGAATCCTCAAGATTCATTGCACCATCCTTTCACACTGCATGAATGAAGACTTATTACAATTGGTTACTAATAAAATTAACTCATAAAACCTGCTCAAACAAGGAACAAAATTTCATCCTTAACTGATCTGTGCACCCTGCACAATCCATACAAATATCTTAATGATACTAAAATTTTAGTTGTGAGAGTCATATATTACAGAATGTACAGCTTTGGCAAGATTCTTCCTCAGAGATGCTGAGCTGATGCTGTCCAGACGCTTGCTTTGAGAAGAGCTTCAGACATTGCAACTGGTTCCAGATGATCTTGTCTCATCCAACCTTTTAGATGGATCCAGTCAGAACTTCAGTTAATCCCTGAGCCTTCTAAGCATACAGAGACTGGGTAACAGACACAAAAGCTAGTTCTTAAGTCCAATATTTTTTTCTAATTTTCCTACCCCTCCACACCCTTTAAAGAATTTCTCATCACACTTATTCAGCAGGAAGAAGCTATGAGAGTTGTCAGCCTAATCCCCTGGGTTTGGGGTGTCTAGTTATGGTTATTTTACAAATTATAGTTGTCCTTTTAAGGGATAATTTGGAAATGGTCATAATTTTGAACAGGGAGGAAATAGATGGGTTGGATTACTAAATTTTATTCTTGAGCAAAGCATTGTGTAGCCATACTCTTACATTGATAGAAATCTTTGTAAATGATACAAAATTGAAGTTATAATTTTTTACCTTGGTATAGAATTTATAATATTGCTAGAGAATTAAGGTTTTCATTGGTATAGATTTATATATTGATAAAAAATTTGAAGTTAATATTGTTCCTCCTAGATAGGCATTGTGCTTATGCAACTCATTTAAGAATACAAGCCTCTGACCCAGTCCTTCTATAGTTGCTATTACAAACTGTTAACATGTGTTACTTATAACACAAGTTAAGAGCCAGATAATAAACTCATGGTTATGTCAGAATCTAATTTAATTATAATAAAATGCTTTCAATTTACTCAAATAGAAATGGCTAAAAGTAGCTAAGGTTTAACAGTTC
Organism: Grammomys surdaster; assembly: GCF_004785775.1. Taxonomy (NCBI): domain Eukaryota; kingdom Metazoa; phylum Chordata; class Mammalia; order Rodentia; family Muridae; genus Grammomys; species Grammomys surdaster. The sequence continues at coordinate 20,042,600 of NW_021604564.1, read as the reverse complement.
AAATATACCTTACATAGGTAGATAGTCTTCATAAACATCAGAAACCCACAGAATGTGACGATTATATTATTTCATTATTAAGGATCATTTGACAATGAGATATGTCTGCTCCTGACAGCTTCCCCATTCTCCCTCAAAAAAAGTTGAGCATCTTTACCTCCACTTGAGGTTGCTTATTGTGGCAAGGTAGCCATGGGGAAAAAAATTGCCCTATTTATTCATCTACAGACAAAATACGTTCAAGAAAGGACACACAATGTGGAGAGTTAACAGTTTAGTTCTGCCAAGACAGAACTAACCAGTCCTTCATAGTTCCTGCTCCATTTCAAGGTCTGTCAGATGGCTCTGAGCCAGAAGGCTGAAGACAGATGGATGCCTCAACATTATAAGGAATAGGGACTGTGCAGGTTGTCAGCTGTCTCTAGAATTGTTTAAGTTTTAGAAGCTATGTTTGGTGCTTCCTATGTACTCGGGTAATATTTAAATCATTCTTGAATTTCTGATGGGGTTGAAGACTAGTTATAGTTTCATAAGCAAGCTTAAGTTGTTTAGCATTGAGAGATATGCTATAGAGTTGAAAGCATGCTTTTCAGATGGTGTTACAGGCTAAAATCAAAACACTACCAAAGCAGTGTAGCCCAAACTCATCACTACAGCGGTGGAGCTGAGTAATGAGGCAGATGAAAGTTTCCTGCAATAGCAAACTTTATTCAGGACATCAGACAATGTGTACTCTGAGGGTTAAGAGGAGTCACATGGATAAAATGTACAGTCACAAAAGGAAGCTATGTGTGGGACAAGCTGCACACAGCAAAAGCATGTCTTTCCATAGAGGCATATAAACAAATAATAGCCAATTGTAATGGATAATTTGAAGTAAACTCAATCCTATCCACTACATGAAAGCATGAGCCAAGAAAAATTTCACATTTTTGAAGAAACTGAGGTCATAAGATCTTGTCTTGTTTTCTTGGAATTTTCTCACAAGCACTCAGAAAACTCACATGATCCCATTCTTGGATCATATTCTGACACCTATGGGTTCTACCCCTGTTAAAACGTCTTCTGTTCCTATGTATGTGCCTATAGCTTTAGAGGGTGTGCCCTATGATTCTGTCTGAGGAATAAAAGGCTAGGGTCTGGCTTACCTAGAAGTGGAGCTGCAGCATTACAAACCCTTACTGGGACAACCTTGAAAGACACCAGTGAAGGGAAATCTTCACCGTGGGCAGAACTTCAGGCAGAGCACATGGTCTGACATTTTTCTTGGAAGAAGTGGTCAGATGTGCAGTTGTTTACTGGTTCGTGGGCTGTAGTGAATGGACTGACTTGCTGGACAGCCAGAGACTTGGAAAGAGTATGACTGTTAAATTGGTGAGAAGGATATCTGGAGAAGATGCAAACAGATCTCTCTGAATGGGCAAAGGATATGAAGATATGTATGTTCCGTGTAAGTGTAAATGTCCATCCAAAGGTGACTTCAGCTGAGGACTTCAGTAATCAAGTCTATTAGGATGACCCCAAACTGTGGACTGTCAGCCTCTTTCCCTAGACATCTCTATCATTACTCAATGGTCCTATGAACAAAGGGGCCACGGTGTCAGAGATGATGGTTATTCATGGATGTAACACATGGACTGCCACTGAGGAGGGCTGACCTGGATATAGCTTCTGCTGAGTGCCTGATCTGCCAGTTGCAGAGAGCAACATTGAGACCCCATGTAACAATTTCCTGCTGTGACCAGCCAGTGACCTGGTGGCAGGTTGATGACATTGGACCATTTCCTTTGTGGAAATGGAAACACTTTGTCCTTACTGGTGTAGACACTTATTCTGGCTATGGATTTGCCTTTTCTACATGTAATGCTTCTTCCCAAACCACCATCCATGCACTTGTGGAATGCTTTATCCTGCATTATGGTATCTCATACAGTACTGCTTCTGACCAAGGAACTCACTTCCCGGCCAGAGAAGTGTGACAGTGGGCCCACACTCATGGATCCACTAGTCTTGTCATGCTCCCCATAATCTTGAAGCAGCTGATTTTGTACAACAGTGGAATGGCCTTTGAAGACAGTTACAGTACCAATTAGGTGCCAGTAGCCAGGAGGGCTGTAGCAGGGTTCTCAAAGAAGATGCTTTGGATCAACATCAGATATGTGGTAGTTTCTCTTCTACTCAGGATTCATGGGGTCTAGGAGTCTAGGGGTGGAAATGAGAATCATTCCACTGCCACCCCTAGTGACTCATTAGGAAAAGTTTGCTTCTTGTTCCCATGACTGTAAGTTGTGCTGGCCTAGAAGTTTTGGTTCTAGATAGGTAAGCACTCCTGCCAGGAGCTACAATAAACATTCCATTGAACTGGAAGCTCACACTTCCCCTGCCCACTTCGGGTTTCTGGTGCCCTTAAGCCAACAGGCTAAGAAAGGAATATCTGTGTTAGGATAGATGATTGATCCAGATTACTGGGGGTTGGAGGGGTTGGATTGTTTCTCCACAAAGGAAGTAAGGAAGATTATATCTAGAGTGTAGGAGGTTCATGAGGGAGTCTCTCTTGGTGTTACAATATCCTGTGATTAAAGTCAGTGGGAAACTACAGCAACATAGTAGAAGCTAGATGACAAAGAACTCAGACTCTAAAGGAATGAAGATATGGGTCACTCATCTAAGATCTACACACCACACACACACGGGGTGGGGGGAGATTTGTTTTCTTTCCTCTATTATGTAATGTAATATCAATTGATATAACATCAATGGCTGCATAGTTATGAGATACTTAAACAATGTCCCTCAGGGGACATTCTAAAATGTATCATTCATTTGCAGGTGAACGTGGGATACTTTGTGGCTGTTCGTGGGAGTGTTACATCATATTAGGTGTAATCATGATCTGGTTATTGTTTCCATTTGTAAATTAAGCATGACATAAGGAGATGTGATTGTGTGTCAAGTTGACAAGAGGTAGACTTGTGACGGATAATTTTGGTTGTCAACTTGACTTCATCTGGAATCAACTAAAGCACAAGCATCTGGGCACACTTCTGAAGAAATGTTCTTGATTGGATCAGTTGAGGTGAGAAGACCCACTCTAAATCTGGGCCACAACTTCTGGTGGGAGTCTACATAGGACATGGGAGAAGGAAGCTTCTGATTTTTGCCTGCTTGCCCTCACACTCACTGGCAAGTTCATCTCTCTTGCTGTGAAGGCATTACTTTATATCATTGGAACCAACTTGGTCAGGATTTCAGCACAGGCTGAGCTGAGCCATCCAGCATCATGAACTGAACCACTTGGCCTTTCTGTTAGGAGACATCTAGACTAGCTAGACTGTAAGTCACTCTAATAAATCCTTTTCTTAACATTTTCACATACATTTTATGTTTTCTTTCCATCAGTTCTATTCCTCTAGAGAACACTGACAAATATAGATATCATGAGTGAATGTTAGATTTTATGAAATGCTATCTCTGCATGATTATGAGGTGTATCTTTGATTCTGTTAAAATCATATAAGATTTTAGTTGATTTTCATTGATAAAATCAACTTTGAATTTATGGCACTTGGTTATACTATACATTTTGATTTAATGTGCCAAGTTTTTGTCTGTGCTAGGCATTTAGTCCAGGCCCTCAGTAACGACAATGTAATGCCATATTCTTAAAATCATAACACTTGGAAGGCTGAGACAGGAGGATCACAAGTTCTAAAACAGCCAAGCTATATAGTAAAAAGCTGTCTTGAAAATTGTAGCAAGCAGCTTCAAGTGTAGGTACTGGTGGTAGACAACGTCGTTACTGAGGCCATGGACCTCTGCATCACTGACTAGACAGAAGAGTATGCTGCCCACTTCTACCTTGCTTCTGTATCATGAAGTGGTTAAAAAGTGTTTCCTGAGTCATCACTGGCCACTGTCATCCCAGCTTCTTATCACATTCTCTTGAGATCTGGAGGAGATACGTCATAGTGGTACACAGACATTTATGAATGACCAAGTAGACTGCTGTTTAGTGTCTCCAGATGCCAAGAGCCAATTTGCTGTCAGAAGAATCTACATGTCAACTGTCAACCTAGTGTTTCAAGAGATCAGACTGTCTAGTCAATGCTGCCTTCATCGTGCATCCACAATACTTGCTATGACCATGACTGATTTGGGTTATTGTTTAGTTTTCGAAATGCAGTATAATACAAACATAATGCAATCAAACAGAATGGCTTATTTCCAAATTAACTGATCTTGACATATACAACTTCTGGTTTTTGGAAACAAAACAGAATTGTCTCAGCTTGATATTTACTGCTGTTCATTCTTCAAACCCCAGTTGACATGTCACCTCTTCTAGAATAAGCAGCACTGCTTGTCAGCTTGCACTATTTGCAGTCTTCTTTACCCTTCACACAGGTTACGCGGTGGGCCTTTTACAGATGAGGACCCTGGAGCCGAAGAGGTTAGGAAATAGGCCACTATCGCCTCTAGATAAAACAACCAGTTTAGTTCAAGCACAGAGTCAGGCAACTCAAACTGGCCTCTCCTGTTGACAAGTTAGCCATCTGCTTGCTGTACATGCCACCCCACCCCCACCCCCCAGCACTTGCAGTTTTCTTAGAGACTCCAAAGGGCTTGGCACAGAACTCATGGTTGAGGAGCTTGGGCAGGTCTGCTAGAATTGTATGTTTCTATTCTAGAGTGCAGTGACACACGGATGTTCTGTATGTTGAAACAGGTGACTTACTGAAAACAGCTATACTTCCAGAAACTTTGGCACAGGAAGGACTAAGTTATTTAGTCAAACTTTGGTTTCCAGTCAGGGTAAGTGGACCTCAGAGAAGGGAGGAGTCATTTGCCTAGTCATGTAGTGATAAACAAAGTGGGACATATCTCCCTTCTGTGACTAGCTCATACAACCCTCAGGCTTAGGTCAAAAGCTTCAAATGCTGTGTCATCCTCCAGTTTGTAAGCTGCAAAACAAAAACCTGTAAAGTAATAACAAACAAACAAACAAAACCTAAGGGATCTGAACTTCAGATAGCAGAAGTGCCACTGAAACTTCCAACCACAGTGACTGTACTTACCAAAGCTGTTTATTAGCTCTACTGAATATGCACACACACCCCACCACCACCATGTGAAATAAGCCAAAGCCTCTCTCAGGCCCCAAATCAGCCAACTTAACCCCTGGCACAGTGCTAGTAAACTTAGAGCCCGAGATGTGAGCCTCAGAATTCACCCAAGGAATGAAGCCCAGCTCATTTGCATAGCTGTGTGGTATTGTCTTACTTCAAGGCTACGCGCTTACTCTGTACAGCTGAGTCCAGGGATGAAGAACAAATATAACCTCTCTCTCAACCCCTCCCAATGGCTGCTTCTTCCAGCTAGGCCTGACTTGCTGGTTGTGCTGTCTCCCCCCTCACACCCAGAGCTCAGCAGGCCTGCCCAGCCACAAGCCTCAGGCTTCCTTCCTCCCCAGTCAACATCCACCCCACCCATCCCATCTGTAGTCAGGGTTATCAAGAAAACCATGGGACCTCTTCTACCACAGCACAGAAGACAAAAGCAAAGACAACCTTCAAACATCAAATACTTTAAAATTCAGTTTGGGTCCATCCTAGTAAGCTGAGGTGACAGCCTATCTCACTGCTGCACCACAGCTCACCCATGAGGGATCTAGTCCAGTCACTTCCTTGATCAATTGTGCTAAAAGGCTCTCCTTCATCTCTCATGCTACATTAAAAGGTCCTTGGATTTAAACCCATTGGGTTTTGCCTTTTGATTTTCTCATTGACATTTATTTCTGAATAGATATGTCCTCAAAATGATCATCTCATAATATAAGCAGACACATGGGGGTCTCTGTGTAGCCTTGGCTATCCTAAAACTAGCTCTGTGAAGCAGGCTGGCCTCAAAGCCACAGAGCTCTGCCTGCCTCCACCTCCTGAGTGCTGGGGTTAGGTGTGCGCCACCACCCGGCTGCTTTTAGTTATTTTTATTATTCTTGTTTAGCATAACTTGAACCTGATATTTCCATTTTTTAATGTTTGCAAAGGAATTTAATTCTTGAAATTCTTCCCATTTGTCCTAAATAATTTCTTTGAAACTATTTCCCTTTGAAATTACCACTCTCTATGGGTATGAAGGTACAAGGTCAGGGCAAATTAGGGGTAAGTTCAAGGTCAGGCTTGGCAACTTAGGCAGGTTCTGACTCAAAAAAAAAAAAAGACAGCATCTCATATAGCTGAGGCAGCCTTTGACTAAGCATATAGCCAATGACAAACATTTGATTCTTCTGCCCGACCTGAGTGCTAGCATTAGAAGGTATGTCACCACACCTGATTACGTTTGCCAGGGGAAATGAGCCAGAGCTTCTTACATGGTAGGCAACACTATTACGTGAACTGTGCCTCCAGCTCTGAAATGTTTACTAAGATTGTATTTTAGTTTGCTCTTGTCCAATGTTTTGTTCCAATTGAACTATCTTAACTTCCCAAGTGCTAAATGTCTGTGCTTTCTATTGGCCATACATAAATATTCCAGATTTACTTTGCTTTCTCTTTATTTTCTGAAGGTGAGAATATTAACTTTGGAGCTGGAAAGGTGCCTCAGTGATTAAGAAACTAAATACTCTTCCTGAGGACCCAGGTTCAAATTCCAGCATGAGCATGGCAGCTAACAACTGTCTTTAAGTCCAGTCCCAGGAGATTCAACACTTATTTCTAAGCTTCAAGAATCACAGACATTTTGTAGGCAAAACACCCACACACATTTAAAAAATAATCTCAATAATAATTTAAACAGAATACTAACTTCCCATAGTTAATGAGCTTCTGCTTCAGGCCAATCATTGCCCAGGCCTGTGCTAACCAAAGTAAGAGCTGTTCCTACAGACAGCACCTGGGTAGGAAAACGTAAGCGTTCTGAATTGGGATGTGCTTTGGGCCACGAGTACTCACCCAACAGAAATCCTACCTGGAAAACAACATAAAACTTCTCAGTAATACTTTACATTAAATATATATTTGGGTTAAATGTAGTGTTAAACAATAGATGAGGCCTTTAAATTTTTTTTAAATGTCACCATGAATTTAAAATAGTTTCCCATTTTCCCACATGTGTGGTGTTACATTTGTGAAACAATGGTGGCCTATGAAAGTCACACACTCGGAGTGCCAGGGAAGACTGATTATATTTTCCTGAATTTTTTGTTTTGTAAGATGGGTCTCAACTGTGTGGCTCTTGCTGGTCTGGAACTCAAGATTCTTCTGCCTCAGTCTCCCCAAGCTGGGATTACAAGTGTGCAAACCTGGCAACTTCCCTGATCCGGGGGATAGTTCACTAGCAATGAATCAAACAAACAAGATTTTTGTGGAATTTTATTAAAATTAACACAATACTTTCATTTGTACTTGAGAATACCGATTCCTAGAAAGAGAGTTTTATACCTTGTGTGCTATCCATTCACTGAAGATAGGAAGCAGTAATAGTTCAATAATAGTATTCTTCAGCCATACCTGGTAGAAGCCTGAGGAACCAGGACCATCGATTGCCTTGCTCTGTGGACTCCTTTCAGCGGTTATGGTCTCCACACTGAATTCATCCATTGAAACTGAGACAGAGTTGTTCAGGATGGATACCTGAGCAGACCGGGGGTCTCATCTAGGAAGGACTGAGCCTACTTGGGGAGAGAGGCAGATTCACTCTGGGACAGTAGGACATTGTGACATCAGCAGTGACGGTCTGAGTTTCTTATGATGACCCACCCAGTCCAAGCTGTCACTTGCTCCAAGCCCAATCCTCTACCATGAGTGTGAAACAGCTAAAATCAGCAGATCCGCATGGACCTTGAGGTGACAGACTGGCTCTGGTGAATATTCCTATTTTCTATTTAGAAGGTGACCCAGCAAAGTATTACTTTTTTGTTATGGATTGGATAATGATGCCTGATTCCCTGAGGTTTCTCCCTTTGTCCTGATTAAGGATTCCTCTTCGAATGGTTCAGAATGTGGAGGAAAGAGTCCCAGGCAGTCATTCCTTCAGCTTCACTGGTAATGTTTACTGGGGCAGGGGACAGCAAAGGCTTTGATTTCTAAGCCCATATCTTATATTTTTGGTTTGAATTGGGGCCTGTGGCCACCATGGATTCCACATGAGCCATAAGGTCTAATCTTTTAAAAGGCTTCTCCCTTAAACATGTATATTTTGGAGGCTGAGAGTAAAGTACAGAGGCACAGGTGTGCTGAGCATGTGAGAGGCCTGGAGTTCAATTTTCAACATACACACACACACACACGCACACACACACACACACACACACACATTATACTTCTGCATCAGAAAGATCTACAGGTTATTTTATTCAGGCTAAAATATGGTGCAACAGTCAAAGCCAGTACACATTTCTGGATATGCAAGCCTGAGTACAATAAGCCCATTTTTACATGAACAGAGGACTGAACTGTGTCCACCCGAGTTATGAGTGAGAAGCTGGTGACTCTGTGGCTCAGACTCACGCCTCAGAACTGCAGCTGGGTATATAAAGCTAGCCTGCAGGCTTCATTTTAGATAAAGGAACTACCAGAAAGGTTAGCAATCTGTCTTTTCAGATTTCTTCTTTCTGCTAAACACAGATTCTATAATTATAGACTTGGTTGTACATGTTTCGGTAAGCAGAGTTGCATTGATTTTTATCAGTGAGTATTCACCTTAACATAAAAACTTTAAGCTTTTGCAGCAACGTTTTCCAAATTGGTCCCACCTTGGAATGTCACCTATCTGCAAATACTATGCCATTATAGTTATAGTGCAAAAAGAATGTGTGTATGCATGTATGCAACACTGGATTTCAGCCAGATGTTTTCATCTTTTTTTTTAACTGAACCAAAATTACTGCTATAAAATAGTTTTTAAAATTATGTATTTGCGGGGCTGGAGAGAGCTCAGTAGGTAAGAGAGCCTGCTACTTAAGCATGGGCACCTGAGTTCAGATCCCAGCGTCCACGTACAAGTTAGGCATGCCAGTCTATAACCTCAGTAGCATGGGGGTGAGGCTGAGGTAAGAGGACCACTGGAGGCTGCCGGCAGCTTCCCTATCCAGGTTCAGTAGGAGACCCTGATTCAAAAAAGTGAAGGCTAGAGTGATAGAACACTGTATCTGATCTCCTCACTGGCCTCCAATGTGTGCAAAAGGTATGTGCACACCTGCACACAACACACAAACACGCATTCCTGTGTTTGAAAAAAGCAAGTATTTGAAACAACATGTTAATGGAACCTTTCTGTTAATCAACTATTGTAACTTATGCTTTATCTTCAGGAAACTTCCATTAAAAAAAAAGTAACCAGGACAATTTTCATGAATATGCTTATCAATAACAACGGTTGATGCTCTCCTACAGAATTTGGTTCTGTAACCTGGAAGTGTAGGATGGGTACAACTGCTGTTGCATTTATCATATGACCATGTGTATAATATGCATCTGCCAAGGAGCGTGACTGTCATACTACAAAAACAAACAGCATGGACACTAGTGTTATTATTATAACTTTTTTGAGCTAGGCTCTCACTGTGTGATTCTGGTTGAGCTGGAACTTGCCATGTAGACCAGGCTGGCCTACACTTGCATCAGCCTAGCAAGTGCTATTTTAAAAGCTCGTGCCATCACACTGGGTCCAACTGTTACTATGTTCTCTTAGGTAAACATTCCACTACTGAGCTATATGCCCACAGCTCTGTGCAGTCTTAAGTCCAATGGAGAGCCATCAGATTGACTATTTTCTTTTAATTATACAGCTGCTACTGTGGTGTGTGTGTGAGAGAGAGAAAGGAGAGAAAGGAGAGAGAGAGAGAGAGAGAGAGAGAGAGAGAGAGAGAGAGAGAGAGAGAGAGAGAGAGAGAGAGAAACAAGAGAAAGATACAGGTCAGCTTCTTACCCAACACTGAAAACTCAAAGATAAGCTGGCTTAGTGGGTAAAACCCTTGCTGTATAAGTGTGTGGATTTGAGTTCAAATTCCCAGAAGTATGTAAAAGTAGGTCACATAGTTCATGTGCCTGTGGTCCCACTACTACAGGGAGATGGAATGTAGACACTGAAGAATCCCCAGAAGTTCAAGAGTCAGCCAGTCTGGCATATCAGGTGGAAAAACAACAGGGACCCTGCTTTTAAACAAGTGGCCAGCATGGGCTGACACCTGAGGTTGTCCTCTGACCTCCATACAAATTGTATGGCATCAATGGTCCCATTAAAAAACAAAGCAAAACAAAATTACCTCAAAGATGGGTGCGATCAGATCTTTGCCCTGGCTTTGGAGGCAAATGATTATCAGATGATGTCCTAAATCTAATCTAGGGGTCATGAAATTGCAAAGGAGATGCCCCAACTGCAGAATCCAAAGTAAGAAATAAACTATAGTAGCTAAGAGATCACACTGTACACAGACTGTCTGGTCTAGCTCCCAGAGATCACACTGTACGCAGACTGTCTAGTCTAGCCCCAGCTTCACTACTTGCTGTGTAACCTTAGCCTGTTACTCACTCTGTACTTCAGTGCTCCCTACAGAATGAGTGTAGCCGCAACCTCAAGTTTGCAGGAGTGTTATAGGCTTAGATAGTACAATACACGGGGAGTCTTCACTCTTGTGACCTAGTGTGTCAGGGACAAAATAAGACCAAGCCAGGAAATATGAAGTATGATATGCTTCACATGGAAACAGGAGCAGCATTTGTATGGCGTGTCATGACAAAGGAAGTAGAAAGAAAGGGAGAGAGCTGCCTATGACTCCAGAGACGCTCATGTTAGGAAGGTTCTCAGAGACTTCAAGGAAGAGACTCCAGTCTACATTGCGGACAGACAACTCTGATACAGAAGGAAAAGTCTAGAGAAGATGGGGTGGAGGACACACTTGCCTGTAGTCACAGACACCTCAGGCAGGACTGTTGGCTGTTAGCCTGGACTATATAATGAAACCCCATCTCAAAAGAGGATGGAGAAAAGAGGGTCCTGATGAGAGATGAACCCTTGTTAAGGGACAGAGGTAGAATGCAGGTTTGCTCAGGTGATGAAATTGTCCAGCTTAAACTAAGGGAGATGAAGTAGAACCATTGTGGGCAGTTCTGATAATTTGTGTGACGAAAAAGCAGGGGAAAGCAGGTTTAGGGATCATTTTTTGGCTTTGTAGAGCTTTGGGGGTCTGTGGAATGAGCAGAATTTGTGTTTAGGACATGCCACTGCAGAGCTTCACTGGAATATGGGCAGGGTCTAGGAAAAAGAATATATGAAGAGATTCCGGATGGCTCTGGGAACTCCACCACTGAAAAGCCAGAGTTTAGCTAGCAAAGAAGAATGTTACGAGGAGGGAGACTAGAAATAAATGAAGTTATAAAAAATTATGGAAATTCTAGGAGAATGTGTTCAAACGAAGGAGAGAAAAAGGTCAAGTGGAACTAAGAATAACCCCCCTTGGAATTGGCACTTAGGGAAAAGGAGCTTTAAGAAAACCTACAAGCTGTTGTTGCAATAAAGTCTAATGGAGTGTAGCAAGAGGCTGAGTCTTCTTCGTTAATATTTTAGGTTGCTAGGTTGAGTTTCTAGAGAATATCCACAAGTGTGATCCAGTTTCACCCTTGCTTGCTACTTGTTATTTTCTTATGGCCTAGCAAGAAGCTAGGCACATCAGCGTGTACACACACACACACACACACACACACACACACACACACGGTGTAAAGAATGAATGGGTGACAGCAGGTCTGTAGTGCCAAAGATCTGCCTCTGCAGGACTGTGGGAGCTCCCACCACGTGGCTAGCTCTAAGCAGTAGCAGGAAGCCTCGAAGAGCGAAGAGCGGCAACACAGTTGTTTTAACAGAAACTTGGAAGACTGTTAACTTCAAGGGCTGATCTGGTGGTGTTTGCTGGTGGTGAAGGAAGACCCACGTTTCGTGATGAAGATGCGGATGGTACTGTTAGGTGACATATACAAACCTGGGCAATCTTGGACAGCCTTTTCTAAGTGCCGTACCTTTGTTTTATTTCCTTCCTCTGCAGGGAGTACTGTATTTCTTTCTCCTTGCAGCACACATGCGTCCTGTGGACCGCAGCCCAGCAGCCAGGCTAGGTCAAGCTTTGCCGGTCCACCAGGCATGACAGTGACCCTAGGCGCAATAGTCTCCTGGATTCTTCCAAAAACTTACCCGGGGAACTCTGACGTGGAGCTATTAGGCGCGCACGGAGGACAGGACGCGGCCGTGACGAGGGCGCCCTGAGTGGGGGCGCAGGCAGGGCCCCGGCGCTTCGTCCTCACTGTGCCCGCGGCCGCCCGCCGCGCGGGTCTCAGCGCGTGTCCTCAGCCCGGGCGGCCGGATCGTCCGGCCGCTCGCGCCACGGATGCCGGCAGGCCAGGCCGCCCACCCCGGGGCCCGCGCCCTCCGCCTCCCGCGGCCCGGCCGCTCCGCGGGCCGCCGCACTGCGCATGAGCGGGAGCCCGGCGAGCCCGTGAGAGGCGCCGCCGCTGCCGCCGCCGTCCATTCGCTGCGGAGCCGGAGGAGGAGGGGAGAGGTCCGGAGGACACCAACATGGTGAGGCACCGCGGCGCCGTGCCGCCCGGCCCGGGCCCCCGGCCCCGCTGCGCTCCGCTACCGCTGCTCAGCCGGCGCCCGGCTCGGCCTGTCCCTTCCTGGCGCCGCCGCTACGCGAGGGCCGGGCAGCGGAGCGCGGCGGGGCCTAGTCGCCGGAGCGGGGCCGGGCGCCGGGCGCGGAGGCGTTGGGGGACGGCCCGCGCCCCATTGTGCGGCCGGGCGGCGCCTGGGCAGCGGGCCTGGCGCTCTCTGGTCCCGGCCGGGTCCCTCGGTGCTGGCGGCCCTAGCGAGCCGGCGTCGGCCTTGCCGGTCCGCGCTGGCGCCAGGCGCCCAGGAGTTGGGGCGGCTCGGTCCCCGCGAGGGGACTGGGAGGCTCCGGGCTGCGGACGGAAGTGCAGCCGGAGGACCCGAGACCTGCTGCCTTCCGAGCGCCTGCTCTATTTGCTTGGGGTGGGAGGAGTAATTGCTTTATTATAGCAGTTAGGGACCATTTGTGATTCTTAAAAAACAGTTTGTCAAGTTGCTCCTCTCCTGGTTTTTGTTTGGGTGAGAAAAAGTCACGGAGGCTGGAAGACGCCGTGGTGAGCTGAGTCCTTTGTCATTAAGTACCTGGCGCTGCTGGTCACTGCTTTTCAGTTTGGAAGTATACAGTCACACCTTGTTGGAGTTCCCGGCAGGCTGCTTGGAGAAGAGTAAAAGCGATGAGGTCTTTCGCTCCGGAAAGCTGAAAGGCCTCTTTGAGGAGGGTGTATATCCCAGTCTTCAGTCGTGGGGGGTTGTTTTCGCTCAGTGACACTTATATGGCCCCAACCTCCAGCTGCCTTGGTGTCATGTGTGTATTATGTGGTTTGGTCCCACATAGTCAGGATTTCTCTTCTGTGCTAAGTTGGTAAAACTTTATATTTGTAAGAAAGTTCAGGTTAGTGTTTGGATTGAGAGTACAGTAAAAGTTCAGAGACCCAACAGAGAGTCTGCAGTTTCTCCTTTAATTATTTGAACAGGCCTTGAATATTACTCCTGAACCCCCAAGAGTTTCCACTCTCTTACTGAGGTGCATTTAGCAGGCTGAAGTGAATATAGTGCGCATCTCTGATGGACATTCATCATGTGTATGCATGCAGTTTCCCACAGCCCACGAGAGACACCTGCCCTCGAACTCAGTGCCTGCCAGTGCTCATTAGGAATATAGGATTCAAGCTTTAGAACTCACTTTGGTTAGGACTTGTAGCCTTCTGTTCCTTTGGTTAATATTAAATTAGCTCATTCTGGAGCTTAGCCGTACGTCATGCAGTCGTACTGGTTGTGGTTACTGGTTGTTAAGATGCCCTTAATTTAAAGGACTTTCTATGCCTTGACTCATGTCACACGTTACTGTCTTGGTATGATCTTGTTCGTTTAGAAAGTCCATATGGGTCTATAAGAATCTTACAGTAAAAGTATTTTATTGTAAATTTATAGTTGTTTTCCTAAACGTTATTAAACAGTTTGGTGAGGCTGTTAGTTTTGTTTTTGGTATGTGCACTGCAACTAATTTCTACAAAACGAATTATTGTCAGTTCTAGGAAAGACATAATAATAGAATATCTCACATATTTTTATAAGGGAGGAAAAAAAAAAAGTTACCTACCTCTCATACTCACACAGAGACCAAAAATAGCCCAGAGCTGGGATCAAACCTAGGCAGGGTTTCATGCATGATAGGCAAGTGTATTTTAAGAAATACTCAAAACACCTGAGTTTTTTTCCTTATTTATTAGATGACAGGACTGGGTTTGTTAACTTCTAAAGTTCTACCAAGCTTAATAATTTTATGATTCTAATGATTTTTTTTAACTGTGTAAGATATGTGTAGATGTAATTTATTAGATTTTTATAAATTACAGAAGCTTTTAGACATATAGTGTCTTAGATCACTTGATATGCTCCCCAGCCCCTTTACAGTAGTAGAAATTGAGGCTCCAGAAGGTTTCGAGGTTCAGATTTGTAAGATGGTTACAAAAATGTAACTGTTTTCTCCCAGTCTATCATTTGCTGGTGTTTGTGGTACATATAAATAAGTCTTTAAAATCACATGAACTTTAGAAAAATGGTTGAAAATTGCATTTAAGATTAAATTATCATAAATAGGAAAATAACTATTACAATAACTATGTTAAGTAGCAAAATTAAAATTAATGGGTTGTTAATTACTGCTTGAACGAATTTAAAATGTATAGACTTTGAAATGTACAATTATATTTTCTGCAAGTAGCAGGCCCTAAAATTCAGTATGTAAATCTGTTCTGGGTTGTTCATTAGAATTTGTTGCATATATTCTGTATATCCACAAGTAAAGTTTTGAAAAGGTCTGATTGCTTTTGGTATTCATTAGGTATCTGCCATGTACTTCACACTGTGAGATATATCTGTATATATCAGACAGAAATCTCGGGAAAGTCAAAAAATAAACGTTGTACATATTTCTTTCCCTACAGTTAGAAGGTGTTACATGTTACTGGGCAAGACAGGAGCAGTAGAGCCGGTGGAAGTGTGGATACAAAATAACAAAGTCACATCTGCACGGCTGATGAGCTAACACCTGAGAAAACCGGGAGTTGAGAGACTGAACCTTGCAGAAACGTGTTTGGGAGGCTGGTAGCCGAGAGCAGTGTGTGACATGAGTTGAAGAGGTCACTAGAGCAAAACCGGGAAGTAATAGGTGTTGTGCTTTGCCTGGTGAACATTGGAAAGATACCAGAGTTTTTCTTCCGTGAGAGACAGGAAGCACTGCTAAACTCTGAACAGTATGGCAGCTTTTCTTTTGTCTCAGGTATCCTGTTACAATATGATAGTCCTTTACGAACAAGACTCTCATTAAGTTTGTTTTGAATTCTGTTTCACTATGTAATGCTTAATACAACATTTTCCTCTAGCTGTTCTAGGGGTAATTAAAAAAATATTCTTAAGTTGTTGGATGTTTTGGTGATTTGGTACATCAATGACTGTGTGCAGAAAACTTGGCTTTTAAGGAGAGAAGAAATTGAGATTTTTGAGAACATAGTGCATGCTAGTCTGACAGCTGATAACCATGTATTCCTACGCCCACTTGTGGAGTAGGCAGTATTACCACCTCCTGTCAGCATAGCTGGCACATGTCTTGGTGGGTTAGTGATGTGAGCAAGGAGAAGAGCTGGTATGGGAAAGAACAGAGACTACACACAGGGTCCCTAACTCCATACTTGATTCCAACTCTAGTTCTCACTTTCCTCCCTTTATAAAAAAAGCAAGCAATATTTCACGACTGATATGGAATCTCTGGCTTGTCAGGCTCTAGGTCCTTACATCGAATCCAACCAAGTTGCTTCTATTTTAAATCAAATGATCTGATATAAATATTAAATATGTAGTTGAAAATGAAAACTCTTGGTATATGGTGAAAAATATTGTAAATAAACTGAGTTTGGTTTTTTTTTTAAGTTGTAAAAGAATAAGACTCACTTGAGTCTAGTGCCTGTTTATTTGGATCTTTTAGATTGGGGCATATATAAAGAAAAATCAAGAGAAGCCATTTTCACACACAGCTTTTGAGGTGCTAAGGCTTGTGCGTGGTAAACAAGTATTCTACCATTGCCTACATCCCCAGCCCAAGAAAAGTCTCTTTTTTAAAGGACAAGATGTGCAGTTCTCGACATGATGATGATGCATGCTTGTAATGGCAGCGCTGGGAGGTAAGACAGGAGGATCACAAGTGGGAGTTCAAGGCCAGCCTGGACAACATAATGAGTTCAGAGATAGCCAGTGCTGTACAGTAAGACCCTACCTCCAAGCAAGCAAGCAAGCAAACCAACAACAAATCAAAACATAAATAGCACCCACTATGTGGTGTTTGGGCCATGACAGTTGATGAAGGGAAACAGTTCTAAGTGGGATTCAGTTGCCGTGTGGACAGAAACAAGTCCCTGAGTGGCTAAGTGATTGCTTTGACATACTACTTTAGGTTAGTACCCCTCAGGCAAGAGAAAGCACCCCAAAGCCATCTTCAGTATGTTTGTGAAATGTTTTAATATTGTGGGTCTGAATTGTAACAACTTAAGAGATTTAATTTTCAATAGTAATTTTCTTTTTTTTAAAAAAAAGTATTGAATTACACTTTTGAGCCCCTCACCACTGAGCACAGTGATCAGTTGATGAAGTATATACGACTTACCTCCTTTTTAGGTTGCTATGTTTTGATTTTAATTTTAATAACCATTTATGGGACTGAGTGTTGATAGGGCGCTTTATAAAGCCCTGGGTTTCATTCCCACGACCCTATCTATAAGCTGGCCATGTGGTATATGCCTGTAATCCCAGCACACTAGAGGCCTAGACAAGAGGGTCAGAAGTTCCAGGGCATCCTTAGTTATGTATGGGACACATGAGCAGTCCCTCCTTCATTTAGAGTATTTGTTACATTATAGGTATTATTTAAAATTTGAGTAGGTAAGGAATCTTAAAATTAGGTTCTACTTTTTAAGGATCTTTATGAAACAAATATTGTATTGACTGTTGAATGCTAGCCATTGTTATCTATGAAAATTGAAAATACTCAGTTCTTTGGGTTCTTTTTTTCTGTCATTTTATTTTATTTTATTTTTTTATTTTATTATTTTTTGTAGAAAAATACGTATGGAAAGAGAAAATTTTTTTTAACATTTTTATTTATTTTTGAGATGAGATTGCCAAGGCTAGTCTCCAACTTGTGGGTTCAAATGAGCTTTCTATATCAGCTTCCCAAGTGGCTGGAGCAAAATATATCTTTCCACCCAACGTTGGAGAGGAACGTTAGCTATAATGGCTGCTTGTTAGAGGGTCAAGCAGGGAGTTAGGGAAGCTCAGTTGAAGTTACCAGCAAAAGTGAGGTTGAAGGAGCTTGTTTCTGTCCTTTACTATATGTAACTAGAAGTTAGTAAAAACTTAAATAAGTCAAACATGCTTTGTTAGGAAATCAAGATATTATTCCGTTGTCAACAACAGCCATCTTTTGAGTAATCTAACAATTTTGAGGAGTAATAGAGAGAAATTTGTTTAAATGTTAAAACCCAGTGAGGGTCAGGTGTGATTGAGCAGTGGGGATGATGAGACAGGGTCGTGTGGACTACAAGGCTGTGTGGTGAGGTCTTGGCCAGCCTGGGCTACAGTGTGAGCATGATCCTGTCTCAAAAATGCAAGGAACACTCTATGGAACCATTTGAATCATACAGATGAACTTTCCGATTCTATCATTGCACATAGTAACTACACAGAGTACTCCACATTCCACCCAGTAGCAGGACACTGCATATCTCTTAGATGATTTAAACTATTATTCATGGTGCAGGAAACTAAAAAGTGGATTATAACCTACACAGGCCAAGTAGTAAGTAATTATTCTATACTGCAGATTATAATGTAAAAGAATATTCTTCGTTCAGGTTCATTTAGCTTAGTGTTGGAAATTGTACCTAGTGTCTTAAGTTTGTAACCTGTTTGTTTATATTTAGAGTCGAGCCTTTTTCATTGGAGAAGGAAACACTGATTTCTAGTAGCTGTAGGCTTTTTGCTTCTTTATTCAAAGCTATAGACTGTCATCTGTTTAAAAATAGACTGTCATGGAGCCATAAATATGCTTTTCATCTTGTTTTATTATTTGTCTTAAAAATAACCCTACCCATTTACCAGCAGAGCCCTAAATAGATGTTGTAAGTTCCTGTATTAGCCTGGGTACTAGTCTGGGAGCCAGTGTTTAGGGAGTCTGTGTTAGAGTGGTGATATTTACCTGTGGGCCAGGAGCTCTTGGTTCTGACAGTGTGGATGGATGGAGAGTGCTGCCTTCCACTCCCTGCACTTTCTGCTGAATCGGCGTTCGCACTGGTATAACCTGTATTCTCATGGTTACATGAGGGTGTGTGTGGAATGAGTAGAAGAACTGTTTTCTCTGAAGTTGGGCACCATACTGTCAGTACCAGTTCTTCTCCTTTTGCACTCTGAGACTTGATTTTTTTTTCCTTAAGATGGGCCCAGTGAGACCACTTTTCAGAGTCCTTATATGTAAATCAAGATGATCCATTGACTCTAAACCCAGCCTGGGCAGCTGAAACAGAACTGTCTCTCAGGTTTCAAGCTAGCCTGTGGCCACAGAGGGAGATCTTAGCTCTCCTCGGGGTCCCCCGACTCCCAAAAAAAGAGAAGAGAAAAGAAGAGTAAGTGGCTAGCATAAAGTCTGAAACAGTAGTAACTCAAACACAAGCTGTTATTTTTTTTATTATGGTCATTATTTTTCATTTACTATTTAAATACTTTTTGTTTGCCACCCCTGCATCCACTGATACTCTTGCTAAATTTATGGACTAAGAAGAATCATTACTATGTACAAGTTAAGGTTAAATTAATTCAAGTTAAATGCCTAGAACTGTAATACTTTGTTTACTGAAGCAGAGATTAGTTTTCTCCAAATTATACTGCAATTAGGAGGTACAGGGTGGGGTGGGAACCTTGCCGGGACTGGGCTTTAGAGTAGACATTTTCAATAAACCATGCTTTAGTGTGCCTCTGCGGTGAAAGGAAAGATGTACACAGTTTACTCTTACCTTAGCCTGACCTTCCTGGAGTAGCACTTTGTCCCCAGGTGAAAGTCTTCCCATGTAATTGACTTTTCCTGCACTTTTGGCCTGTGATCTATGGGAGGGCCATTTGTAGTTGAGTGTTTGGGGTATGAGTAACACTGAACTATGTTTACAGCAGACTTGGTCTTACATAAGAAAAACTAACTCACTAGACCAAGCTAGCATTTAAAAATCTCATAGGAACCTAAAAACGTTAAGCACATGCTAATCACATAGGAATAGCCACACAGAACTTTCAAAAATGTATTGCATTTATTTATTTATGTATGGGGCACATACTGCCGCAGTGCACATTTGGAAGTCAGGACAACTTGTGGGAGATTGAACTCTGTCATCAGGCATGGTGGGGAGTGCCTTTACAGGCAGAGACATCTCACTGGCGCCTATGACACACAGAACCTTTAATGATAGTGACACATGCTCGAAAAGGTTATTTTGATTTTATTTTGAGTCTCACTGAGTAGCCATGTTAGCCTGGGGCTTGCTTTGTAGACTAGACTGACCTTGAACTCACACAGGTCTGCCTTCTGTGCTTACTAAGGTATTGGGATATTTTGAAACACTGACTCTTGTGAACTAGATATCAACTAACTAGAATTGCATTTCAAAAATTAATTCCAAACCCAGAGAGGTGACTGTTAAGAGGACCCAGGCTAGGTATCCACATGGGAGTTCACAGTCATCCGTGACTCCAGTTCCAGGGGATCCAGTGCCCTCATCCAGCCTTTACAGGTACTTGGTGTGCATGCATGCCTACAGGCAAAACACTCTTAAAACAAAACCATTTCTTTGAAATGTGGGCCTGAGTATCTTAATGGAGTTGAGATGGAAGTTGAACTTAGGGATAAGAAAATGAACATTTTGGAGGGAAATAAATGAATGAATCAGTTTTCTTTTCCTTCCTTCCTTCCTTCCTTCCTTCCTTCCTTCCTTCCTTCTTTTCTTTTTCTTTCTTTCCTTCATTTTTTTTTTAAACAAATACCATGTCCTCATTAAAGTCATTTTTGTTTTGAAATTTTAAGGTGTTAGTTGGCCAGGAAGCCATTTTCCATGTACATGGTTTTTCTTAGGGAAACATAATAGGAACACTTTCTAGACTTTACTATTATGACTTTTTCCTGTAGGGTAATACTGGGCTTCTGTTAATCTAGTCACTGTGTTTTGTGAGTTCAGTGGTAAAAGGTGCTTGAAAAATTGTTTGGCTAAATCCAAAATACTATATTTGATTTTTTTATTTCCCCTCAGATAAACCACTCATTTTGGCGCCTTGGGATTAAATGTGCAGTGTGTGCTCTACTGCTAAGCCATACTCTTTTTAGGAAAATAATTTTTCTCAATATGATTCTTAAATGTATTGAGTTAAAAAAGGAGGGAAGGGAACACAGAGGTTTAAGCACAGAGTGGTCTGTGTTCACAGTGTGGGCATTTTTTTATTTTGTAAAGCAAACAGGTGAGTTTTACTATTCAGATTATGGAAATTTTTCTGTTTTTTCCTCCCCCCCACCTTTCCTTCCTCCTTTTTGGTCTAGAATAAAAACAAGACTCTTAACATCGCCTGAGTATTGCATGTCCTTTGCATTTCCTTGCATTCATACCACTATTGACTTTTCTTGGAAACTTGGTAATATCTAAGTGGTCTTAACACTTGAGGACTGAAGAGTGTCTGCTTGATCATATTTACCAGCCACTCGGTTCTAGCCTTTTAAATACATAGCAAAGTAAATCTTATCTTCACCATTGACTGCTGAATCATTGAGGCTGTCTCCTGGAAGAAGGTCTCCACTAGGCTTCTAATAGCAGTAGAAAAAATCTACTGCCAGGTGTGGTGGCACATGCCTTTAATCCCAGCACTCAGGAGGCAGAGGATCTCTGTGAGTGTGAGGCCAGCCTAGCCTATAGAGCTAGTTCTAGGACAGCCAGAGATAGACAGAGAAACCTGCCTTGAAAAACCAAATTTAAGAAAAAAGAAAAATCAAATTTTCTTCCTCTTAAGTCTTTGTTCCGGATCCTCTTGTCTCTTGCTTCCCAAGAATCCTGTTTAATCTAGTAACCCTTTTCCTCTTCCTTAGGTTGGCAAACTTTTGATATCTTTCTCGTGTCGAGCACCACCTGTGTGGCCTGGGAAAAGGAGCTGGGGATGTTAGTTGAAAATGGCCTGGGCAGGGGCAGGTGTAATTTAGCTAGGAGAGCCAGTAGCCTGTGGCAGCAGTACATCCTCTTGGAGGGAGGTGATGGCTAAACTTGCTCTCTGGAAGGAGCTGGAAGGAATGCTGTCAGCCGGCTACAGGAAGTGCAGGCTGCTTATCAGACACTACAGAGCATGCAGACACGGGACATCTCCTGACCGTCCAATTTGCTCCCCTGTCAGTTGTGCTCCAGGTGCTGCTCATTTGTGCAACCTCCTAAAGAATATTTTTATTTTTTTAAGAATATTTTTATTTCCTTGCAGACTAAAAATCTATACTTGAACCAGATGAAATCATTAATTATATTTAAAACTAAGATGTATGGCATGAAATGAAGTAGTTTGTGTAATGTTGATACTTAGTTGGATAAGGCAGTCTTTTATCTTTTCCCTCACTGTTTTCTAATATCTAGCTTTCTGTCAGGAAGCCACCAATGCAGTGAACAGTTCTTGGCTTGTAGAAGTTGTTTAAGTTGTGCTTTTTAG
Organism: Grammomys surdaster; assembly: GCF_004785775.1. Lineage (NCBI taxonomy): Eukaryota > Metazoa > Chordata > Mammalia > Rodentia > Muridae > Grammomys > Grammomys surdaster. The sequence continues at coordinate 20,020,736 of NW_021604564.1, read as the reverse complement.
CCTTTAAGATCCCATCTTCAGCAGGCAGCAGCACACTGGCACAGTACTGTTGGACTAAAGTCCCAGATAAGCCGGGTTGTCTCGATGCCTCCAACATTAGGGAATGGAGAGAAAGCTACAAAAGATTATATCAGGATTAATTCAAACGTACTTTCCAGGTTCACTTTCTCCATTGTACAGTGGCCTAAGGACACTCAGCTACTTTAAAGGGGTATAAATGTGACATACTCAAGCAGAAAATAATGCTATGTTTCAGAAAAATTTCCAAGATTGAAGTAAAAATGGATTTCTTGTTTACTTGCAGTTAATTAACTTTCAGGGATTTAAATTATTTCCTTTTTGGTTTAGTTCATCAGGATTGTCATTGAATAATGCATTTAAAGGATACAAATAAGCCTAGGTCTTTGAGAGATGCATCCTGTGATGAGCTGTAGCAGCAGTTCTCAACCTTCCCAATGCTAGGACCCTTTTATGTAGGTCCTCATGTCGTAGTGACCCCCAACCATAAAGATATTTCTGCTGCTACTTCATAACTGTAATTTTACTACTGTTATGAGTTGAAATGTAAATGCTTTTGGAGATAGTTCGCCCAAGTGGTTGTGACCTGTGGGTTGAGAATCACTGGACTATAAGTGAGGTGGTATGAGAGCTGGTAGGTCACCAGTCAGAGTACAGGAAGATAGTCTATGTTATAGCTCTTGTTTCAGTGAAGGATAGATGATGTATTTCATGTTGTGAGAAGTTTGTTTCCATCCGTGAGTGTGCAGCTTCTTTTCCCTCTCTGACAGTGCCACGGCTTCTATCTTTGAGTCTCTCAGAGATTCTCAGAATGCCCTTCAGATAGGAAGGGTCCTAGAAAAATCACTAGGAGTTGAATTCCTGAGGCTATTTTGTTCTCTCGCTTCTTCTACAAAAGCTGGGTGATTTTTTATGAACAAATTACTTAGCCCTCTGGGTCTGTTCTCTCCTACGTTCAGTCATGAAGCTGAAGTTTGTGATCTGTCACTTGGACCAAATCAGAACCTCAGGAGTTCTTAGTGGTGATACTTAGACTGCAGAAGACTGTATCTTTAATGCATTTGATCCTCCATTTCTGTTGCAGTATTTGAAGAGCCCAAGTATTTTGCTGAGAAGACAGAATTGGGACTTAAAGAAGAAGAGTGTAGTGGGCCTTGCACAGGAGACTGGCTCTGGTGGGAGGGAGGGCACAGGTCTTGACAGCAGCAGAGTGGAGAGCCTGCTGCCTCTGTCTTATTTTGCTTTGGGTTTCAGTCAGAAGTGGCTCCTTGTCAGTGTAGGGCACATGAAAAAGGAAAACACAAAGCCTTTAGGCACAAGCAAAGTAAAAGAGATGATTAATTCCTTCTAGGAAAATAGAAGGGAAAGAATCTTAGTAAGAGGAAAGTGTCTCAGGAAAGAAAGGCACCTGCCAGCCACCAAGTCTGATGGCCTGAGTTCTGCCCTATGTTAGAAGGGAGAACGGACTACTACAGATTGTCCTTTGACCTTCACATTAGCATCTTGACATGTATGTGCCCTTAATCACACATGCAGGAGCGAGCGTGCATGCACACATGCACACACACACATACACACACACACACACACAGAGAGAGAGAGAGAGAGAGAGAGAGAGAGAGAGAGAGAGAGAGAGAGAGAGAG
>NW_021604564.1:20000972-20019064 GCF_004785775.1 Grammomys surdaster | reverse complement strand
GAGAGAGAGAGAGAGAGAGAGAGAGAGAGAGAGAGAGAGAGAGAGAGTAAATATATAATTAAAAGAACCTTTTTAAAGGGTGGACATAATAACTAGGATAGTTACTTTTTATTTGAGGGAAATGTGTGAGAATTCTCCTAAGAGTTACATGTTTTGTAAATACCAACTAGGAGAAATGTAGGATGTTCACATTCCATTGCATTCTTGTTTGCTGGACAGCACAAACCTAGGCAGGTAGTGCTGCACTGGGCGTTAGGACTGCAGCCAGTGCCTGTTTCGTTTCCCTTTCCCATGGTGCTTTGGCTCACTATCTGGATGTCATCTCTGATGTAAGGAGGCTGAGCTCCCTTGTACTGTCTCCATCCTTCTTACCTTTCCAGAGCTCTACCAAACTTTGTCTTTCAGATATTTTTAAATTGTGTCGCTGATAATGATAGATCACAAATAAGTCTTAGTAAAACTGTTTCTATGTTTTGTGGGAAAAACAAAACTTTACTAATGACTACAGTTAGCTACATTGAAATGTATAATGATGCTACATAGCTTCAGTTTGTTTTCTGGTTCTCCTAGAACAAGTTGAAATCATCGCAGAAGGATAAAGTTCGTCAGTTTATGATCTTCACACAATCTAGTGAGAAAACTGCAGTAAGTTGTCTTTCTCAAAATGACTGGAAGTTAGACGTTGCAACAGATAATTTTTTTCAAAATCCAGAACTTTATATACGGGAGAGTGTAAAAGGATCGTTGGACAGGAAGAAGTTAGAACAACTATACACTAGATACAAAGGTGAGTATTTGATTTAATGTTAAAAGTCGTGGGCTTGTCCTCAGATGTTGTCTTCCCAGATTGTGGAGTTCAGTGTACTCATGAGAACTACAGCAGATCCTGCAACTTACAAGATCTTAGAAGGGAACTCATTCTCCTTTTTACGTCATCTCTTCTTGTCTTCTCCCCGTTCTGCAGTTTGAGAATGGAAGATTGGAGGCAATTTTTCCTAACCTTGTGTTTGTAAAACTTGCTGAGCCAGGTTTCTGAAAGTCTGTATAATAACTTTTTGTAAAGTAACACATACTTTAAAAAAGCCACACAACTGAGATTAGTGATACAAGCCTTCATCGCAGAGGTGAAGGCAGTCAGATTGAGAGTTCAAGGTTAGCTTAAATTGTAAGACTATCTTGGAAAAAGGAAAAAGCAGAAAAAAAAAGAAAAAGAACAGGATAACAGTTTGTTTATCTGTTCCTTATTCTCCTCAGGGTAACCTATATGTAATAGTCCAGTATGGATACATGCATATCTTTTATGTTTTTACACAGATGTATAGAGAGTTATTTTCAAAATTTCCTCCAAATGGGATTATATTATATCCATAATTCATGCTCCAAAGTGTTGCTACATACCCAGCCTGTTGTACACTATTGTAACTGATAGTCACTACCAGATATTTTACATTTTTTCTCTTTTTTTAATTATTTTATTTATTTACATTCCATCTGTTGCCCCCCTCCTGGTCCCCCTTCCCATAGTTCTTCATCTCATCCCACCTCCTCCTTGCCTCTGAGAGGGTGCCTCTCCCAACCCCCCACTCCATGCCCATCTTCTCCCACTGAGGCCAGACTAGGCAGTCCTCTGCTGTATATGTGCTTGGGGCCTTGGACCAGCTAGTGTATGCTCCTGGTTGGTGGCTCAGACTCTGGGAGCTCCCACATGTCCGAGTTAGTTGAGACTGCTAGATTTTTTATGGGGTTACCCTCCCATTCATCTCCTTCAATCCTTCCCCTAATTCCTCTATAGGGATCCCCAACTTCAATCCAATGGTTGGATATAAGTATCTGCATCTGTCTCAGTTAGCTGCTGGTGGGGCCTCTTAGAGGATAGCCATATACTTTACATTTTTTTTTTTTTTTTTTAGCAAATCATATTTGGTAGCAGTATAGAGGAACCTCTTTCTTTGTATATGTCTAGTTTTTTAAATAGTTTTCCTTTTGTAAACATTGGATACTTAAACTGTTGAGATTAAAGATTGAATTGTATATTTCATTTTATTAAGACTTGAGCAATTGTGGTAAAATGAATTTTGTTTTAAGTAAAAAGAGTTTGTAATTTAACACTGGTTAATTTTGAATACTTAATAAAATATGGGTGTCTTGACTTAAAAGTCTCTTGTCCCTGTATAGGCATGTCTGATTTTATTTGTGTGTGTGACATTTTCACATAGATAAGTGTGTGTGTCTTTGTTCCTTTTTTTTTTTTCTTGACAGATCTCACTATGTAGCTCTATCTATTCACTATGTAGACCATGCTGACCTTGAAGTCACAGAAATCTGCCTGCCTCTGCCTCCCTAGTACTGGGACTAAAGACGTGCAGCACCAAAGCTCCATTAGTGAGATTTTTAAAAATTAAATGTCCAACTACTTTTACACTTTCCTGTATACTTTAACAGTACTACTTAGGGGTGTACTGACATAGGCTGTTACATGGGAAAACATCTGTGAAAAGAATACAACTTCATGTCTCTGGTATATTGTGATTTGTTTTAAAATAGAAAATAAAATAGTATCTTTTGTTATGAATATAATAAAGGATGGCACTAATTTTATTTTTGTTTTTAAAGACCCTCAAGATGAAAATAAAATTGGAATAGATGGTATACAACAGTTCTGTGATGATCTGGCCCTCGATCCAGCCAGCATCAGTGTGTTGATCATTGCATGGAAGTTCAGGGCGGCCACACAGTGCGAGTTCTCCAAACAGGAGTTTATGGATGGCATGACAGAGTTAGGGTGAGTATGTAACTTCCTGAGGAGACGAAGCTCTCTCTAAGAGATGATGGAGCTTCATCTTCAGTTTTGTCTTCTGCTTTAAATAGAAATTTAAGTTTTTTCTAGACTACAAACAGTACTGAGTCAGTATATTGTTTTCCTGGTATTTTCTGGGTTTGCCAAATGCCTGTAAATTTTGTAGCCTTCTCTAACTGTGTTGTTCCAGTTATTAGTTCCTAGGAGTCACTAGAATTAAAATTATTTGACATTAGTATTTAACATAATAAAGTAAAATGAACAATTATTTCCTATTTTGAGGCTGTGTATTCTGGTGATAAAAATTAGATTTTAAGAACTAGAGGGTCCATAGAAATATTAAATGCTTTTGGCTTTGCTTACTGCCTCGATGGCTGGTTAGTGAACAGGTTTGAATAAGTAGATTGAAAAGTCAGATAAAAGTTTGCTGACAATTGCTAGTTGGCTGACAGGACTGCAGAAGTAATCTGAAAGCTGGGCATGGTGGGAGTCCCAGCCCTTGGAAGGTAGATGCACGAGGATCAGGAGTTGAGGTCATCTGCAGCTGCATAGAAGCTCAAGGCCAGCTTGGCCTGCAGTGTGAGATCCTATCTCCAAAATATAATAGAACCAAAAAATTAACATTGACCAAGCAGGGCTTCATTCCAGTAACTCTTTTGCCTATCTCTTCATAACTACTCTGTGAGGGAAGTATTTACTGACCCATAAAAGATGATAAAAGCAGGTGATATTCCAGTTGGGACTACAAGCAGGATTCTGCTTACTGAGTCGGAGGGGCTTTGGAAAGCTGGGCAGTCAGGATACAGCCTCTTCAATCATTTGACCACAGAAGATTTAAGGAAGTGCTGCACCACGAAAGAGAGAGCCTGAATGTGTGAAGGGTGGTGGTAGCTGCTGCCACCCCTGGGTCTTCATGAAGTGAGCTAGCCAGTCAGGTCACAGTTCAGTCCCTGGGGAGAAGGCAGGGCTGCAGGAGCAGGGTGCCTGCTCAGAAGCTGATACTGTGGTGGATAAAACTGGTTAGAGGGCGGGGACAGGTGGAGGTGGGCATGGGGGCCTACTGTAGGAGTTGTCAGAACTGATAGGTAGTGCTGGGACCTTTCAGACACTAACACCATTTCCCTTGACTGACAGCAACCTGGGTAAAGTTTCCTCCCCTGGCCTTTTAGCCTTGTAGACCCTGTAGTCAGTAGACCCTGGCACTGAATGAGCTGGCAAGAGAAATGATGTCCAGAGGTTTGTGGCTGGAACTACAAAGCAGGGCAGAGTAGGGTGGGCTTACATGAAGAGAAGTAAGTTAGTAATGTGCCCACCCTCTCTTACAGCTGAGCCAGCTTGTCCTGTGCCTGCTGGGCTTTTCTGTCAGAGACACATTTCACTAGAATTATGGAAAAGCAATGTCTCTACTTATGGAAAATATAGTAACAATGCATCCTATGAAATGTTACAGAGAATGTAGAAGTAAGATAGAAAGCAGAAGTGTTTAGAGAATTGATTGGGTTGATTTGTTCGGAATCTTTAAGACACAGGACACTTATGTCATAAGGCCATTGCTAGGAGGAAAGTAACTTGGTACATGTTGAAAGTTTTGTAAACATAGGGGAAACCCTAATTCTGCTTTCAATTAAAATTTAGTTGAAGGCAGTACAGCTTTTAGCTAGTCTTTATTAAAAGCAAGTTTTCAAGAAGAATCCATCTTTAGCAAGAGGCCTAGTTTGGAAGCGATTCCTTGGACTGCCTGCAGCTCCAGCTGTCCCTACCACAGGGAAAGAACTGGAGACGGGCAGACTTTGTATATCCTTGTCTATTCATGGACGCAGAGTAGAGTCTCTAAGTCCCTGTGTTGAGAGTTTAGTGAATTAATATATTTAAAAAGAATAGCCAGGCTGGGCGGTGGTGGCACACGCCTTTAATCCCAGCACTTGGGAGGCAGAGGCAGGTGGATTTCTGAGTTCGAGGCCAGCCTAGTCTACAGAGTAAGTTCCAGAACAGCCAGGGCCACACAGAGAAACCCTGTCTCGAAAAACAACAACAACAACAACAACAACAAAAAAGAATAGCCAGTTTCTTTTAGGAGTAGTTATTCTAACATTTCATCATTGTGGACTTTGTCGTCTTTTTTATGCCAACTCTAGACAAGAGTTACCCTTCATCCATGGCTTTTGTGAAGTTTTAGTGACTCATAGTTCACTGTCTTCACAAATTGTGGGTGAAAGTTTCCAGGAAAAAAAAAATCTCTTAAGTTTTAAGTTGGGCATCATTCTGAGTAGAGATGTAAGATTTTAAACTGTCCTGCTGTCCGGCCTGAAGTATAAGCTGTCCTTTTGTCCGGCATGCCCCCACTGTACCCTGCCTGCTTGTTAGTCACTTAGTGGCTTTCTCAGTTACCATAGTGGTGGGGGTTCAGGTGGCCCGACTTTAAAGTGTAAACGTAGCGATGCTGTCAGTTAGGATGTGCCAGAGAGCATTGCCTTTTCAGTAGAGGGAACACATGCGTAGCATTTCCATTACCGCATAACTATTTTAATATTAGTTCCGATTAATCTCTTGCTTTGTCTTTTCTATAAGTTGCACTTTGTACCACAGCTGTGTATGTTTAGGAAGAAGCTGTGCATATCGGGGGCATAGTGCTCTTCAAGGTTTTAGGGTCAGTGAGGGACTTAATGTAAAAAGATGAAATCCCATCTATCTGATTTTTTAAGCATAAGTTCTAGGAAACAAATGCAAGCCCTCATAGGAATAATTAAGTTAAGTTTTTAATTTATAGTGAAAAGTTAACCATTTATAAACTTAATTTTATAATGTAGATGTGACAGCATAGAAAAACTAAAGGCCCAAATACCCAAGATGGAACAAGAATTGAAAGAACCAGGACGATTTAAGGATTTTTACCAGTTTACTTTTAATTTTGCAAAGAATCCAGGACAAAAAGGATTAGGTAAGAATATTTTAAAATTATATTTGGTATTTTACATATATTTAAGTACATTGATAGTATCACTTTTGCAATAGAAAATCTTGTGGTTTGAACATAATGTTATGAAAATACCAGCCTTGGAAAACACGGAGCAGTGACTAGTCAGGGAGCTGTGGGCACGGTGCAGCAGAGGGTCGCGTAGAGGTCTTGTGCGAATCACTGAATTATTAAAACATAAAAGCTCTAAGTACAAAACAGAAGTGGTCCTTAGTATTTCACTGGCATCTGTTTATGGGCTCTTTTTCTCTGTAGAGACTCAAGAAAGTTTTAGGGGCGTAGGATCTGCAAAGGTACTGTTACCTTTTGATTGTTGAGTCATGGATACAGTACCCCAAAACTTCATTTCTGGGTCTTTTCTTTTTTTTTACATTTGAAAACTATAAGAAAAGGTGAAATGGTCATGACTCATAATCTTACTGGGGAAAGCAATGAACAGTGCAGAGCATCTTAGCCTTGTCGTATCACCTCATTTTAGGAAAAGTTTAGATCAGCCAGTTGGTACTAAATGCAGTGTGCATCTGTTTGCTTAGGGCCCAGTTAGGGGCTACGAAAGTAAAAGGTGAAGTGGAATTTACAAAGTTCCTAAAAAGCTTAGACAGCAGTAGATAAGAGAGGGTTCCAAAGAGGAAGAGTAATTAAAGCCAGAGAGATTGGAAAGTGCTTTCTAGGCTTTGGGAGATAGCCTAACAAGTGGAAGGCTTGTTATCTGGCTGGATAAAGAAAGGCAGTAATATTGAAGGTCTAGGGGCTCCCACACTTAGAGATAAGTTGAGACTATGCAAGAAAGAAGGCATTGATTTGATTTTAGAGAGACAGGAAGTTGGTGAGACACAGTATAGCTAAATTAATAACCGTAGGCTTCTTTTGAAAATGGGACAAAAAATGTTTTGAGTTGGAGTATGTGAGGAATAGGACCCACTGGGAGTTTTTCCATGACAGTGATCCAGTTGATTGTAAGTTTTTAGGTAATAGTGAGCCGGGTTTTTCACCTATACTGTTCAGCAATGCTGAAGAATTTTATTCTTTCCTTCAGCAGATTACTCCTGGGTACCAGATATATAGATACAGAATCTAGACTTTTTTATTCTTAATTTGCAAATGAGAAAACTTAGGCACAGGAAAGGTAAATCATGAATGAGGTGGTGGTGGTTTCTTTGTTTCTGAGATGCTTCGGGATTGAATCAGAGCCCTGCACATGCTAGGCAGGTGTGTTGTCTGCTAAGCCATGCCTTGTACTCTTCAATTCTCGAGTTTCATGTTCTCACTAGCTGCCCGGGCTGGTCAGAAGTTCTCTTTTGCCAGGCAAATCAGACCTTGAACTTTGCATCCTCCTGCTGGGACTCGCAGGATCAGCTTTGCTGTTTGTGTGTTCATTGGTAGGGGTGAAACCTAGTCTTCTGTGAGGGGAGTGCACTGCACTGTGCTGGCCTCAGCACAGGTTCTCTTTGGAAGATACAGTAGCTGGAGAGGCTAGTGAGTCCTCTTGTACTAATTCTGCCTTGTGTTTTAGTTTGAACTTCAAGGAAAAAGATCAATTTTATGAGTAGGGATTAGTCCAAGGAAGCAACTAGAGAAGAGCTAGAGAAGAGGCGAATGTGTAACTGTAATGGAGAACTAGCCTGGGGGATGAAATGGGACTGAGTCGATAAACGATTTTCAAAATGTTTGTAAAATGAAGTTCCTTTTTGAACTGATTGTTCAGTATAAGCAGGATCTTGCTCTTTTCTTTAAATGCATCTGAAACGAACACATAATTACACAATTAGTGGGGTACAGCATGATGTCAGTGATTTATACAGCACAAATGATCAGATTGGATGGGTTTCATTACTATGGAAGGCTTTCCTTTCAGGATGAGACAGAAAAAGCTGCACTGTCTATAGTTAGACACTGGGTAGCCTAGCTATTTCTTTTTCTAGTTTTCCCTTTCCCTTCCCTCAAGTAAAAATTTGGTGAAGCCTTTTAGTTTGAATATTATTTTGTGGTACTTAGAAATATAACAGCATTTTGATAAGATTATATGTAATATTGTGGATGTCATATTGATTGGGAATCAGTTTCTTAGTTACATTTCTGCCCTTACAGAATATATAATAAATGTTCTTTTAAGTAAATACATATATTGATACTAAAATGAAATAAAATAACATTTTATGGTTATTTGATATATTAATATGATAAATTAGAATTTTTATATTAGAAAAAATTGAGAAAGTGGTTATGTGAAAACAGATTTTGAAAAAAATTGTTGTGGTTTTCTAGTATTAAGAAAACATACATTGTTCAATAGTTTAGACTTTGTTCTTTAATGAGCATTCAGAAGATTATTTAATAATGCGTTTCACTTTTTACTTTTAAAAGTAGAGGCAAATTCTGTGTTGTGTATACAACCACAATAAAAAGTTATTTGTGAAGCTCCCCAGACCATAGCTTTTTACAATGAAATGAACCCTAGTGTCGAATGTGGAGTGTGTTAACAATAGTTTATCTGTGTGGATTTATCAGATGTATTGATAAATTTGTTTGTAAGAACTGATGGGTGAAAAAGGAACTCTGTAGGAGGGAGAGGAGCTTAGAGAGGGAAGAAGAGAGCCAAAGGAGGAAAAAGGGAACAGTTTCTAGGTGGCAGGAAATATGGTGACTTGTCTGAAGAGTTTAGTTAACAAGGACAGTTTTCCCAAAGTCTGTGAAGTCCACAGTTAGTGAAATTTATGAGAGGAGAGGAAGTCCCAGGCAGATGGGAAGGGAGAGTGCAGCCCTGGGCAGCTGTGCTGGTGTGGTAAAAGCTGAGAGTTGTTTCCCTTCCTACCCCAGCCCCTTGTCTCTGCCATCTGCTTCAGTCACCTGCAGTTTCTGATTTGTCTGTATACCTTAAATTTGAAAGAGGTTTTTGTAAGCCCTGCATGTAGTCTTAATCTACTTAAAATACCAGCTCTGCTTAGGAACACACTTTAGGGACATGTACTGTTGCAGGAAGTTGCCATTCCTGTCATGTAGTGCCTCTGCTGTTATTGCACACTTCTTTCTAATTAAGCTCACATGTGATACTCACAATTGTCTTTCTGTTTAAGACAGAGGAAGTGTAATGACCATTTAAAGACCATCACTGCTCAGTCCTTGTCCTTTTCCAGGTCAATATTCCAATTCAACCTAAGACATAAGTGCATTGCTTTTGATAATGCATATTCCATGCTGGGTAAGGAAGGCATTCTTCTCAGAATGACTTAAGACAGGCTCAGTCTTGTTTATGAAATAAAAAAAAAAGTGGGGTTGTGGGGAGAGGCGAAGAGCTTTTGGGACTGCTCAGCAAGAATCTGACATGGGCCAAGGACAAGGAAATGGGTTGCTTGACATTAGGCTAGAACAAAGAAGTAATTTCAGGCAGGAATCTAAACCTTAGGCTAGAACAAGGAAGTAGGCTTCAAACATGAAAATGACTTTGGGCTAGGACAGGGAAGTTGGCTCAGATATTTTGGTCATCCCGATAAGCCCTTAGAAACACTGATGATGGGAGTGATCATGGGACTTTGTTTATTGTCTTGCTTGTTCTTTGATTATTTGTGTTTATTGTCTTGCTTGTTCCTTGATTGTTTGTGTTTATTGTCTTGCTTGTTCCTTGACTATTTGCATCTATTGTATTGCTAGTCCCTCAATCTAGAACTGACCTTAATACTTGCATGTAATTAAAATGGTATAAAAGCAAAAAAGAGGAGTGGGAATGGGATAGGGGGTTTCTAGGGAGGGAAAATGGGGAAAGGGGATGGCATCTGAAATGTAAATAAATACAATATTGAATAAAATATTTTTAAGAAAATGAAAACTACTCGTCATTTAAGATGTTTGTTATTCTGGTGCTGTCATCTAAGCACATTGCCAGTTTTTTGGTTTCTTTCAAAATTGAGCATTAAAAGTTGGACCAGTCTTCAGAAGTCTGTGAAATATAGTGCACTGTTAGGAGACTGTTGGTTCTCCTAATTTGGTCAGAGATTATATATTTTCTATAACAGTCAAGTCATTTTAAGGACCATATTGAACCTTTGTTAGTGGGTGGAGGCAGTGAAGCACAGGCTTGACAGGTGGCATTAGAACATGTGTGCCACAAGGGGGCAGTAGAAAGCCTGAAAGTTGTCCTCTGACCGCTTGCGTGCTCTGGCACCCTTGTACTTGCATTCAGACACACACTAAAAAAACTAATTTCAGAATAGAATCTGAAGGTCATTTTTTTTGTGAGTTGTGGTTCTAAAAATACAGGCAAATTCCATATCATGTATATGCAACCACAATAAAAAGATATTTGTGAAGTAGATGATTTCAAAGATCTTTACCTCATTGTTTAAATGTTTACTCTGAAGCCAGCTGGAGTGGTACCTGTCTGTTAATCCTTGCACACAAGGCTGAGGATGGGGGATTGTGAATTCCAAGCCAAGCTCCATAGTGAAACCTTAGCTCAAAAGAAAAGAACTCGCTTAGAAATAATTTAAGGTACTCTTTGTTATTTTGGTTGGGGTTGGGGGCGGAGGTGTTGAGAGTCTCTTCCTGTGTAGCTTTGGTTGGCCTGGAAGTTGCTAATTCAACTAGACTGGCCTCAAACTCATAAGGATCCTCTGCCTCTGCTTCTCAACCGTCCCAGCTGGGTAAACTGCTAGCACTCTGGAGAGCATTTCTGTGAGTAGCTCAGGTGGGTCTCACGGCAATCCTTTGAGCTGTGTGCATGCTGCACTAGGACACCACTGACAACAGTACTGCTCCAGGACTCTAGAATGTGTTCTAAGATGGATCTTAATAATTTTTCTTTTAATTCAAAATTGTTTTAAGATGTGTCCTTTTTCACATCTTAATTTTTCCATCTTGGAAGAGGCACCTCTGTGTCACTGATGTTTTCACTGTGTTGTTGTTGTCTCTTTGGAGCTTGAGGACCATTTATTGGAATCTGACAGAAAACAGTAAACAGAACAAGGCTGCACATCCCGGTGGAACCTGGAGGAAGGATGGGAGGACGTGGTGAGAAAGGAGAGAGCTCTTGCTTTTTGAGTTAGCATCAGCAGTGATGATGTAAAAACAAGCAGCTATAAAAAGTCAGGGTCGCGCCGGGCGGTGGTGGCGCACGCCTTTAATCCCAGCACTCAGGAGGCAGAGGCAGGCGGATTTCTGAGTTCGAGGCCAGCCTGGTCTACAGAGTGAGTTCCAGGACAGCCAGGGCTACACAGAGAAACCCTGTCTCGGAAAAAAACAAAAACAAAAAAGTCAGGGTCTTCAGAGAAACCTTATGTTAAGGCAAACATGCTTAGGATTTTGGCATTCTGCAATGAAAGGGGAAAAAGAAAAGTACAAACTTTGACGTAGGCTCAGAAGATGTAGGCAGTAGACTCAGCGTGGGCTGAGAACAACCACACACCTTTTCATTTGGATTTCGCTTGTTTCTTCTTTTTTTAACTTAAAAAAAATGATTGATTGAATGATTGACTTATTGACTGGTTGATTGAGGGAGAGGGAAAGAGAGGGAGAGCGTGTGTGTGCGTGTGTGTGCACGTGTGCATGTGTGCGTGTGTGCGTGCGCGTGCGTGTGTGTGTGTGCGTACGTGTGTGTGCGCGCGTGTGCGCGTGTGTGTGCGCGTGTGCGTGCGTGCGTGTGCGTGTGTGTGTGTACACACCGTGACACATGGAAGTCAGACGACTTGCAGGAGCCAGTTCTCTCCTTCCACTGTATGTGTTCTAGGGATCAAACCATAGGCCTCGTCAAGTTTCCGTAGTGGTTCCATATTCTCTGAACCATCTCACCAGCCCTATTTTACTTATTTCTGTCCTGATCTTTATTATTTATTTCTGTCTACCAATTGTTGGTTTGCTGTGTTCTCCCTTTCCCAAGGTCCTAAAGTACATTTCTGAGTCATATTTAGAGCTCTGGCTTTTAATATTTATTTTATTTGCATGTGTATGTACTCTCACGTGCCACACACGCACACATATATATATATAAGGCACTTACATAGAGGTTGGACAACTTTATTTGTGTGTGTGTGTTTGCACATGCCATATACATGAATATACACAGGAATATACATAGAGGTTAGACAACTGTGGGAATCGTTCATTCTGACCCTGTAGGTGGTAGGGTCTTCAGGTCTTCAGGCTTGGTTGGCCCGGCCTTTACTCTTTACGTGCCTTGTCATGTCTATTGATCTCTCAGCATGGGCTCTTCTTGAAGCTATAGCTCTCCTCCTTTGATTGCTTTCACTGACTACAGCCCATGGGTTTTGATATGTTTTGATTTTCATTTAATTCTTAAGCATTCTTAATTTTTTAAAATTACTTCAGTGACCCTCATTCAATAGTGATTTGTTCCTCATCCATAAGTTTGCATATTTTCTGTTATTTCTCTTGCTGTTGATTTCTAGTGTTTTCCGTCATGACTGGATAGAATAAAAGAAATAGTTTGCCTGTTTTATGCCTTGTTGGGTGATTTGTTTTAGAGGATGTCATAATATGCTAGAACAATGTATATACTGAGGTTTTCAGATGAAATGTTCTAAAGGTCCCATTAGGTCTATTGATCAATAATTTCATTTGACATATTTTTGTTTGTTTTGTTGGTCTGAATGACTTTATTGGTGAGAGTAGAATATTGATGTGAGCCACTATTGTTGCATTGAGATTACATCCATGTCTTCAGATCCAGGAGCGTTTGTTCTATGAAGCTGGTTTAAAACAATACATTTAGAATTATGCTTTCTATAAAGGGAGGAAACACTACCATATTTGTTTTACAGATCCAGTATTACCCTGATACCCAAACCAGGTAAGAAGACAATGATAAGAGGAAAACTTCACACCAGTTTCTTCAGGGAACATACATAAAATAATTGTCAACATGCTTTCAGACCAAATTCAGGAGCACTTTTAGATAGAAGGTTGAGTCATATATGCAAATTAATAAATGCAGTAAATCATGTAAATAACTTAAGGACAAATTACAGAAATGAAGAAAAGGCATTTGACCGAGATCAGTGTGCATTCGTGATTTAAATGCTGGAAGCATTAGCATACCACAAAGTGATAAGTTATTACTATAAACCTGCAGCCAATGTTATATTACATGGAGAAAAACTGAGAGCATTTCTTTAAAATCATAAGTGGGGCAGAGATACCTACTCTCATGTCTCATGTTCAGTTTACTGCTTTGAAGTCTTAGCTGTGACAACAAGAGGAGAGAAAAGTAAAAGAGACAAAGTAAGAGAAGGAGAAGTAATGTATCCCTATTTGTAGACAGCATGATTCTATACCTAAAAGACCCTCAAGAATCTACCGAAGAACTCCTAGATCTAATGAGCACTTTCAGTAAAGTTGCAGGATGAAAGAAAAAAAATCAGTGTTCAAAAGAGAAATTAGGGAAAAGCCTCATTCATAATAGCTGAGAGTTAAAAAAAAAAAATACCCATGAGTAAATCTAGTCAAAATAAGGAAAGCCTGCTCCATGAATCCTTCAAGGCACCGAAAAAGGACATCAAAGATCCTATGTGGTGGGAAGGCATTCCATGATCCTGGACTGGCAGAGTTGATTTTGTGAGAATGGCCATATCACCAAAAGTAATCCATATATTCAATGTGATTCCCATCAAAATTCTCATGTCCTTCTTCACTGAACCAGAAAAAACAACCAAAAATTCATGAGGAACCAGAAAGGACCAGGAATGAGCAAAGCAATTCTAAGGGGAAAAAGAACACAGCTAGATATATAACAACGCCTTTGCTTAAATTACACTACAGAGCTGTAGTGGCAGAGACAGTCTGGTGCTGGCATACAAAGACCAGGAGACGAGTGGGACAGAGCAGAGGCCCCAGAAATAATGTCAAAAGAATTCAATGAAAAACAGGTGGTCTGTTCAGCAAAACAGAATGTGCATTTGTAAAAGAATGAGGTTCAATTCATCTTTCCCCGGACAAAAATCAACTTGAAGTAGATGACAGAACTTAGTTTAAAACTTGAAACCACGAGAGGAAAGTATGGAGAACACACAGGAAGTTAGGCAAGAATCTGCGGACAGCTCTCGGCATCACACGAGCTAGCGCCGCAGTTTAACATATGGCACTACATTAAAGTGTTTCCGACAACAAAAGAAACATATCCCACAGGATGGGAGAAAAGTCTTGCCAGCTATACTTCAGAAAGAATTTACATAGAACTATAAAAATTAACACTTAAAATAACCCCCCCCAAAAAAAAACCAAAACTGCCAGTTAACAAGAGTTTTTTAGAGAAGAAACAGCTAATGTGTTTAAAGATATTGAATATCCCTAGTTATCAGAGAAACACAAATTAAAAGTAAGTTGATATACCATCTCACCTTAGAATGGTTATAAAAAATACAGCAGTGCGTGCTGGGAAGAATGTGGGGGAAAGAGAATTTTGATTCATTAATGGTGAGTGCAAAGCAGAGTAGTTATGAGTTCAATATGGATTTTCTCAAAAACTTAAAAATATTGACTGTCGTATGACCCAGGTGTCCCACTCCTGGGCATATCCCCAGTCCTCCACAAAAAATAATGCACATCCAAGGTGCCTGCTGCACTCCTTGAGACCACCAAAGGGGGCAGAAATGGGCAATGAGGAAGGATGAATAGGGTACGTGGGGGTAAAGACACTGGGTGACAGGTTTTGAGGGACAACTAGGGGCACCAAGAAGATGGGGGAAATAAGAGGGAAAGAACATCTGCCCAAAAAAGTCTCCCTTTTTTTTTTTTTCTAAAAAGGCTATCTGTCCAAGTGTACTTTGAAAATGCCATGGTGTCTAGTATATTGTGTGCTAACTTAACAAGTAAAAGCACATATGAGTATTAAGGCATTATTTTGAGTTGCTCCCCCTTATTCATTATGACTTGATCTCTTCTAATTGTACTTTGAAGTCTGTTGTGTTAGATATTACAATTATTATTATTGAAGGGTGTTTATATATCCATGTTATTTTATTACCATCACCACCCCCCTTTGTGTTCCTTATTTGCTTTTATCTACTTTCTATCATGGTGTTTCTTTCCTGTATCATACACAGATACATGTTTTTCTCTTCAGTGCATAGAACTTCTTCAGGCCTCTCTAGTACTGGTTTTCATACCTAGTCTCTGTTTGTTTGCCATATAAGTTTGTTTTTTTCTTTTCCACTAATCATACTAGATAATTTTGCAGGACATAATAATCTTAGTTGACAGTTACTATCTTTCAGAGCATAATGCCAAGAACCAGCCTTGGCTCGGAGAGGGGTTCTGAGAGAGAAGGGGTGTTTGAAAGCAGCCAAACAAACGACACTTAAGCCCAAGCTGGCAGTCTATGTTCTGCTGAGCTATGCTCTCTCGCTCTCTCTTGCTCTCTCACTTTGTGTGTGTGCATGTGTGTGTGTTTAACACTCGATGGCTCTTGTAGACCAAAAGCCCAGTTGTTTATTTTACATATCTATTCAGTCTTTATTCCAGGTTTCCCTTTTGAATATCCCATGAATCAGCATCCCAGGACCTCAGCCCCTTGATTCTTAGAAACAGCAAGCATAAGCACAGAAAATAAGATACCTGGGCGGGACCCTACCCTGAAATTACCATTATTCTGACTATGCCTGGACCTTAATTAGCTGTCCCAGCTGACCTTGAACTCAGAAATCTACCTGTCTTTGTAAGCATAAACAAACAAACAACCTAGCTGAGTGGATCATGTTCTGTAATCACCACTTCCTAAATCTCTTCATCTTTTTTCTTAGTATCTTTCTGACCATCTGGCTCAAAGTGTAGCTGCCTCTGTTCCTTTAGACCTGTGAGCTCTTTCTACAATTCATATTGCATCCTTATACTTTGCATAGTTTAGAAATTAGGTATTTGAGAACTCGTGTTTTCAGCGTTCTTTCCCACAGCCTTAAAGGTTGTCCTGAAGGTCACAGTGTCTACCATTTTGCTAAGACATAGGCATGCCCTTGCCTCCAGACTCATGCTGTCTCTGTTTATCATGGAGTTGTTAACTTTGGCAGAGAAGACATTCCTCGAAGGAGGAATGTCAAAATATGTACACTATTATACAAGCAAGCCTTATCCCCACAGCAACCGTCAATACTTGTGGGGGCCCACGCCCTGCTGGCTCTGTTCCAAGGGCAGGAAACCATGCCATACTGTCTCTTACATGGCCAAGCTGGACTCCGGCAGTATAGAATACATGTATCTGTATTCTCTTTGAATCTAGGTAGTTTATTTGTATGGTCCAGTTTCACTGAGTGTTGTAAATGTGTTTAGGATTATTATAGAATGTCTTGCATGTTCTTTCCTATTTGTCATTGCACTCTGCACTGCATGGAAGTTCTGTTGTCTCTCTGGTAGGTTTACTTAATTTTCTTTGGATATCCAGATGTTGCCTTAGAACATTGATAGATGTTTAAATGTATGGTCTTAGGATGGCTTCAAACCCTTTAGGATTAGAGATGAGTGCAGCTGTGCCTGGTTCCAGTTTTAGTCTTTTGAGGAGCTTTTCCCCTCTGTAATGGCTGCAGTAATTTATAGTCCCAGTTTCTCTTTCTCCACATCCTTGTCAGTATTTGCTGATTTTTTTTAATGCGTGTTTACAATGTGTGTGAGGGAGGCAGCATTAGATCCACTGTAGCTGGAGTTGCAGGAGGTTGTGAGCTTTCCAAATTGGGTCCTGGAAACCACATTTGACTCCCTGGAGGAGCAAGAAACAACCACTGAGCCTCAAGTGTTTTTTTAATCTCTGTCTTTTCCTATTGGAATTTTGAGTTAAATTTATTGAGCACTATTTTCATATATTTGTTGGCCATTTGTGTTTCTTCTTTTGAGAAATATGTATTGAGGCCATTGCCCCCCCCCCTTATAATTTCTTGGAATGTTTTGTTGCTATTGGTTTGAGTTCTCTATTTAGTTTTTTAATTAGCTTTGGTCAAATAAGCAGTTTACAAGTGTTTTCTGTAGACTTTCCCTTCACTCTAGTTCTATAATGATGCTAGAGTTCCCTGGTTTGAACTCTGTTTTAGCCTTTTGTGGTTTTGAGGTCTCAACCAAAAGATCAATGTCTACAGCAGTGTTTGCAATTATTTGTTATTGGGTGTGTGCGTGTGTATTAAGTGTGTGTGCGTGTGTATTGTGTGTGCACATGTGTATTGAGTGTATGTGAGTAAGTGCAGCTGCATGCATGCCAAGGTGTGCAGGCCCATCAGAAGACAACTTCAGGGAGTTAGTTCTGTGCATCTGCATTTATGTGGGTTTGAGCCTTGAGCTCAGGGTGTCAGGCTTGTACAACAAATGCTTTCCCTAGCCCCGATGGTAGTGGTTTTGCTCAAGGCTGCTTTGGCTATTCTGCCTTTGTTGTTGTTTGGATTTTTGTGATACTAGGGTTGAACTTGGTTCTTGTGCATGCTAGACAGTGGTATACCACTGAGTTGAGTCTTTATCCCCTTATTTGGGGTATGCTTCTACATGAATTTTAAGGTTGGTTTTCCTAGTTCTTTGAAAAATCTCATTGAATCTGTATATCATTTGGTGTTTGGGGATATTCTAGCAATATTAATTCTTCTAATGCAAAACCACAGAAGATCGTTTCATGTTTTTGTTTTAATTTCATCATGGTCTGTAAATTTTCATTGTGGATGCCTGTCTCTTCTATGGTTAACGTTAGTGATTTAATTGTATGATCCATGAGTAGGGTTGTTTTTCTGATTTCCTTCTCAACAACTTTATTATTACTTAAAATGTAGCTCGCAGCTTCACTGAATCACTGTTTTTATCAATTCAAATAGTCTTTGGTGAAGTCTCTTTCAGAAGATCTTGTTTTTTGATTACAGCAGAGGCGAGTGCAACCAATCGTAGTAGGTTACAGAGGTTATGTATTCTACGTGGACACAGACCTTCAGGATGGTGGCAGCATGTGGCATCAGGAAGAACTGAAACCCACGAGTCAGACCTGAGTGCACGTGGAGGATCCTAGTTAAGAGTATGCTGGGTGACAGCCATGATAATGAAGTGACAGAGCTAGATGGTGCCATGTGTTCATAGGTCGCGTGCTGTGTAACAGCACGTTATAGGCAGAAGTGTAATTTGGAAGTGGTTTTTGTGATTTAAGGTACCAGACCACTCTTACTGGAAAATGACACCAGATATTAGAGTCCTTTGGGATCAGCCAGACTATACAGAGCACAGGACGACTGAGACACATAACCTTTCTCATATGTGGAACCTAGTCGACAAAACACTTGTGCGCGCGTGTACACACACACACACACACACACACAGAGAGAGAGAGAGAGAGAGAGAGAGAGAGAGAGAGAGAGAGAGAGA
>NW_021604564.1:19928070-20000962 GCF_004785775.1 Grammomys surdaster | reverse complement strand
AGAGAGAGAGAGAGAGAGAGAGAGAGAGAGAGAGAGAGAGAGAGAGATTGATTGATTCAGTATAGAAAAGAGGAAGGCAAAGGCTAAATATAGGGCGTGAGGAGAGAGGGCAGGTGATGGATACGAGTTATGAAAGGGAATAGAAAGCTAATCATTTTTACTTCTAACTTTGGCGTGGATTTTTTTATTTTTGGTGGTAGATAAGTGCATAAAAATATATTCATCAATGACAGCATAAAATCCAGTGTGAAGCTCTACAGCTTCAGAATAGGTAATTCTAAATGCATAGGAATTCACTGGGTATGTAGACTTTGGGTCTGCTTCATATTAGTGTGTGATTTTTTTTGTAAGATTTTTTAAATAATAAGGCTATAAAAATACTTTTCAGCTGTAAAGAAAAAAAAATGGAATTTGCAGGTAAATGGATAGATCTAGAAAAGATTATTCTGAGTAAAATAACCCAGACTCAGAAAGACTACTGCTGCATGTTTTCTCTTGTTTGTGGATCCTAGCTTCTAATCCTACACTATAGTAAAGAATTGAATTCACCAAATGGATGGGTAATGAAGATTCAGGGGGAGAGATAGACAGAGACTGTTGAAAAGAAAAATATAATCACAAAATGATGCTATTAGAATGTGTATTATGCAAGGTCATACAACCTCAGGGGGAAAAAACCCTAAAACCCTGAATGTTCTAGAAGACACAGTCCTGCAATAGATGCCTTGAACCTCTTGCTTCTGTATGCTTTCCACCTCCTCTTCAGCTGTGTTCCTTGAGACTTTGATGTTCTGGTCTGTTGTGACTGTATCAGGTGGGGCACCCCACGTCAGTAGTCTCTGCATTCTGATCAGTTGTGATTGTCAGTAATAGTCTCTCTGACTGCTACAAAAAGAAACTTCTTTAATTGGGGTGTGTGTGAGAGAGCTGCACTCATCTATGGGTGTAAGGAGAAGTATTTAAAATGCAGATAGAATCATTCAAGTTTATGGATGTGCAGTAGTAGGCTCTCCTCTAAGATCTGTGACCTCACCAACCACAGATGGATAAGTTGACAGTACTAGGCATGATTTCCGTGTAGTAGGTAAGCCACAAGTTCACTCAGACTGCTGTCAGTTACTCTCAAGATAGAAGCACCACTATTGCACCTGTTGGGACAGCATGCCATGCTGTCATTGTGGTCCATAGACACCACAGCTGGGCAAGAGGATTGATTCCTCTCTTCCTATGCAGTCTGTGTATTATCTTCTAACCGAAATACTAGGCCTCAAGAAGGAGGCTTCCAGGTCAAATCCAGCTTGAGTGTTCCAAGTCTTGTACCCAGAGTATTGCTGTCTTCAGCCATGGAGACTCATCTTCAACCTCTTGGAGGAGGCCACAGGCAATAAATAGCTTGTATTGTTTTGGGAGTCTGAGATGCCTCTGACCAATAATTCCAAAAGGAGGTTTCTCATGTCTGGCCAGGTGCTGGGACTTTTGTTAGACAATGTTTGGCTCTTGCCAGGAGGCATCATCACTCCAAGTAGCATAACTTAAACTGTGTCTATGCATCTACACATAGACATAGATACGTAATTCTAAGTAAATATAAAACAATATGATTCCTGTGACTATTTCAAATATCTTTGTTATTTATCCCTCCTTCCTCTGTTTCCTTCTGTCTTCCTCTCTCTCCTCTCTCTAGTTAGCGCCCCTCCCTGTTTCTCATGTTTCTCTTCCATATAACCTGTATCCTGTGGTGACCTTTTCTAAAACTTCTTCCCACCCCATGATCTTTTTTTCTTTCCTGGTGTATTCAGTTACTCCAAATTATATGCTTATATCTGAAGACTTAGTGCTATGAACTATAGATCTGAGAGAAAATACATTATGCTTACTGTGATGGTTTGTATATGCTTGGCTCAGGGAGTGGCACTATTAGGAGGTGTGGCCCTGTTTGTGTAGGTGTGTCATAAGACCCTCATCCTAGCTGACCAGAAGTCAGTCTTCTATCAGCCTTCAGATGAAGATGTAGAACTCTCAGCTCCTCCTGCACCATGCCTGCCTGGATGCTGCCATGCTCCTACCTTGATGATAATGGACTGAATCTCTGAGCCTGTAAGCCAGCCCCAATTAAATGTACTTATAAGAGTTGCCTTGATCATGGTGTCTGTTCACAGCAGTAAAACCCTAACTAAGACACTTTCCTCTCTGGGTCTGGATTACTTTACATATACAGCCCCCCTGCCATGTTCATCCATTTACTTACAAATTTTATGATTTATTTTTTTCTTTATAATTTTCCATAGTGTTTCTGTACTACATTTTCATTACCCATTCATCAGGTGAAGGACATTTAGGTTGTTTCCATCTCTTAGCTTTTGTGACTACAATAATGAATGGAGATGAGCAAGTATCTCTGGAATAGGATGTTACTCCTGTCTTAGACAGTGTTCTATTGCCATGAAGAAGCACCATGACCACAGCAACTCTTATGAAGGAAATCATTAAATTGGGTGTTGCTTACAGTTTCAGAGGTGTAGTTGATTATCAGCATGGTGGGAAACATGGGTGCACACAGGGAGACTTGGGGCCAGAGGAGTTGAGAGATCTACATCTGGACCAACAGGCAGCAGGAAGAGAGAGAGAAAGAGTTCGGGGGGAGACAGGGAGAGACAGAGAGAAACAGAGACAGAGAGACAGACAGACACTAGGCCTGGCTTCAGCATTTGAAACCTCAAAGCCCACTCCCAGTGACACACTTCCTATTCTCTGTCAAGTAGCACCACTCCCTAATGACCACACATTCAAATATATGCACGTATGGGGCCATTCCTTTTCAAACCACCACATTTTATTTCCTGGTCCCCATAGGCTTGTAGCCATATAGTAATGCAGAATGCTTTCAGTCCATTATCAAAAGTCCCCATAGTCTATCCCAGTGGCAACACTGTTTACAAGCCCAAAGTCTCTTCAGAGATTCATGGCAATTTCTTAATTGTGACCCCCTATAAAATCAGAATCAAAAGCAGATCACATCACATTCAGTGGCACAGAATAAATACTGCCTTTCCAATGGGGAGGAAAGGGAGCGCAGTGAGGAAATACTAGACCAAAGCAAGACCTCACACCAACAGGGCACACCCCACACTCTGCACCTCCATATTGACGTCCAAGAGCTCTTCAGATCTTAAAGTTCTTTCAGTTTTGTTGACTACAACACACTTCTCTATCTTGGGCTAGTTCCTCACCCAGTGTGCAGCTTTCCTCAGCAGGTATCCATAGCTCTGACATCTCTGACATTTTGGGATCTCTAAGTCAATCCAGGCTTCACCTTCACAGCCTCATGCAAAGGCTTCTCTGGGCCTCCATGCAGGTGCGTATGCCTGGCCCCGACAGCTTTCCTTAGTCACAGAGGGAGATTCCATAACCCTGTTTTATATTCTTGTCTCTGAAGTCAGGACCATGTGACCAAAGTTGCCAAGTTCTGTTACTTGCTGGGGCTGGATTATGGCCCCTTCATTCAGTTACGTCTGCATTAGTTCTCTGGTTCGTTCACTGCTTAAATTTTTCTTAATTTCTTTTCATGAGTTGGAAGCTTGTCTGGGTTCGCCTGAGTTTACCACTCTCTTGATTACTTTTAGAATAAGGCTTTTTTTTTTTTAAACTCTTTCCTGTCTTTAAGCCCTGGACTTAGCTCTATTGCACTTCCAGATTCTCCTTTTCTTCTCAGACTGCATTTTGTATTTTTCCTCGATTAGCTTGCACCTTTTCATTCTAGACTGCATAAACGTAATCACAAATAGTCACAGGGCATTGGCAGTTCTAGGCTGCCTTGGTATCACCTCTACCAGTGCCATTTAGTTCAAAACTCTTTGATTTAGCCTCCGGTGGACTTTTCAGACAAGGGTAAAAAACAGCCACATCCTTTGGCAAAATATCGTAAGAATGATCTCTAGGCTACTTACCTGCCATTCTTCTCCCGACACCTCTTGAGCCAGGCCGTTATACTCTACAGCTTTCAGCACCGTTGCCTTCCCTCCCTAGGGGGAGGCCCAGCAAGCCCCTCTTACAGCATCAACTGCTTTCTTAACCTACAGTCTAGAATCTGCAAACAGGAAGCATTGTATAGCAGTACCTCTCTCTGGTATTTTTCTGTCTTCGTCACTACTCTAGTTAGCAGCATGAACACTGGGGAGCAGAACCTAAAAATGAGGCACACTAAAGTCTGATGCAATAGCCAACTTTATTCAGAACATCAGACAATTTCTATTCTGTGGTATTCACTTTGTCTAGTCACAAGGACAAGGTCATGAGTTTCTCTGTATAAGAGGACAACTGGTGGTTAGAAACATCTGAATAGAATAGTAAGATAATGAAGTAAACCCACTCCTATTTACTGCACTTGAGAGGGGCACAAAAATATATCCCAAGAACAATGCATGTTACGGAGAGACAGAGGTTACAAGACTTTCTCCTTGTTTCCTTGAAGTTCTCTCACAGGCTTTCAGAACTCTGCTCACGTAGCTTCATCATGAACTGTATTCTGAGAGTCACTGTTGTACTGCTGTGCAGAGACGTCGTAGTCAAGGCAATGCTCATAGAGGAAAGCATTTAATTGGAGATTGCCCACAGTTTCACATGTGTTGTTCATTATTAGCATGGTGGAAAGCAAGAAGGCACACAGGCAGGCGTGGTGCTGGAGGAACTAAGAATTCTACGTCTGGACCCACAGGAAGCAGGAAGAGAGAGAAACACTGGGCTTGGCTTGAGCATTTGAAACCCCAAAGTGCGGGGCAGTGGTGGCGCACGCCTTTAATCCCAGGACTTGGGAGGCAGAGGCAGGTGGATTTCTGAGTTCGAGGCCAGCCTGGTCTACAGAGTGAGTTCCAGGACAGCCAGGACTACACAGAGAAACCCTGTCTGGAAAAACCAAAAAAAAAAAAAAAAAAAAGAAGAAGAAACCCCAAAGCTCCTCCCCAGTGACACACTTCCTCCAGCAAAGCCACACCTACTCTGACAATGTCACCCCTCCTATTCCCTGTCTGGTAACATCACTCTCTAATGACCAAGCTTTCAAATATATATATGAGCATGGGTCAGGGGGAATGTTGTTCCTATCCAGACCACCAAATGCTGAGGAATGGGTCATATTGTAGACTTATTTTTAGCTTTTTGAGAATTCTTTACAGTGCAATCCCTAAGCAGTGAGTGAGGGTTCTCCTTTCCCTAAGTCATTGCCAGCATTTATTATAAGTTTTATCAAATTTACCTATTCTGACTGCAACAAGCTGAAATCTTAAAGTTGTTTTAATTTGTATTTTTCTAATTACTAAGGGACCTTCATATAGTCACTGTGATGAGACACCATGACAAAGGCAAATTACAGAAGAGAGCATTGAATTTGGATTTACAGTTTCAGAGAGTGATTTTATGACTATCATAGTGGAGACCATGGCAGCAGGCAGGCATGATGCTGGAGCAGTAGCTGAGAGTTCACATTTGATCCACAAGCAGCTGAGAGAATTAATTGGGAATGGCATGAGCTAGTCACGTGTAGTGACGCACCTCTAACAAGGCCATACCTCCTAATCCTTTTCAAAGGTTTTCACCAACTGCAGACCAAACATTCTAATATATGAGTCCATAGTGGCCATTTTTGTTCAGACCACCAGAGATTCTTCCAGGTTTCTATCATTTGTGATTTTCAGTTGATTTCCTAGAACATCTGGGTTCTTTTTGTCAGTGAGTAAGCAGTGAGTTTCTCTTTCTATTTAAGAACAGTGTGAGCAGCAGCGCTTGCCCAGCTTAGTCTTCCCTGGGTTTCGGGGCTCCCTCAGTTTGTCACATGGTCCTGACATCACAGCTGAAAGGATCTGTAAGGTTCCTGCAGTATGATTTACCTAGTCAGTCTCTTTTAAAAGCTGGGCAGCTTCAACTACTTGAGTTCCTTGAAAAGATCCAACTTGTCTTTTCTGTTGCAGAACAGGTCAGAGTTTGTCACAGCAGGTGTTGGCAGGATTTCTCCTTTAGCCTTCTGTGTTCATGTCTAACTAAAGAGACTTTTGTGTTGTCATGGGGAAATTAAAAAAAAAACTAGGTTATTATTAGTAGTATTTAATTTTTAAATTACTTTATTTTTTCATGGTACTGGGGAATGAGCCTTGTCAAGAATATGCATCTTATGAGAACGATGGTCTGGGGCAAGAGAACAACCGACGTAGACTTAAACAGACAAACAAAACCCACAGTATTGTCATGGCACTTTGTAGTTAGGACATGGTAGACATCAGCTGTGGAGTGTAAGAAGTTTAAGATTAGAAATTGAGTGATCCTTTGCATTTTAACCCATTGGTATGATCTTAACTGGGGCAGGTTTGTCCTCTAGAATGTCTTTGGCCATGTAAGAGACATACTGGTGTCTGATGATAAAGTCTGGGTACTGCTAAGTAGCCTGTGCTGTATACACAGCCACTACAGCAAATAGTTCTTTGGCTTAGAAGGTTGGAAGGTTCGAGGCTGAGGCTGGGGACCTCCACGTATGAGTACTTGGCAGTGGAAAAGCGCGTAACTGCACATGCTTGTTCGCATCAGAACACCCTGTGAGGTAAGCCATGTTATTCTTCCCCCAGAGGCTCTGTCTGGAAACTCACTGCAATGGAAGCAGGTTATAAGTGTGGACTTAGGTCTTTAAGAAAAGTGTGATCTCTGACACTCAGAATGCAAATGGCTTTCTTTGTTTCACTGTTCTTTTGCAGGGACATCTATTCGAAGCATTAAAGTTCATAATTTATTTTTTAATATTACAGATCTAGAAATGGCCATTGCTTACTGGAACTTAGTGCTTAATGGAAGATTTAAATTCTTAGACTTATGGAATAAATTTTTGTTGGTAAGTTAACATTTTCTGCAGTTTCTGTTTTCTCTGAAGATTATATTGTACTTAAATATTAATTTATTTTAAGGCATCATTAATCTCAGCATATCATGTATATAGAATGAGAAATTTGATTACCAGAATATTTCATTTTACAAGTGTTACATTTTATGTTTTGCAACAGCTGGATTAACTTTTCCCAACTGTTTTCATAATTTAAAGGCTTCTTGTTTTTGATATCTTAATAGGAGCACCATAAACGATCAATACCAAAAGACACGTGGAATCTTCTGTTAGACTTCAGTTCAATGATTGCAGATGACATGTCCAATTATGATGAAGAAGGTAGCAAAAGTATTACCTGCCTTGCCTGACCTTTCATCCACTGTTTCCATGGAAGTGATCTTCCTTTTCTGAGATTTTACACATATACACCCCACTGTGTGTGTATGTGTGTGTGTGTGTGTTTGTGTGTGTGTGTGTTTCTGTATGTGGCGTGTGTGGTGCATGTGCACTAGAAATTGAGCCAGGCTTTAATTTGCTAAGCACTTGCTGTGGCACTTATTTGAGTGACTATTCCGTTTTTGGGGTTTTTTTTTTTTTTTTTTAAAAACATTTTTCAGTACTTTATTTCTTTCCAAGAAGTAAAAGCAAGCCTTTACAAAACTATTTTGTAGTTGAAATTAAATTTTTTGCAGTAATTAGCATATTTTAATAAAATGTATTTATTTTTGTTGATATTTAAACATAAAAGTAATGTATTTGATTAATTAATTGACAAACAACAAAGTGGCAAATTTCTCAAGCAGAAGAGTTCTGAAAACTTGATATAGATAATCTGACTATAAGAGGTCAGAGTTTAGCTCCCTTTTTGTTTTGTTTTGTTGTTCTGTTTTTTTGTTTGTTTTGCCTCTTGGTCAACTGCTGTGAAGGAGGATAGGATGAAGTCTTAGGTGCAGAACATTTGTGGTGTCTGGACTCTGTAGCACCACACAATTAAAGGAGAAATAAAACCTTACCAGTATTTGTCCTGTATAAAGGCATAAGAATATTCACTCATCTCAACATGTTCGGTTTACCGTAAGAGTTGCATTCTCTTATGTATTTTATCTCATTTGAATCCAGTGAGGTTGGTTTTTGGTTGTTTTTCTTTTTGTTTTTGTTTGTTTGTTTTGTTTTTGTTTTTAGTCTTGTCCGTGCTGGATTTGTATAATTTAAAACGACTTCAGCTGCATTCAGCCACTGTTCATAAACTCTCCCATGTCTGTGTGCACAGCATACCGCATTCAGTGGCGCATGAGCTGATCCTTCACTGTTGCCTAGCTCCTCAGGAGAACCAAGCAGTCATTTTTTTTAAGTTTTTGAGTGTAGGACATTCTTTGAAACCCCTCCCGTATACTTCACATCCTCAGAAATGTCCTCGGTCTGCGCGGCTGAGCCTCTACTTCCTTTCCATACTCTTCACTAAACACTGAGCTGCTCATGAGGGAGGGACTGGAGGACTTGTCACAGCGTCACCAACTAGACTGCCTGGCTTTAATAAAACTCTGAAAACCACACTACTACTCTATTACTGATTTGTTGCTCAGAAGAGATATTTTCATTGGTTAAGCAATAACCCCATTCTACAATAATAGATTAAAGACAGGAATATATTAATAGAAGACATAATACTGGTATTTTTAAAAAGTGATCACTGGGAATAGATAAGAGTCACATACTCTTAATTCTTATGAGAAAGCTATTAAAAAAAAAGGATTCTATTAACATATTAGCTTTGATTCTGCTTTTCTCTGTTATCTGTCTCCCATATTTTTTTTCTTTTTCTTTTTTTCCAGGAGCATGGCCTGTTCTTATTGATGACTTTGTGGAATTTGCACGCCCTCAAATTGCTGGGACAAAAAGTACAACAGTGTAGCACTAAAGGAACCTTCTAGAATGTACATAGTCTGTACAATAAATACAACGGAAAAATGCACAGTCAATTTCTGCTGGCTGGACTGAACTGAAGATCAATCCTCATAGTTCAAACTGAGGGTTGAGATAAGACTCTAAGGATACATCTTGGACCATATCGTACTCCATTCTTCTACTGGTGGTTTGGGCTTGTCTTCTAGTCTGGGCCACTCTAAACATTTATAATTCCAACATTGTGGATTTCATCTTATACCTGTGGACCATCTTAGTTTGTCTTCCCATAAGTCATAGAAGCTTGATGGTGATTATTTTGAGGTTTCCATTCTTGCATAAAGCACAATGCTGTCTTCATCAGAAAACAGTTTGGCATAAGAATTAAACATAATAATGAACACCACAAACAATTTATAAAAACTTCTTAAGTATATGCTTTGGGCTAGTTGCAAAGACTATGCTGGTAGCACTTCAAATGAGAGTGATTTATCTGAGTGTACCGCATCTGGAAAGGTGTTTGATTGGGGGAATTTAATTTTCCTGGCAAACCATATGTACTGTTGGTGTGAGTAGAATACCTGATAAAAGAAATGTCAAAATAACCAACACATGGAAAAAAAAAAGGATAATTTGGTAACTCCCTGAAATATGTCTTGTGTCTCAGACTCTCACGAAGGTTCTACAAAACAAGTCTGTGGTTATCTTACCCATGTTTATACACAGTGTCCTACAGTGAACTTTTATTTAAAAAACATTGTAATGAGACCGAATGTTAGCCTCCACTCTCTGCATCACACAGCACATAATCGGATTTCATTATGCTCTGAAATGCTTCTATGCCTTTCGAATAAGTTAAACTATTTCATTTGTTTTGAATGTTTTGGATTGCTATACAATATAATATTCTAAATTTAGGCATGAGGGTTTTAGGTTTGTTTTTTTTTTTTTTAATTTTTTTGTCATCACACTATGGAACACAATGCAATTCACTTAATTTATAAGAAGATAGTAAGATTTAAATTTTGGAAATGGTTGTGATGAGCCGTGAGGTTCAGCCTTCCTCACACAGCAATGCTCCCTCCAGCAGTTGTCCAGCCATGCTGCCTGACTGCTGGGTGCTGACTGCTGAAATGGCTTTACTCCAGGAGCAGAGGTGGTCAGACAAGTGAGCACTGGTGCACATACCGATGGTTTCTGTTCTATAAATTATTTGACTTTTGACTGTTTTTGTCTCGCTTGCATTTGCTATTTCCACATCAAAGCAGAATGCAGTCTTGATTGTTTGTTTTTGGTTTTGTTTTTTTTTGTTTTCCATGACAGGATTCATGACTTGCTCTCCTGCTGAAAATGCTTGTTTCTCTGATAACATACTGACATGTGAGGGGGTATATTCGTAAATATTTCCATGAGGAAGTTAGAATGATGAACTAAATGTTGGGTGACTGGTCTTCAGTAGGAATAGATTTTGCTTCATGTATCCAGGTCCTCTGCAGGGTACCAAGGAATGTTCCTCAGGACGGCAGAACAGTTTATGCAGATATGGAAATGATTAAAACTGCTTTTTAGTCACGTGATTTGGAAAATGCATAGAAAGCTTACCTTACAGATATATCATTAATCCAATCATAACTTTAATTTAGGAATGCATTTCTACCAAAAGAAGCTTAGAGTAAATTTCTATTCACGTTACAGGGATTGGTTATTAAAAGAAAAAAGAATCTTGCTGTTTTCAGTATTTCTTGATTTCATTTTTGTAAATATAAAGAACTTCAATTATGAAAAAAATTGAAGATATATATATATATATATATATATATATATATATATATATATATATATCTTTAAAAGTTTTACAGGCCTATATTGTTTATTCCCTACATGGAACACTTTGAGTTCTGGTATTGTTTCAGATTGATTCAGATATGATTTGTTTTCAAATGAGACTCCATTAGCTTCTTTCCCTCCCTCATAAATTTTTTTTTCATAAAAATCTTTATATTTGTGTGTGGCCTAATGCTTTGGGTTTTACAGATTTTATTTTTAAATGCAAGACTTTTTAACAAAATAGTGTTTGTCATCAGTTTGGTACTAAACATTTACAATTACTGTGTAATTATAAACACAAATATATAAAGCTTTTAATTATGTAGCAAAAAGAGTTAAGGTTGTTCACCATGATGGCATTTTAGGATTAAACAGGACTATCTCTAGGGCTCCAAGAGAACATTGATTTAATGTGTTTGTTCTGAGGGTGAATGTCTGGTCATAGGGAGTGCTTTGTACTGAAAATGCTTACCCTGTTGGGGGAGGGGCATCGGCAAGTCTTCGAGAGGCCATACGGATACATGGCCAGCTCCTTGGCTTCAGTTCATGGGGTTCGGTCTTTGTTTGGGTCAGGTCTTCAAGCTGAGTCTTTTTTCAGACAGAACCATAGGGAGAGTTTACTTTTTGCCAAATGTCAGAACAGGTACACACTTTTAAATGTAATGCTTTTTAAATAGTAAAATGTATAAAATGAGAAGTACCCACATATAAAAATACTTGAGGTCAAGGTTCTCTTCAGTGACTATCATCTGCATAACTCTGTAAGTTCAAGTGTGTCTTCTCCAATCCCTGTCATATTACCCACAGAGGCAATAAAAGCTTCAGTAAATTTGCCATGACTAAATCCTCTCCCATATTATTTCAGTGTTTTAGTGTTTCACAAAACTAGACTATACTTGAAGACTTTTCCAGGAAGAGTCGTTATTCACGGCCGAGCGCTGTAATGGCACATCTGGGGGTGGGGGGGAAGAGAAGCTATGCCACGTGTTTACTCCGTAATGTTTACAACTGTGCTGAGCTGCACTGTTTAATTAACTGCATTAGTTATATACTGCGGCACTGTGAGTGTGCACCCTCATTGTACTTTTTAAAAGTTTTAGTGACAGTAAATTCACTCTGCAAAAACATCGGAAGCCTTTTATGTAATCTCTTTCCTGAATAATTCTTAAACAAGGTAGACTTATTTTTTTTTCTCAAGGATCTACGTACAGAGGGTTTTTTTTTTGTTGTTGTTTTTTGTTTTGTTTTGTTTTGTTTTTTGATGATAAGTTTGAGCCGTTCCATGCCCAGCCTGTTTGTGTGTTTAGGTGTGCTGCTGTAAGAATTGTCAGCGGGAAACCTGTAATTTTGCCATACAGATGGGAGCAAGTTGACCTAAGAGAATAATTTTGGGATTAAAAGTGAAAAATGGTGTTGGGAAAAGTTATAATTGTTTACAAAGTATGCCTTTGTAAAATGAATCAACTTTTAGTGAGAATTTATGTGGCTCTGAATGTTAAATTGTGTACTTAATAGGAAATATTTACCTGACATCTCTGGGCTTTTGTCGTTGTTGTTGTTACCTTAAACTTTTAATAATATGGTTTATATTGAATGCTGAGATGTTTTGATAAGAGTTTATCAAATTTTATAATGTAATGATAAATGTTTTAAAATGTGAACTATTTATCATATATCCTAATAACTGAATTGTGGTTTTTATATGACAGATGATGAATAGGGTCAAATTATGGCTCACCCTTTAATTGATTATAAACTTGAGTGTATTTCTGAACCCATTTATTGCTTCCATTTTTATAATCATAGCAGTTCTTTTTATTTCGTAGGAATTTAGTGAAGTTCATTTCTGGTTTCCGTTTACTCCATTTGGTTAACTGAATTGCTTTATTTGTACCACACTCTGGAGGCAGAACAGATAATCTTGGAACTATCACCAGTGGTCTCCTCTGGGCACTCTTGGCTTCCTCTTTTCTGTATTGCCTGTTTGGAAAGTGTCATTTCCTGTAGACTACCTCTTGGACAACCTTGCTGTGGGCTCAGTCATTGGTGCTAATGCAGCTTTTGACTTCTCTTTGCTTGATTGTTTTTCAAGATTCTTTTTATTTTAAATTATGTGACTCGGGCTATGTGTGGTGTGTACACATGATTACAGGTACTGATTAAGGCCAAAAGAATGCATGGGGTCCTGGACAGCTAGATATGCAGGCCCTTGGGAGCCACCTAAAACAGCTGTGAGCCCCACCCGAGCCCCACCCGAGGAGCAGAGCCAGCTCTCCTTAATCTCTCCACCCCAGGTTAATTTGAAAAACAAACATCATCAAAAATAACAGCATAAAACCCCTCATAAACTATTAAATCATGGTGAAAAGAGCAGAGTTATCATGGCCTAAAGGGTAACGGCTTTATCTAGTTCAGTTTAAAGAGAATTGCTTCGTAGTTAGTTACTCACTTTTGCTTTTGTTGTTACTGTTTTGAAATGGAAACTCATGGACTCCAGGCAGAATCACTGTGTAACCAAGGATATCTTTGAACTTCTGATCCTTTAGTCCCCATCTCCTGAGTGCTGGGATTACAAGTGTGTATCACCACACCGGGCTTATTTGGAGCTGGGGCTCAGAGATGGCATTGTGTATGTTAGACAAGCAAAGTACCAACATCCCTCTACTCTTTTAAACAGAACTTTTAAAGATGTGCTTAAGTGTATACAAAGGTTCTCTTCCTTCACAAGCAAGTTGCAAGTTTCATTTTAATTTTTTGCAGTTATACTGTCCTTTGATTTGCAGGCTACAGCTCAAGGTGTTTGAGTTATCTACTGCAGATGTCTCTACTTCAGGGCTTTATACTTTTATCTTTTGTGGGTGATTGGTTGGTAGTGGTGGTGGTGGTGTTTTGGGATTTGTTTATTTTTGGTTTTGTTTTTGCTTATTTTGTTAGTGTGGGTTTTGAGACAGCTAACCATGAACTCACAGAGATCCACCTGCCTCAGCCTCAGTCAGCTTCCTGAAGGCTGAGGTTAAAGGTGCATGCCACCACACCCTACTGCTTTTCTCTCTTCTAAGTGTTTCATAGGAGATTTGTTAGAATTCAGTTTTTTTAACTTTGTTTTGATACTGTGTTTTTGGAAATGGGGCATGCTATAGCCCAGTATAGCCTCGAACGTAATTCTGCCTCTCAGCCTCCCAAATGCTGGGACTAGAGGCATGTGATACCATGAGCAGCTTGGGTGGTTTTTCTTCCTCTTATGTGTATAGGTGTTTGCCTTTATGTATTTCTGTGTGTCGTGTTCAAGGAGCCCAGAAAAGGGCATTGGATCCCTTGAGACTGAAGTCAGGTGCTGGTGAGCCACCATGTGGCTTCTGGGGATGGAGCTCCGATCCTAGCGAAGAGCAGCCAGTGCTCTTAACTGCTGGGCCATCCCTCCAGTTCCTTAAGTTAGTTCTTAATATTTGAGTTTTAAAATGTTTTGTGTTTAGTTTTGAGGTGGTCTAATGCAGCCTCCAGGTTGGCCTTGAACTCATTCTGTAAATGAGGATGATCTTGAACACCTGACCTCCTGCCCTTGAGGACTGGGATCACAGGCAAGGTTTATACAGTGCTGGAAATGGAACGCAGGGCCTCCAGAAGCACCGACCAGTGGAGCTACACACCTGTTCCTAAGATGTGCTATTGGTTGTCTGAGAAGGTAACTTTACCTCTTTGGCAAATCTGCCAGCCAGTGCAAAGACATGGAGATAAAAGGAAAAGACAGCATCAGCTTAGAAGCAAGCCCTTCTCTGGAAGAAAGCACCCATCAAGTTAAAACAGAAACGTTTTGAACCAAAGTAGTGAAAACAAAGTTTGATTTGAAACAGTTGTGGGAAGCGTACAAGGAACAGCTTAACAAACATGGAAGAGGAAACAGTACAACTGTTTGACATCTGGAAAGTATGTTTGTATGTAAAGGCATATTCAATATAAATATTAAAATTTTAATTCAGGTTACAAAATAGAGAAAACTTTTTATCTAATGAAAAAATTGGGTGGTATCAAGCAAGAATTTTTTTCCAGAAGAAAATAGAGATCAAGGTTGGGGATGGATAAATTTAGAGTAAAATAAATGTGTAAAATGGCCAAAGTGCTGTGCTGTTTGTGAACAGAGGTGACATGGCCACCTTGGCCAAAGTGCTGTGCTGTGGGAACAGAGGTTATGTGGCCGCCTTGTCCCTCTGTGGACTGTAGCCACTGTGAACGGTATGTTGACATGGGATTTTTTTTCAGCCAACATGCTTTCAAGCAAATGTTTTTGTTTTTTAAGATGATGATGCTATGAATGTCTCTGCCTTGTGTGGATTCGTTTTCATCTCTGTTTCAGATTTGGAATTGTAGCTGTAACCACTTAGAGATGTTCTTCCACCACACAAGTATTGCTGGTTCTCCTCGCCCTTCTCCTTCCTTCATACACATGCTCATTCTGGTTAGCTCTCTTATCTACAGGATGTGCAGTCTGAGGGACTTTGAGATGACCTGGAAGATTGCTCTAGAACTAGGGGGGAAAAATGAAATCGGTCTGGACTGTGTTCCTCCATGAAGGTTGAGTTTTCTGAAGCTAGTGCAAGTGAGTGGTTCTGGAGTGAGAGTTGGTGCTGATGTGTGGTGAGCTGGCTGCAAAGTGTCACATATGACAGTCACACCATCAGTGTGAGGGCTGTGAAATGGTGTGAAGTACTGTGTGTGTGTTTTAGATCTTTTACTTTTGAGGAAACTTTGAAATTTTGGTGAATTTCCTAAAGATTTACTTATCATTCTGCCCCAGCTGCCTGTGTAGCTGTACAAGGTTGCCTCAGCCTCAGGTGGTCCCTGGTTACAGGTCAAAGGGCAGCATGGCACTAGAGGCGGAACTTACAACCCTTGTCTAGCATGAGTGAGGCCCTGAGGTAGGTCCCCACTACGACAAATCAGGCCAGTGTTTCAGATTACAAGCTGTTGTGCTTTTCTATGGTTGTGTTTTTAAATTTTTTTAATGAAAAATTCCAGAAAAGTCAGGGAACAAAAACATGCTTGTTTCCTGGCCAGTCTTAACATACATGCATGTCACCTGTATTTGGAATGTTGGTTTGTTTAGAAGCAATTCCCAGAAACCAAATTAGTTAGTGGGTAGTTATTTCAGTGTAAGGGTTTTTTAACATCATCACGTTCTATTTTTCCATTTAGTTATCAGTGTTTTCTTACCATTAGTAAGAAAAAAGATTGGCTCTTCCTGAATACAGTAAGTACAGAATTAGCATGCCATCTAAAATTCTCCTAGGTATACTCAAAAGAATATAAAACATCGTTCATACAAAAACATCCAGAATATTAGAAGCATAGGAGCTAACAAGAAGCAATGCGTGTACCACCTGGCTGAGGAAGGGATGTGCGTCTACACAGTGCTGGTCAGGAAGGGATGAAGTCTAAGTAAAAAGTTACTTAAAAAACACCCTTAGCTATTGAGAAATGCAAAATACAGTTTAATGTCTATAATAAAACAAACCACAAGTTGTTGGTGAGGATGTGGAGAAGTAACCCTTACTCACTATTGGTGGGAGTAACTAATACAGCCATTGTGGCAGTCTGTAAAGCTAGAAGTTCTATGTGAGCTGTGTGTACGTCATGGTTATATACCATGAGGACTCTGTATCCCACCAATCCCACCACAGAAACTACCACAGTGTTGAACACATCCATAGATGGATAGGGAAAATATGGTACAAATGCACAATTGAATTTTATTTAGCTAACTAAATAAATTTGCAAGGAAATGGATCTAGAAAATGCTGAGGTAACCCAGAGTCAGAAAGAGCTGTTCTCATACACAGGCCTTAGCTATTAATTTTTATACATGTGTAGGTGTGAATAGCTACTAGCTATAAAACTAGAAGGGGGACCGTGACGGGGAAAGGGGGAGGCTGTTGGACCACATGATGAGAAGCAGAGGGCGCTGTGGAGGTGCCCGGTGGGTGATGCTGTGGTTACTTTGCACTCAATACTTTGCTAATTCAATGAAATAAGATGCTACAACACATATGACCCTGACATTGTGGTGGGTACAAGGACAGTCGTAAAGGGGGAAAGCTGTGATTCCATTTGTAAGACTTGTCTAGAATAGGTAAAGTCATGGAGAAGGATTTGTGGCTGGAGCACTTGGTGGAAAGTGGAAAAATCTCTGCTAATGGACACAAGCCTAGGGGACGATGAGGATATTCAGAAATTAGACAACATGTACACACCGAGCCTTACGCCTTAGCATGACATGTGCATTGTACCTAATTAGGCTTTGTTTCTAACATATGCGGGATTGGTGCATAGGTGTCTTCAATTTCCCCTCCAGAATGTTCCCTTTAAAAAAGACTTATGTCTTCATAATCTTTGATGAAAGGAACTTGGTAAAGGGCTGGAGTGAGACTCCGCTGATGGGTTCAGGTCTTTGGAAGAGGTTAGCCTGGGACAGGCTGCTCTTTGCCGGCTCTCATCAGAGTCATAAGGCTGTTCTACAGACTGGCTACATTTAGCTGCATTGAGTTAGGCGTCTCCCTGTTCTATCTCCCTTGAGCAGCAAGGAAGAGGTGGCTGGTAATTCCTGTGTCCTACTGTTACCTGGGGACAGATTTCACAAACTGTAATATCTCACAGGGTTTCCTAAAGAATCCAGTAGTCTACATTGAGAGTTCTTTGAATTTCTCTTCAACCTCTCCTACTTTGTCCTCAGCTTTTCATAGCATTGGAGTGTGTGTAAGGGAGGGTTGTTTCCACACACTCTGTGAGCACAGCACAGGTAAGTTTGGATGCTTCCCTTTTTCCTGAGAGCATAGGTGTCTGCTTTAGACTTTCCAATTTAGCTGACTCTATGCCAGCAAACCCATCTGCACTGGGAAGCTGAGGATCTTGTCAGAGTCAAATATCCTTGAGCTCTGTTGAATGACAGAATTCCAACAAAGTAGTCAAATGCCCTAATTCTGCTTGAACTTTATGAACGGGCAGCATCTCATCTAAGGGAAGCAGCACTGGACCTGCACACTAGCTGGCTTTAGTAAGGAGATTTGAGCAAACAGGAACAAGGAAGCTTTGCTCGATGCAGGAAACTGCACTGAATTCTTTCAGGCCATTCAGAGACTCAGTCTGACACAGGCTGAAGCCACTCAGTCCATCTCTCTTGACAACTCAAAAGCTCACGTGAACAATACAGTTTGTGTTTGGTCTGTGGGTTGGCTTGTTGGGGCTGAGTGCAGAAGTTCAGGGCAAGAATTTGAGGTGCCTTATGTTCTATAGGAAAAAAATGTCTATTACGTTTTTTTTAAAAATTATTCACTTTTCATACCAATATCAGCCCACCTCCTTCCAGTAACCCTCTCACACAGATTGTCCCCCCATTCCCCACTCCCCTTCTCTGAGAAGGAGAAGCCCCCCCATTGGATACCACCCTCCCCCTACACACACACACACACACACACACACACACACACACACACACACACACCAGCACATCAAGACACTGCAGGACTAAGTATGCCCTCTCCCACTGAGGCCAGACAAGGGCACCCAGTTAGGGGAAGCCACCAGGAAAACACTTGCGTCAAAGTCAGTCACTATAAAGTCACTACTGGGTCAATACATTTCAGCAGATCCATTCCAAAAGCATACACAGACACAGTTTCTCAGTCTTGGATGCTTTTCCTAGAGCCATCTCACTTCAGGTTCTCCACTGTCATGACACATCGAAGAATCATTTGGCTCTGAATTAGATCTCCTTTTGATGAACATTTTTTTTTGTTCTGTAGAAGTGATTCACAAAATGACTGTCGACCTAGAGCTGGGTCCTCGAGGCTGTGTCTGCATTGAACATGCATTCCTCAGAGGCCTTTAGCAGACCTTCCACAGCTACATCCTCCTGGGTCCTCAAGGATGCAGCATATGGCAGGACTTTGTAGATAACACTGGACTTTTTTCAGATGGACTCTTGGTTTGTAGCCCCAGCTGACACTGAATTTTCCATCTTCTTGCCTTGTTTTTAATTATTGAGTTATCTGGGTGTGTTCCTTTATTCCAGATATGTTTTGTATATAATGTTTGCATCTGATGTCTGTGTGTGTGTGTGTGTGTGTGTGCATATGCGTGCGCGTGTGTGCGCCTGTACAAGCGGGCATCTACGTTTTAGTGTCTCTCCCTCCCACCCTCCTCTCTACTCACTCGCTCATGCCCTCTCCTCCTCTCCCATCTTACCCTTCCTTCCCCTGACCCAAAACTGATAAAGCTCAATCAATAAGTGTTGTGTTGGAACTTAAGAGATTTTTGCCTAACCGAAGGTTTCCCCCTAGTTTTCTATGTATTTTGTAGTTCAGACCATTTGAGTTTTGTGGTTCAGTTTAAGTTTGAATGTGGTGCAAGAGTTCGAGTTCTATTTGATCAGGTTACACCCTCCCCATTTAATTATATTGATACCTTGTCAATAGGCCAACAGCCCACCACGTGGGGTTTATTTCCCAACTCTATTTGAAAAGTTAACTAAGTTCAGAAGCATTTCAGACACTTTTTACTTCCTCTGGAGTGCGGTAGTGTTCCAGCAGCCAGTGGAGCAAGGGCAGGTAAGCAGCCCATAAGTGTCCCAGTGAGCGATGCTCTGATGCCAGACGTCAGGAATGCTATTCACAAGCCTTGCCTTAAATCTATACATTAGTTTGAAAGAAGATTATCATTTTAGGTATAAAGAAAAACTTATCACAGAAGAATACTATATATCACTTGCTTAGATCTATAGCTTTTCCTAGCACATTTTATGACTTGCCCATAAGTATTGCACTATTTAAATTTTTATGTCATTATGAACTTCTTTTAATTTCATGTGGAATATTTTGTGACTAGTATATAGAAACAAGATGGAATTTTGTCCATTTATCTTGAGTCCTACCTATATAAATTCTAATCTAATTCTAATCTTTAATGAATACTTTATAATATACTACATATATCATTATGCCATTTTCAAATGAAGATAGCTTAATTCTTTTTAATCTATATGGATTTATGTTTTATTGTCTTATGTTACTTGATAGTATAATGTTGAATAGAAGTGGTAAAAGTGTCCTGCCTTTTACCCAGTTTTAAAGAGAAAACATCTA
The DNA here is from genome assembly GCF_004785775.1 of Grammomys surdaster. NCBI lineage: Eukaryota > Metazoa > Chordata > Mammalia > Rodentia > Muridae > Grammomys > Grammomys surdaster. The sequence continues at coordinate 19,981,240 of NW_021604564.1, read as the reverse complement.
TTTTTCACTATTAAGTTTGGTAAGTGTTTTAAACTCCATTTTTCCTAGTTGACGAAGGACTTTTCTGAGTTGTGTCTTTAATATCTGTTTAGGTTACTATTTTGGCTGTCCTTTTTGCATATGTACCACACTGATCGACTTTTTTGGATATTTTTTTTTATAAATGCAATATACAAACTTTATTTTAACAAAACAAGTAAAGTAAAACAGGCATTTATATTAAGAAAAAACTACAAGAAAATTTATCTTTAACAACTTAAAATAACCCTACTTGCAGTTGCATTTAACTGAGCTCTGTTGCTGTGAAGAATACAGCTCATGCACAGGTATGGATGAAAGGTTTGTACATTTTTCAAGTATTCACTGAATACTACCTTATATACACATATACATTAAATTTGAAAGGTTAGATGATCGCAGCTGTACTTCATTTCTGTTGTTCTTTTGGAAGAGGTCGTCCAAAGAGAAGAATATGCGGTTCTGGCTCATGAATCATGTAATGAACCCATCCTAGACTCTGTTGGACACCAAGTCTCCTCCACTCCTCTTCGGACATCAGATGAGTTTTGGGTACTTGTTTAGAGAGTTCTTTGGGTAACATGACATGCCGGTACTCGTAGTGTTCATCGAAGTACTTGTCTGAGTAGTAGATCTGCTTGTGGGCCATCCTGCCGGCGCGCGGAGGAGAAAACAGGACCAGGAAACGGGGTGCAAAGAGCTCCACGTCCGCCTAGGGTCGGCGCAACGACTCGAATCGACTTTTTTGGATATTAAAGCACTTGCATTTCTGGATCAAACACACTTGGTTATAGTGTGTCTTTCTTTTGTATATTGTATCAGCTTGCAAACATTTTTATTATGACATAATTTAATGAAAGTCACCTGCTTAAAGTGTACAACTTCAACAGCTTTTAATATTCTTGAGGCCATACAGTGATCACCATGATTAAATCTCTGAGCATTTCCACTGAGAAAATGAGACCCCTGAGCTGGCTCCTGTTGCCTTTTCATCGGGACCTAACAAGGGCTAATGCATGGCTTGTCTCTGCAGATCCATTTCTTTTTTTTTTTTTTTTTTTTTTTTTTTTGGTTTTTCGAGACAGGGTTTCTCTGTACAGCCCTGTCTGTCCCAGAACTCACTCTGTAGACCAGGCTGGCCTCGAACTCAGAAATCCGCCTGCCTCTGCCTCCCAAGTGCTGGGATTAAAGGCGAGCGCCACCACCGCCCGGCTGCAGATCCATTTCTTATAAATGACATCATAGATACTTGGTTTTGTCTTTAATGTTTTCCTTAGTATAATGATTCCAAGGCTTATTATACACTGTAGCAAATATCAGCACTTCATTCCTTTTTTATGTAAATAATATTCATTATAAAGACATGCATAGCTGTCAGTTGATCAATAGTCTGGGTTTAGGTTAAATAATAGTGCTATCTACATCTATATACAAGTGTTTGTTTAAATGTTTAGAAGTATACCTAGGATTCTCTAGTAAGTCTGTTCAACTTTTTTAAAATTTATTTTTATTTTATATGCATTGGTGTTTTGTGTGCATGTATGTCTGTGTGAAGGTATCAGAATCCGTGGAGCTGAAGTTACAGACAGTTGTGAGCTGCCGTGTGGAAGCTGGGGATCGAACCCAGGTCCTCTGGAATACCAGGCAGTCCTCTTTACTGCTGAGTCATCTCTGGAGCACCTGTGTTCCACTTTTACGTGACAAATTGGTTGTGACTCGTGATGAGGCGTGTAGTTTAAGTGATCTGCAGACATGGTTGCACAGCAGCCTTTCACACATAAGAACCAGAGTATGTGCAAATGGCACATACTTTGTCCCAGTATTTGCTGTAGCACTTTTGGAACTTTCTGAAGAACTTCTTAATATTGGCCTATCAGTTTCAGAGGTCATAGGTTATGAAATATCCTGCACAAGCCCATGAAGGTCCTTCCTGAATTGGCATGTTTTTCTGCACCAGTCCTTTGGGATATTTATTGATGAGTGCCATCTCGATTTTCTACCTCCATAATGAGTGATATATATATGGTAATGAAACTTTCTGGCCAACTTTGTTGACAAGGCATGTGTATCTATTTTGTTTATAAAATCAGTCTGTAAAGTTCTGGGCTCTTGAGTATTTCCTGGCAAATGTTTTAAGAAGGAAAACAAAGGTGAACTTATCTCTCAGTGATACAAAAACAGCAGCATATGCTTGTCCTTCTGGTGGCGGGGCAGAGACCAAGGGAACAGCACTTGCAGGGATCACTGACGAGCTGGTGGATTTTAGTGAGAAGGGAATTTCCTGGATTCACAAAGTCATTGCTGGCACCAGTGCAGGTCTCAGAGGGACTGGTGGCAAAGCGGCAAACATGACTCTTCCTTCTGCGCCCCTAATGTGATAAGCAGGCAAAGATCAAAACAGGATCTCAGAAGGCTTAAGCAATTGGCACTGCAGCTCTTCCCAGACTGACTCCTGGCTTGGAATTATGACAAATGCAACTCTTAGGAGTCAGAGACACAGGTGATGGTTTTGAAACAGGAGAAAGTAGATGCCATTTTTACTACAGTTGAGGTTCTATAGAGAATCGGATGGGTGATAGAGAAAGAAAGCACAGTAGATAGTGATGTTGAGGTTTCAGATTTTAGAGGGACCTGATGGAGGGGCAATGGAAATTACACTGGCCAAACAGATCACTTCATGTGGAGATACATATCCTAGACTTCCACAATATGCGTTTAGGAAGCTATTACATAGGGATTGACAGAATATTCTTGAATTAAGACCAGTGAAGTAATGTCTAAACTTTATGTAGTGCACTAAGAACACAAAAAGTCCTGGATTAGGTATTGAGGATGTAGTCCTTGCTGTAAAAGACATGCTGGAAGCTGGTGCTGTGAATCTTCCCCTAGGAAAATATGTAGCCACCAACTGCTCACTATTGCTGCAGACCTTCAGTGATCTGTCAGACCATCATGGAATACCAGTCAAGCGGGCCCAAGCCTCCATGTGGGAATGAAGACAGGAATGATGACCAAAAAGATTTGAAGGACTTTTTCACTATAGATGGAGGTTGTGTTTGTAGGCCAGCAGTCTCGAGTTCTTATTTCCTTGTAAGCTGTATTTTCTGCGGGATGATAAACACACTGTTTAAAACACCACCACCACTACCACGACCACTACCTCTGTCTTCTTTTAACAGCTTCCCTCCCTTCCCCCTAATAGTCTCCAATCAACACAAACTTTTCTTTTTCTAAGAATTTACTACTTTAGATTTCCACATGAAACCACACAGCATTTGTCTTTTGGGGACTGTCTTACTTCGCAGCAGGATGCCCACAAGATTCCTTCCTGTTGAAGTATATGGCAGGGTTTCTTTCCTGTTCAAGGCTTAGTAATGGTCCACAGTATGTCTACACACACAATACATTTTGCTTACTTGTACATCTGTAGATGAAAGATGGTTTTCAATCCTTGGCTATTTGGAACAGTGCTTCTATGAGCCTGGGTGTGCATACACCTCTTTGAGGCACTGCTTTGAGCTACACCCACAGGTGAGATTGCTAGATGATGTGGCAGTTTTAAAGTTTTGACGTGGTTTTCTATAGTGGCTTTACCACTTTATAGGCTTACCAATAGTACACAGTGTGCTATCCAGTTTTCCAGTCTCTTGAATGCTTGTGGACACTTTTTTTTTTCTTTTCTGGTTTTCAAAGTAAATATCCAGAGTGTGGGATAATATCTAAAATTTTTATTTTTAATTATGTGTATATGTAACTGTGCAGAGGTTCATGTATGCTTATTGTGGGTATCTAGCAAGGGCAGAAGAGGGAGTTGGGTTCCCTGGAGCTGTATTTACAGGTAGTTCTGAGTCATGTGACATGAGTATTGGGAACCAAACTTGGGTCATTTAGAAAATTAGTAAGTGCTCTTAACCCCTGAGCCATCTCTTCAGTTCCACAGCATGGCTTTGATTTGCATTTGTTCAATGTTAAACACTTTTCCATATCTGTTAGCTATTTGCACATCATCTTTGGAGAGGTCCAAGTCCTTTGCCCTTTTTAAATTAAGTTGATTTTGTTTTTGTAAAGTTGTAGCTCTTTCTATATTCTGGTTATTGACCCCTTAACAATACAGGATTTACAGGTTTATTTTTCCCATTCTGATGATGTGTATGAAGGCCAGAGGTCAATGTTGGGTGTCTTCCTCAACCATTTTCCTAATTTGTTTTTGGAGACAGAGTCTCTTACTGATCCTGGACCTCAGCAATTGGCTAGACTGCCTTGGTCATCAAGCTGCAAAGATTCTTCTGTCCTTGCTTCCCTGGTGCTAGGATTATAGATGTATAATCTATACATAACGTATACATTACGTATAACATATGTAATCTGTTACACTCAAAGGGCATGAGTATTTTCAGCTGCGTTAGTTTTTAAAGTTTGGAGATTGGTGTTTTACATCCTTAGTCAATTTCATTTTGACATTTGGTGCAAAGCAAGGTCTTTATTGTTTTGCACTTTGAAATCAGGAATTATGAGTCCTCCAAGTTGTTTCTTCTAAAAAAAAAAGTATTTTGATGATCAAAATCCAAAATCCATTCCTTTCTCCATTGTGGTTGTAGCTTCAAACTTTGTCCAGTGTGTAGTGCTGATCCTGTTCCTAGAAGGACTGATGGGGTCCCGGTAGGTCCACAAGCTAGTTGGAGATGGTTGGTCATTCATAAGCCTGTGGCTATTTCCTGTCTGGTCAGACAGAAGCACAGCACCTAGGTCCTGGTGAGCACAAGGGATGGATCCATGTGCAGTGCCTGGAAAGGGAATCTAGGTAAGGAGTAGCTCTTGGGCCAGCAGCGGAAAATGTATCATAAATTCAAGATGGCCAGGGGTCACAGCCTGCATTCCAAAGTGTGGAGTGTTCAAGTCCCACAGGGTTCCCATGGAGCATGAGGATTTTCCTCACTGTGGTTTTGTAAATGTGACAGTCTTCATTTTCATAGGATTTCTGGGAAGAAGGGGAAAGTTTGACTTATCTGTGTAACTCAGACTGGCTTATAACTCAAGATCCTCCTGTTCAGTCAAGTAAAGCTCTGATGTAGTCTAACAGGGGTGTCGACCATGCTCAGCCTTTCTTTCTGAATTGTTCATTGTTAGTGTATAGAAACAGGACCAATTTTTTTTATCTTGTACCTTTTGAAAGTATGTGTTTATAGTGCATTATAGGGAGGGGTGCATGAGTACTATGTGGACCATTCGTAGAGCCCAGTGGGCAACTCCAGTTCTGCTGTGTCAGTCCAGGGATTGAATCTAGTTTGCCAGGCTTTGTAACATGCTCCTTTACCTGATGGTCATATCTTCTTGTTTTCTGAATTCATTGTTCTAATGGGGTATGTATGTGTGACTATAGGATATATATATTTTTTTCCTTTGGTTTTTCGAGACAGAGTTTCTCTGTGTAGCCCTGGCTGTCCTGGAACTCACTCTGTAGACCAGGCTGGCCTCGAACTCAGAAATCCACCTGCCTCTGCCTCCCAAGTGCTGGGATTAAAGGCGTGCGCCACCACCGCCCAGCTGGATATATTTTTTTTAAGTTTTAAAAAAATATTTATGTATGTATATAAGTGCTCTGTCTGCATGTTTGTCCGCACACCAGAAGAAGGCACTGGATCCTATTATAGATAGTTGTGAGCTACCATGTGGTTGCTGAGAATTGAACTCAGGATCTCTGGAAGAACAGTTATTGTTCTTTACCCCTAAGCCCCAGATTAAGATATTTAGAGTTTTCTAGTAATATGTTAGATATCATCTGTGAACACAGATAATCTTCCTAATCTGGAAGCCCTGGGTAGGTGTTCAGACCTTGAAAAGAATGGCTGGGAGTCAATACCTTTCTCTTACTCTTGATTTTGGAAGAAAAGCTAACTTTCATTCTTCATTCAGTCTGCTGCTAGCTACGTTTTTATACTGGATTGTGGTAATTGTTTTATATTCTTCCCCTATTTATTTATTTATTTATTTAACAACAAATGGGGAGCTGTTTATACTTTTTTCTGCACTAATTGAAGCAATGGTGTGTTTGTCTTTCTGTTAATATGCTCTTTCATGATCTTATTATGGTGAAGTATTCTTTCCTTCCAAGAACAATCTCTACCCATTAGTTGTGTACCCCTTCACTGTGCAGGGATACAGCCTCTAGTATCTCCTTCACAAGCTTTGCGTCAATATTGATCAGGTAACAGTCAGCTTCTCTTAAACTCTTTCCTGGGTTTGGAAGCACTCCTTCAATTTGGGATTAATCTAAAGATGACTGGCATTAATTCTTCTTAGTTGATGTTTGGAAGATTTCAACCATCTACCTGGTCTCGTCTTTTCTTCATGGAGATATTTGGTTTCTGATTTCATGTCCTAAATTGGCTCTTTTCAGGTTTCCCATGTCTTCATAGTCTAGTGTTGGCAGTGTATCCGTTTTTCAGTTGAATTCTTTATGCTTTCTGGATACGACAACTCTGCAGGTATAATTCCTACTGTTTTGTGAGATGCTGCTGCTGCTGTTGTCATTGTTGTGTTTCACTTCTGTGGTGCTAGACACAGAGCCTAGGGCCTTGTACATGGTGCATAAGTACTCTATCACTGGGCCACATTCCCAGCTCAAGTTTGGAAAAACTTCCTTTTATTGAAAATAAACTTCTTTCTCTCAGACTGGGCATGGTGGTGTACACCTTTAATTCCAGCACTCAAGAGGCAAATGCAGGCAGATCTCTGAGTTCAAGGACAGGATTAGAAAGATGTAGCCTCAGAAACTACAGAATATATCCTTATATCTCTTACATAATATATCCTTATTTTGGTTCCCCCTCCCTCTACTCCTCCCAGCTACTCCCTACAACCCCCCCCCAGCCAGATCCACCACTTTTCTGTCTCTAAATTTCAAGGACATACATAGGAATTCTGTAAAATTCCTAAACTGGAAGCTACAATTCACAAAGAGTCTCTAGGGAAAAAAAAAGAGAAGGAAAATATATAAATAAAATAAAAAATTTAAACTTGAAAATAATAAGATAAAAAAATATAAACTAATAAAAAATAAAAAATAATAAGGGAAGAGCCCTGACATGACTTCATGAGAGAAGGAACCTCCAAAGACGCCACTGAGTTCATTTTTTTGTTGTCTGGCTGCTGTTACTGGGCGCACTGCCCATCCTAGAGTCCTTGTTTCCCCAGTGAGATGTCCTTGGAGAAAAATAAATTTTCATTTGTAAGTAGTTAATCAGCTGGAGATAGCTTCTGGGTTAGGGGTGAGGTATGTGTCTACTTCTTTTAGCTCTAGGACACCGATTGCACAGACCCTAAAAGGCCCTCTGCCTCAGTCTCTCTGAGCTCATATGTCTATCAGTCCTGTTGATTTAGGGGCTGTGGGTTTTGTTGTTGTTTTGTTTTGTTTTGTTTTTTGGTGTCTTCCATCTCCTCTGGCTCTTACACTCTTTTCAGCCTCCTCTTCTACAGTGTTCTATGAACCTTGAAGAGAGGGATTTGATGGAAACATCCAATTTAGGGCTGAGTGTACCTCTCTCACTCTCAGCAGACTGTCTGGTTGTGAGGACCAGTATTCCCATCTGCTGCAGAAAAAAGCTTCTCGGATGATGGCCGAGTTAAGGCACGGAACTGTGAGTACAGCAGAATGTCATTAGGAGTCATTTTATTGTTGTGTGTTTAGTTGTAGCATTTAGTTTTACCCTAGGTCCCTGGCCTATCTAGTCTCAAATCTCAGGCTCTTGGTCACCTAAGCAGTGTCAGATATGGGTTTCATCTTGTGGTGGAGTGGACCTCATGTCAAATCAGGTATGGGTTGGTTACTCCCACAGGCTGTGTGCTGCCATTGCCCTAGCAGATCTTGCAGTCAGGACACCATTGTGGATCAGAGGGGTCGTGGCTAGGATGGTGTAGAGGCACAGAGGTCCTCGAACCTGCTGAGCAGCAGAGAACCAAGAATGTTAATCATGCAGGGTTGTCGCCTCAATGAGGGAGATAAAATACCTGTTTTCCATCTAGAAAGCTGAGAGTGGATATTGTTAATGACATAGTGACCTTTTTGCTGTCTTTGGAGGCAGATCTCACCCACCTTTTGCTATAGAGTCAGACCTCACCCAGATTCCCCAGAATGATGACCCTAGACTCCCCGTAGACATTTATCTTTAGCTCCCAGAGTTAAAAGAACCTATGCTTAGGAGAGGTGTTGTGAGGCAGTGAGTGGGAGCCTGGCCCTTGGTTGAGCTAAAGGCTTTGAAGCCACCGGAGACCCTGAAGGGAAGGTAGGAGCTTCACCTGCTCCCAGGCACCAGAGCCCTGTCACTAGCAGAAGCCCCCCATAGATTTGTGGCCGTCAGTCACTTAAGGGCAATGCTCCAAGCCCTTCCACATGTAGATTAGGCATCCCTAACATATCAGACCAAGATAATAGGAAAAGAGACATGACCACAGTAGGTTCAAGACAAAAATCTCCATGCTAATGAGGTGCATAGAGGCCTGGAGGGTAAAGCCAATAAGCTTTCCTTCCCAGACATTCCTCCCTGCAAAAGGTATTTAACCTCAGGCCCACCCTGAGAAGTGGGTACGGTTTGACTCACCCACTTTCCGCCATGACAATAAAAGCCTTACAACCACGGACTGTCTCTTTTCATGGGGATCTGATCTGCCATGGGGAGCCGTGGAGAAGGCCTCTGCCTCTAGGCCATAATTGGACAATCACTGTGGGGCCAGCCCTCAGGCACCCAGACTGTTCTCAGGTCTTCTGGGCTCCCAGCCGAGCCTGGATGTCCAGAAGGCCTGAGAACCAGACGGCCCTGGCCTCATTACAGGCCAGCAGACCCTCAACCAGCTCTGGTTATCCTATGGCTCAGACCGTGCTTTGCTACAGCTCAGCACCCACGTGGCACAGCGTGGGACAAGTGCAGTCAAACACCCCACGTTCTGCCTCCCCGAGAGGCCATGCCCTGTGGCAGAGTGGATGAGGGACCCATAACCCTGCAAGATGTCACATATATCTTAGGTACTTCTATGCTCTCTTAGAGAGAGAGCACATTAGATTCTAGGCCTTTTATCTGTAGAACCTACTATCATGGTCACAAGTACTTTGCAAAGGAGTTTCTATGTAGTCACACCCTGACTTTTATTGTACACTTGGAATCATTGTTGCCTGGAAACTTTTCCCCAAATTATGCTGTGTTTTAAATATACTGACATTGAACAGCCTGGCATTAGACTTCCTGAAGTCTAATCCAGGTTGATAAAGTCAATCTAAACTGAGTTTTTCATTCTCACCTCTGCTTGGGTTCACTTCTCTGCCTGGACAACTACATGGTGGCTTTCAGGTTGGTATTTCTGTTTCTCATGGGTAGTCTGTACTTTCCTGTACCAAAGATGCTAGCACATGGGCATGAAGATTCTGTGTAGGCAACAGCAAATCCTCCGTGTTGAATGAGTTGTATAGGTGTTCTCTTCAGCAATGGGACCTTGCTGTTGGTCTGTCCAGAGCAGTTTGTCTTGGTAACAGCCTGCCTGCATTGTTTGGGAGTTCCCGTGGGACACCTTTAATCAGTAACTCAATTAGATATAACCCAACCAGGTACTGGAAGCTTCATTTGGTGACAAAAGAAGTCCCATTGACACTTTTTCCCTCATTATTTGGCAATTTCATTTAGGTCACCTTCATAAATGTATTATTTTAGGAAGCTGCTACTGTAGTAGGTTTCCATGCTGCCCTTCAAATGGCCCTTAATTTTAGCTACCTCTCCTCAAAGTGCCTCCCCTGCCGCCCTCTTCCCTCCCAGTCCTTGGTCGACCCCCTGTTCCAGCTCCCCACCCTACCCATTCATAACTCGTTGTCTATCTTTCTTTTCTAGGGAGATCTGTTGCCCCCACACCTAGTTCCTTACTAACCCCTGTGGGTCTATGGATTGTAGCTTGGTTCTCATTGACTTAACAGCCAATATCTATACATAAACGAATACAAACCATATTTATCTTTCTGAGTCTGTATTTTTCTAGCTCTATCCATTTGCCAGCAAATTTCATTGTTATTAAAAAAATGGCCAAGTAATATCCCATTACATAAATGCACCACCTTTTACTTATGCATTCATCTATTGAGGGATATCAAGGTTGTTTCCAGTTTCTGGCTAAGAACAGCGATGAATGTGACTGAGGTGGTGTCTCTGTGGTGTAGCTGGATCTTGAGGGAGATTGATTCTTTCTTCCTATGGAACCACCATGTTGACTTTCATAGTGACTATTAAACGTTTGCATTCCCACCAGCAACGGATGCATGGTACCCTTACTCCACATCCTCAACAGTATGAGTTGTCTCTTGTTTTTGATCTTAGACATTCTGACAGGTGTAAAATGAAATCTCAAAGTAGTTTTGATTTGCGTTTCACTGATGACTAAGGATGTTGAACATTTCTTTAAAATTTTCAGTCATTTGACTTTCTTCTTTGGATAATTCTGTTTAGAACTGTATCTCATTTTTAAGTTGAGTTGTCTTCTTGATACCTAGTTTTTTTTTTTTTTTTTAATACCTTATATGTTACGGGAAGTATTAGAAATGAATGGCAGTTTCCCGAGCTATGCCCAGCACTGGCAGGCCACATGGCCCCAGCGGGGTGTTCACATCTCAGCAGACCCTCCAGCCTGGGGCCCCCAGCCTCCACCTGACTCCCTAATTTCCTTTGTCAGAATCTACCACGCCAGCCCCATGCGTCAAATCCCCCCACGGCCTTTGTGGTGCACATCTGGCAAACCCGCGCTTTGCCACCGTACCTTTCTTTCTTGAATCCAGTTGAGTTGCCTCGAGAAGAAAAACACCACACAAACTTAGTTTAGAAACAATGATAACTCAATCTCTGGGTGCAAAAACTAGAATCCTAATCTTGTACGCCATATAAATCTAATTCCTCTGGTGGCAAATACTGGCGGGTCCACCATGAAACCAGGAGACACAATCAGCTACACTTCGCCCTTACGCTATCCCAGCTTCAAAAGGCCCTAACTCTCTTCAGCTTCCTCTCTCCCTCGTCCAACCTGGAAGTCCCTCCTACTTGCCCAATGATTGGCCCCTTTATTCATTAGGGGGTTGGTTCACAAGAAATCACATGTGACTCACTACTTGTCCGTGGCCCCTCCCAGGAGAGCGGAATTTGCATTAAAATACAAACAGCACCAGGCCCAGCCACAACACTTACACATTTCAGGTGGTAGCTGATGAAAATCTTTTCCAGTTCTGTAGGCTGCTGCTGTGTCCAAGCAATGTCCTCTGCTGTACAGAAGCTTCTCAGTTTCATAAGGTGCCACTTATTAACTGTCGATCTTAATGCCTGTGCTAATGGTGCTCTGTTCAGAACGTCGTCTCCTGTGCCGAGGCATTGACGGTTCTTCTATCAGGTTCAGTGTATCTGGTTTATGTTTAAGTCTTTGATACATTTGGACTTCAGTCTTGTGTAGGGTGATAAGTATGGATCTACTTGGAGTCTTCCATATGCAGCTATCCAGTTTGACAGGTATTATTTATTGAAGATGCTTTTTTTTTAGTGTATATTTCTGACTTAAAAAAAAATCAGGTGTCCAGCATTACTTGCTATTTTAATAGTGTCATATTTATGTTAAATAAAGTTTTTCTTGAAGTTTCAATTAAAAAAAAAGAATCAGGTGTCCATAGGTATATGGATTTATACCTGAGTCTTCAGTTTGATTCCATTGATAAGACATTTCTGTTTTTGTGTCAATACCACGCTGTTTTTATTACTATAGTTCTAGAATCAGGGATGGTGATACCTCCGGCAGTTCCTTTATTGCTCAGGATATTTTTATCACTCTTTTAAATTTCTCTCATACAATACAAATACATCCCGACCATAGTTCTTCCCCCTCCACTCCTCCCAGTCCCCTCCCCACCAGGCTCTCCCTCTCCCAGATCCAGCTCCTCTTAGCCTCCTTCTCTTCAGGAAAAAGCAGGGCTCTCAGGGACATCAACTGAACACAGCATAACAGGTTGCAGCAAGACTAGGCACAAACTCTTACATCAGGATTGAAACAATTCAGTAGGAGAAAAAGGGTACCAAAAGCAGGCAAAAGAGTCAGAGACACCTGACTCCCACTGTTGGGAGACCCTCTGAAATACCAAGCTAACAAGCATAATATTTAGAAGAGGGCCTGGTGCAGACCCCTGAAGACTGATTGCTGCTTCAGTTTCTGTGTGCCCCTGTGAGCCCTGCTTAGTCCATTCTGTGGGCTGTGTTCTTGGGGTGTTCTCAATTCTTTCTTCTCCTCTTTCACAGGGTTCCCCCAAGCTCTTAGGTGAAGGACCTGGTAGAGCTCTCCAGTTCAGGAACTCTCCACCTAATATTTGACTGAGTCTCTGTATCCCCTCCCATCAGCTAGCTGTTGGAGGAAGCCTCTCTGATGACAATTGGGCTAGGCACTGATGTGACTTTAGCAGAATATCCTTAGGAATAATTTTATTGACTCCCCTGACCCCTGTCCTGTCTCTGGGCTATCCAGCCCCTGGTTCCTGGTCATCCAGGCAGTGTCAGGCCCCAAACTAGACCAGGCTTTAGTTGGACATTCCCACAAATTCTGTGCCTTATTGCCCCAGCACCTCTTGCAGGCAGGCTAGATTGTAGGTGGAAGGTCTGGTGGTTGGATTGGTGTTCCAGTCCCACAGGTCCTTGCCTGGTTACAGAAGATGGCTGGTTCAGGCTCCATATCCTCCTTCGTTACTAGGAACCTTTGCTAGGGTCACCCTCATAGAATCCTGGGAGTTTCTACTGAACTAGGTCTCTACATTGCACCCCTTCCCCCATACCCTCCAATTCCAGCAATTTCCCCATACTCTCTCCTTCCATTCCTCCCTCCTCACCTGATCCTTCTTGTTCCCATTGCCACTGGCCCTCAGACCCCTTGCAAAAATCTATTCTATTTCCCAACTCCCAGGGTGATCCATGTGCCTCCCCCCTGAATTCTTTGTTACTTAGCTTTTCTGGGTCTGTGAATTGTAGCATGATTATCATTTATTTAACAGCTAATATTTACTTATAAGTGAGTATATACCATGATAGTCTTTCTGGGTCTGGGTTACCTAACTCTGGATGATTTTTCCTAGTTCCATCCATTTGCCTGCAAATTTCATTATGTCATTTTTTTTTTAACAGTTAAGAAATACACCATTGTGTAATGTACCACATTTTCTGTATACATCCATCTGTTGAGGGACATCTAGATTGTTTCCAGTTTCTGGCTATTATGAATAAAGTTATGAACATTGTTAAACAAGTGTTTTTGTGGTAGAATGGAGTGTCTTTTTGGGTATTTGCTTAAGAGTGGCATAGCTGGGTCTTGAGGCAGAGTGATTCCCGGTTTTCTGAGAAAGCACCAAATTGATTTCCATAGCGGTTGTACAAGACTGCACTCCCATCAAGGGAGGAGTGCTCGCCTTGCTCCACTTCCATGCCAGCATGAGCTGTTTCTTATGTTCTTAACCATTCTGACAGATATAAGCTGAAATCTCAAAGTAGTTTTAATTTGCATTTCTCTGATGACTAAGGATGCTGAATGTTTGTTTTTTTGGCCTTTTACAAATAGAAGAGTCTATGTAGATAATGTACCCCATTTTTAATACTATCACTTTATGTGTTTATAGTTTCACGAGTTCTTTATATATTTTGGGTATTAGCCATCTATGGGCTGTGGAGTTGGTGAATCTCTCCCCATTCTGTAGGCTGCTGTTTTCCTTGGTCGATGGTGTCCTTTGCCTTACACAAGCTTCTCAGCTTCCGTGTATTAATCGCTGATCTTAGTGCCTGTACTATTGGTGTTGTTTAGAGAGTCTTTTCCTGTGCCAATATGTTCAAGACTATTCCCTACTTCCTCTTCTATTAAGTACAGAGTATCTGGCTTTATGTTGAGGTCTTTGCTTCTCTTGAACTTGAATTCTGTGCAGGGTGATTAATATGGATATTTGCATTCTTCTAATGCAGATAGCATTTGTTGAAGATGCTTTCTTTTTCCATAGAGTATTTCTGACTTCATAAAAAAATCAGGTGTCTCTAGGTATGTGGATTTATGTTTGGGTCTCATTCAATTGTGTCTGTTTTTATGCCAATACCATGCTGTTTTTATTGCTATAGTTCTTTGGTACAACTTAAATCAGGGTTGGTGATATCTCCAGCAGTTCTTCTGTTGTTCAGGATTTTTCTAGCTATCCTGTTTGTGTTTCCATATGAGGCTGGGAATTATCCTTCCAAGGTCTGTAAAGAATTGTGTTGGAGTTTTGATGGAGATTGTATTGAATATGTAGACTGCTTTTGGTAGGATGCCCATTTTTTGGTAGGATTACTGTTAATCCTACCAATTCAAAAGCATGGCAGACCTTTCCATGTTCTGATAGCGTCTCCAATTTCTTTCTTCAATGACTTGAAATTGTTAATCATACAAGTTGTTCACTTGCTTGGTTAGTTATTTCAAAATATATTATTATGTATATTATTATTCTATTATTTCTAGCTACTGTGAAAGGCGTTGTTTCCCTGACTTCTTTCTCAGTCTATTTGTTATTTGTATATATGAAGACTACTGATTTTTGTGAGTTGGTCTTATATCCAGCCACTTTGCTGAAGGCGTTTATTAGCTGTAGGAATTCCCAGGTAAAATTTTTGGGGTCATTTATGTACACTATCATATTATCTGCTTAATTTCATGTACTTAATTTATCCTCTTCTTTTCCAGTTTGAATACTTGTGATCTCATGTTTCTTATTGCTCTGAGACTTCAAGTACGATATTTAATAGGAATGGAGATAGTGGACAACCTTGTCTTGTTCCTGATTTTTGTGGAATTGCTTTGCATTTCTCTCCATTTAAGTTAGTGGCTATGTGTTTTCTGTAAACTTCCTTGCTTTCTACTTTGCTTGAGACAGGGTCTGATATTTGCTCTTGAACATACTAAGCTACCTATCCTCCAAGCTTTTAGGGATTTTGCTTTTTGTCTCTCATCAATAAGAACATGTGGATTACAGATAGATAGTTACCAGGCCCAGCTTTAAAGCAAGTGATCTCAACTGAGATATTCACACTTAAGTAGCAAGTGCTTTACCACCTTCCCAATCCCAGTTACTCTTTGAAAAACACTGTTTTATGCTAGGCATGGTGCTGCACACCCTTAATCTCAGCACTCAGGAGGCAGAGACAGATGGTTTCCAAGGTCAGCCTGCTCCATGAAGTTCCAGACCAGCCAGGACTACAGAGTAAAACCCTATCTCAAAAAGAAGCCACCCCCACATACAGCCAGTGAAAGCCGTGATATCCCTATATGATAATGGAGGGTAATTTTGGAAACTAACCTGAAGCAAGCTTGGCATTGCTGGCTATGATGAGCTGCAAAGGATGAATTCAAATAATGGAGAAGCACTCAAATACAGGAAAAATTTTATTTGATGAATTTCATAAAGTATAGAAAGTTGAAGCTATAGAGTGAGTGCAGGATGGTTACTGATGATGCAGCAGAGTGAGATGACAGGAACAGCTGCACTGTCTCTTGCTGCTCACTCCTCACAGGAACCTAGCAGTCACCACCACAAATACATCACCGGTGATGGCTTATTTTTGTAGAATATCATTCAAGTTATTTTGCATCAAACACCACCTTAATAATGTATTAATTTTATGAAAATGATTCATCTTAAGATAGAAATAGCACTTGGGAGGCAGAGGCAGGTGGATTTCTGAGTTCGAGGCCAGCCTGGTCTACAGAGTGAGTTCCAGGACAGTCAGGGCTACACAGAGAAACCCTGTCTCGAAAAAAAAAAAAGATAAAAATAAAAATGTCCATAAAGGGAAGCCAAAATTAATACAACACGTATCTCACTGGTTGTTTTATTTATACCTGCTTATATTTTAAACCGATTTCTGTTTACTGGGGTAAACAGAAGCATAGAATTTCTCCCAGGCTCCAAACTTACTTTGAAGACTCTGTTATAAAATCTGTAGTAGCTTTAACCCCTGTCCAACAAGTCTCGAGCTTCTCAGAAACATTCAGTTCCAGACTGTTCTGCAGTAGAAATAACTTCAGTCTTAATACCAATGACAGGGCTAAGCACAGGTTTTTCCATAGTGTGATTTGTTTCAGCTATAGTCTCAAGCTACTGCTGGGGTTTAGGTCAACTCTGGGAGCTTTTCTCCATTCCAGAGCTTCAGACTCAAAGGAAAGGTAGAGGCAACAGAACCATAACTTCTGCGTCTCTCCTGACCCCAGAGCAAACATGGTAGTTGCAGTTCTCTTTGGGGCACAGCTGGCTGTCCTGGGTGTCCTGCACTGTTAAAGCTGAGCGGGGTGCTGACTGGCAACTGTGCCAACTAACGTGGTGCTTGTCACCATCTTCAGTCTACAGCCTTGAGATGCGGCAAACAGGTTTGAGGCCGTTGGTAAATTAACAGTAACATGTTTTGCATCATACTCTCCTTTGACAGATAAAAGAAGTTCGTTATCAACACTGAACTGGCCAAAGAATTTGAACGAATATGCAAGGGGGAGCTCTTCTGGCGTTTCGTAGTAAAGGTTTAGCATATGAAATTAGTACCAGAATACTACAAAAACAAAAACAAAACCTCCACTGATTCCTTTCTTAAGTGAATGCAAGAAAATCATGTTCCTAAAAGTATGAAATACCCTTCCTTTTAAAACATGTTTCTGAGCTACAAAACAGAAGGAACATACCAGTGGATGTCTGACTTGTTTACTGTGGTGCTGGGAATGGAATCTAAGTTTCCAAACACCTTAGCCAAATAGTCTGCTACTCCCAAGTGCTGGGATTAAAGGCGTGCGCCACCACCACCTGGCGAACGTGGATAATCTAATATCCTTGAATTAGTGAAACAGATAAGCAGACAGTTAATCTGTAACACACAATCAGTCGTCACTGTCACTCTGTGATTTTTGACTTAGCCGCAGCGAAGGCCAGAAGTCCCACTCACACAGGAGGAGGGAGTGGAGAGCTGCACAGTCATCTTCGAGCAACTGCCATCTTCTCAAGAGAACCTGACAAAGCCTCGCTGCACTCTGTCCTACAATCTTAGGTGTGCACAGAGTCATATGCTTAGAACTAGGTGGTAGTAGTTCTTTAATAATCATTCACAACTCTTAAAACATTATACATAAAAACAAATAATACTGAGTCTCACTGATAGAGCGCCTGGAAACTAGAATTTGGAATTCAAGGAATTAAGATTAGTGTGTATCTGATTAGTCATTCATAGTACATTAACTTATTGCTGATAAAGTTCTTTTGCTGGCAAAAATTTAGCATTTTAGACCGTTTCATTTTCATTCAATAACCATACCTGATAATATACCTTACAATGAGGCATAAGCATAGTTCACTGTATTGTGGCAGTCTGCCTTCAAGTAGATAACATGCAATAACAGAATTCTTAACAAAAGTCCTTTATTCTGAAGGTTGGTTTACAGCAAGTCAAGAGCAATTCTAAGTGGGCCAAAGAAAGACGTTATGGCTTATAGTTCAATTTATATAATTAAATATATTTGCAATGTTTAAATACTGTCCAAACTTGTTTTTTATTGATACAATTGAACTTTACAATATTGTCATAATAAAACTAAGAACAGAGTCAGGAAGGTAATAATGGGTGGGGAATGGGGTGTGGTTGGATTGAAATATATTAGCCAGGTTGAAGCATGCAAAAGATAAGACAGATGCAGTAAATTAATATGACAATGGTATTGAATTTACCCACAAGTTTACATACTTGGCCACAAAAATATTAGCAAACAGCAATTTGAAGTCTAGTGAATGGCCCTAACTGACTTGGACATGAGATGCAAAACTGCCTTTGCACTTGTAGGATCTGTTTTACAGCATTGTTAAAGAAGTTGGTGTCAGTATAAGCTTAATACCCACACTGCACAAGACAATGGTTAGAAACGTGCTCTCCTAATTGCTCTGTGACTTAAAAAGCACTAATGGATTAACTACACAGGTCACTGAAGGACCAAAATTCCTTAATATTCACATTAACTTTCCCCACGAAAAGCTTCAAATGTAATCTAATAAAAAAAATAGAGTTCTCAAGGCAAATCTTTAGCATAATTTACAGAAGCAGATTTAAATAGAAGAGTCCCAAACCACACTCATCCTAAACTACACATAACCAAGAGTGACCCCTTTCTCTACCTTGATATTAAAGTATAGTGGCCTCAGCAAAGGCTGCAATGCCACTAGAAGTCCCATGAGCAGAAGGGACAAATCAGACAAAGAGATTGTTACTATCTCTTTATTTCCAAATTTTTATATATTCACATTCAAATTAAAGAGGAAAAAGAGTTCATGTAACTGTCTGTTTCCCATGGCCTCTGAGAAAGTCTCAACTCCTCCAGAGATTTCAGAAAGTAATTGGCCTTTTACAACAGGATGGTGACCGCAAATTTGAGGACAAGTGAACTTGTTCCCACAAAGTCCTACTGTCCCTTTAACAAGCAGATGAGTCCATTGGTGAGAGAGTCAAGATGCTCCTGTCATTGGCATAGAATGTATCCGATGCATTCCACAACCTGAAAGGAACAATAAGAGAAAAGTTTGGCTCACTATAATCAATGTTCAGTTGAAAACCAAAACAAAACTAGGACCTAAAGTAAAATGTAGGACTAAAAAATTAAATTTTAAATTAATCACTGATTCATTGCGAAATGCTAAAGAGTTCTTCAGATTAGCAGTGAATCCTATTCTAGATTATACAAAAACTTGAGAAAAATTATGCTGTAGTCATACAGAAATTAGCTCCAACCTCTGCATTCCTCATCAGTGCCGGTTTCTAGGTAATAAACATAATGTGCTTTTGAAATCTTCATATCTCAGTAAGAAGTAAGTATGCCATTACGATCGCACAGAGCCAGGTGCTGGGTGCTAGGGAGATGAATCAGGGGAGCTGCCAGCATCTGCCATGCAAACAGAGAGCACGTGCGGACTCACAGCATCTACTTAAGAGGCTGAGCATGGCTGTGGAGCCTGGGCTGCCAGCACTGGAGGGCAGAGATGACAAGGTCCCAAAGACTCACTGGTGAGCAGCCCTACCAAGTTGGTGAGGACTGGGTTCAGGGAGAGACACAAGGTGAACAACTGAAGAAGGCACTAACTCCTACCTCTGGTTTACACACACACACACACACACACACACACACACACACACAAATAAGAAGGTACATGTATACCACACACACAAACAGCAAAAGTAAAGAAAAAATGTTTAATGTTACTGAAAAATAAACTTGTATTTTGACATTACAGAAAAACAAACAAAGCTACCAAAAGCCTTGTAATGAAATAGTGAACATCCATATTATCCATATTATTAGTCACTTCTTTTCAGGTATAAATTCTACTGTAAGGATTTCAACTTAATTAGCCAGAATGTCATAGATGGTTAGCATCAGAGGGTATCAAAGACACTTGCAGATTTTCACTAGTATGACAAGGTAACTACTAGATGATTGACAGACAAGGACTAAGCAACTCAATATCATACTTACAGCTGTCATTTTGAATTACCTTGAATTAACTTAAGATGAAGTAATAACTCCATTAAACAGACTGCCATGCTTAAAACACATGCCCTTAGCCCAAGAACAGTATTAAAAAAAAAAAAAAAAAACAACTGAAAGCGCCTAACTTTGAACACACACAGCACGAAGCTCGTTAAAGCTGACAGCCCTGGCTCATTTGTCCCCAGCACCTGGTTTCCCAGCGGCTCCCTGTGTGTGCAGCTTCAGCTGAGGTCAGCGGCCAGGCAGGCAGGCAAACACAATTACAGACGGTAAGTCTCGATCTAAGACTCGGTGGCTTTCAGAGAAGCCTGGGACGCTCCACCTTGACTCAGGGAGGGTCTTGTTTACAGCGCCCAAGCACAGAGAACTCAAATCTGGCAGGTACTAGGCAGCCAACATAAAGTAAACAAAAGTAAGAATATGACTATTTCTTGCTGAGTATGGCAATCTGTATGTAGAAAGATGAAACTAGATCCATCTTTGTCACCTTGCACAAAGCTTAAGTCCAAGTGGATCAAGTTCCTCAACATGAAACCAGGCACACTGAATCTAATAGAAGAGAAAGTGGGAAAGAGCCTCTAACTCGTTGGCACAAGGGGGAAATTTCCTAAACAGACCTCCAAGGGCTTAAGCACTAAAACCAATAATTGATAAACGAGACCTCATAAAACTGGAAAGCTTCTATAAGGCAAAAGGCATAGTCAATAGGACAAATCGGCAACCTACAGATTGGGAAAAAGTCTTCACTAACCCTACATCTGATAGAGGGCTAATAGCCAAAATATATAAATAAAGAACTCAAGAATCTAACGTACAAAAAAACAACAAACAACTCAATCAAAAAATGGGGTATAGAACTAAACAGAGAATTCGTAACAGAGGAATCTGGAATGGCTGAGA
Source organism: Grammomys surdaster (assembly GCF_004785775.1). Lineage (NCBI taxonomy): Eukaryota > Metazoa > Chordata > Mammalia > Rodentia > Muridae > Grammomys > Grammomys surdaster. The sequence goes on along the minus strand of NW_021604564.1, from coordinate 19,960,747 downwards.
AGCACTTAAAGAAATGTTCAAAGTTCTTAGTTATCAGGGAATTGCAAATCAGAACGACCCTGAGATTCCACCTTACATCAATCAGAATGGCTAAGATCAAAAACTCAGGTAACAGCACATACTGTCAAGGATATGTAGAAGAGGAACACTCCCCCATTGTTGGTGGGATTGTGAATCAGTAAAACTACTCTGGAAATCAATCTGGTGGTTCCTTAGAAAATTGGAAATAGATCTATCTACCTGAAGACCCAGCTATACCACTCTTGGGCATATACCCAAAAGATGACCCACCAGGCAGCAGGGACACGTGCTCCACTATGTTCATAATGGCCTTGTTTGTGATAGCCAGAAGCTGGAAACAACCTAGATGTCCCACGACAGAAGAATGGATACAGAAAATGTGGTTCATCTACACAATGGAATACTACTCAGCTATTAAGAACAATGACATCCTGAGTTTTGCAGGCAAATGGACAGAACTAGAAAATATCATCCTGAGTGAGGTAACTCAGACCCAAAAGGGTATGCATGGTATATACTCACTAATAAGAGGATATTAGCCAAAAAGAGTACAGAATTCCCAGGATACAGTCCACAGAACTCAAGAAGCCAAAGGGACCAAATGAGGATGCCTCAATCCCACTTGGGAGGGAGAAGAAAGCAATCACAGGAGGTGAGGGGAAGAAACCTGGATGAGAAAGGAAACAGGGAAGGGAAAAGGGGAACATGATTCGGTATGGGGGTGTGTGGTGGGCAGAACAGGACTGAAGCTCTGAGGGCCAGCAGAAGGAAACAGTATTCTTTTAACTATAACTGCCCACACCCCAGTGGAGTTGAATGTGAAATTCTAATCAGCAGGAAGCCTTCATTAGTTTTTCCTCTTTGTAAACACTGCTTACACAGAGAAAAATTTATCAGCTGATGTATCCATTGTTTTTCATCTTTTCAAAACAACACATGCATGCATTCATGTGAAATGTCACTTTGGAAGAATATTAAACACCTGAAACACCAATTAGCTGATGATTTCTTCCTTCCTCTCATGCTCTCTTCCCAGGGCCTACAACATGCTAGGAAAGTGCTTTACCAGTCAACTACATAAGCCATCCCAGTCTGTCTTTTGAATTTTGAGGCAGGCTCACGCTAAGTTATCTAGGCAGGCCTTGAACTTGGCAACCCTTCTGCCTCCTCCACTTCCCAAGTTCTGAGGCTGCCAGTGTGTATTATGATGATGGTTAAAGTATTAACTGCCAACCTGACAATCTGGAATCATCAAGGAGATGACCTGTGGGCTTGTCTGTAGGATTATCCTGATGGCATTACTTGACACATAACTGAAACTGTGTGGGACCACAGCCTTCAGCAGGGGATCCTAGACTGTATAAAACGGAAAACAAAAGACAAACAACAACCACCACAGCATGAGCAGAGCAAGAGCATGCAGTCATCTGCTTCCTGACTATGGATGCAATGTGAGCAGCTGCGTTCAGTTTCCTCTACCTTGACGGTCCTGCCATGATGAACTGTAAGCAGAATAAGCACTTTCTTCTGTAAGTTGCTTTTGTCAGAGGTTCAATAACATTAATAGGAAATGAAACTAAGGCAATCACAATGCCAGGCCTTTGCTGTTTTTCTGTTCTGTTTTTGTTTTTAGGTTTGTTTTTTTTAAAAGAGTCTCATTAAGTGGTTCAGCCTCAAACTAAGATGCCCTTGTCCCAAATTTCCAAGTACCTATGATTGACAGTAGGCTATGTTTTTTTTTATGTTATTTGTTTAGTTTTTATTATGACTGGAAGCAAAAATTCACAGAGATGTGAGTCAGTGCTGAAATACAGCTCCTTAGGCTAGACCGTGGTATGCCCTTTACACAGCACCATGCTGCTCCCTTGGAAACTGAATTTACTGTAGGATATACTCCCCTAACATAAGTTGAAAAACATACAAAGTACTTTGTGTCTGGACAGTAAAAACTCAGCAGACAGGTCCATGTGCACAGGGAAGCTGTTCTGTCTCCAGAGCTGCTCAGTATTGTTAACGCTAAAGCAGCCCTAGGTTGCCACATCTTTGTTGTTGTTGTTGTTGTTGTTGTTTTGTTTTGTTTTGAGACAGGGTTTCTCTATATAGCCCTGGCTGTCCTGGAACTCACTCTGTAGACCAGGCTGGCCTCGAACTCAGAAATCCACCTGCCTCTACCTCCCAAGTGCTGGGATTAAAGGCATGTGCCACCACTGCCCGGCTGAGTTGCCACATCTGATATTGGAGGGCTCAGCCTTGCCCTGTCCCTTCAAACTGGACATGAGACACAATAAAGGCTGCTCCATATCAAAACATAAATGCTAAAACTATTTTATACATATATGTAGAAACTATAAGTGCTAGAGTTTGATACAATGGGCTACAGTAATGCTCACACAGCCCTCTGAAAAATACCAACCAGCTCTGTGCCTTGTGAGCATCTGCACAGACTTTTTGGATTGCTCAGCGAGAAGGAGAAAATGACAACATCAACCAAAGGGACAACCTGAGATGCTGATAGCCCTGAAAGCCATTTGGTGCCTGTCAGAAAAAGAATTAATTACTAAAGCAAACATTTTATTAGGAAAAACCACCTTAGAAAAAAGAATACGGCATAATTCTCAGCAAATAGAAATACTGACAGTAATAACCACCTTTAAGAAGACATGCCGAAATAATTCCAATAACCCCCAGGCACATTCCCAGGGGGATAGTTACAAAAATAGCAGTACAAAGGACAGGGACACAGAACCTACAACTGATTGCAAGAAAGCAAGAGTATACAGAAAACGGGGGGGGGGGGGGGGGCTCATTTAAATTAATTCTAGTGTTGTGGATAGCCCTGGTCTTGTATTTTGATACAAGCTAATTCCGCTTTCCTGGGAGGGGCTGCAGAAAAGGAGTGAATCAGTATACAGGTGACTTCTTGTGAACCTTCTGCCCACCTTTGTAAAGTAAAGGCTAGAGCTGGTGACTGGGCAGTGGAAGGGGAGGTGGAGCGAAAAAGTTTGGGGGAGAGGGAGGGAGAGAGAGAGGAAGAAGGAGAAAGGAGGAGAGGCTGAGACAGCAGCAGATATTCCTGTCTCTAGCAGCTATTCGTATTAGGATAGGTAACTGGGTTAACAATTCTAATTGTGCGGGCATCTTGTGGATTGAGTATTTGCTGATATATCAATCTATTTGGTTAACCTTAAGCATTAAGAGTCTTCTTTCTCCCAGGTATTGCGAGGATGGTGGTTACTGTCTGTGGTTGAGCCGAGCACTATGAGGATGATGGAGTTGCACCAGGGACCATGTCTAGAACCATGGACGCCATGGAGCTGACTGGAGGAGGCAGCAGCCACACCAACGTTTCATGTGTGGGAACTTAGAGTGGGAACGTGGCTGAGCTAGCTGGAAAAGCTGTGCTGCCTTTTCTAATACCTCCCGAAACATTCTAGTCTTTTTAATCACTGGAAAGTATATGTATTTCTACTAAAGACAATTTTCTACTGAAGTAAAAACTATGTAGAAGTTTTAATATAATATCTTAATCTAAACTCCGTCTAGGTTCCAAGCAATAAAGAATGTCATTAGGTAAAATAATAGTGTAAGACCTTTCTGAAATATGTTTTTGGAAAACTTTTACCCAGGAACATGAGAGAACCATCTTATTTTCTTTTTAAACGTTTATGTTTAAGATACCAACATCCCAATACATTTACCTGTTCACTGTAACCCATTATATACAATAAAATTACTCCTACATTACAAAAATATTTTGGATCATATGCCATATTCAAGTCAGAATAAATGAGGCTAAATCCATAGGCAATGTATTTACAAAGTAATGGCAAAGCGAAAGATAAAGTAAGTTGAGACGTTCACAAGAAACTACATTTCATATTATGGGAATAATATCACACCTGCTATTTTTCAAAATGTAAAGCTAACCAAATATTAAAAGGAATTTTCCCAAAGGACAGACAGACTGCTTCGTTTGTACCTTGCCCCTAGCATATCCCCAGGCTCTCTTGTGCCACAGATTTGTAGGTCTTAAGATCCCCGACCAATACCCACTGCACTGCTGCTCTGACTTGGGGAAGTGGTGTCAGACCAAGCACAGATGCCATTTCACGCTCTAGTACCTAATAATCATACGCACTTTGGGTAAACATAAAGAAATTTTTAAAAAGAAGAATTTTAACTGCTATTTACACCAAAATAGATTTTTGGACGATGAACAAGCTGTGATAAATCTAATTAAGAAATAGACAAGAATAGACAAAAAAACCCAAACAAACCAAAAACAGAAACAAAAAAACCCCAGAGATTCTTCTGATCCATAATTTATCAAAGTTAGTATTAGTAGCACTGTTAAAACCTGTTTGGATACTAACTTTTAATTGGCAATAAATGCCAAATAAAAGAATCTTAAAATCAAAACTCATTTTAAAACTTCATTACAGACATCCTTAGGAAGGAACATGGAGCAGAATAGCCTTTCCCGTGTAGCCCTGAAAGGCTGACTTGCTTTGGGGAACAAAGGTAATGAGGAAAAGCAAAGGTGCTTGACGTTGAGTGTGGAGGTTATTTTTGTAATCACAAAAAGCGTAGGAAAGCAACAATGAAACCAACCCCCTCACAGAGAATAAAACAGGAGCCCAAGTGAAATAATAATGAAAAGAGCTGTAGGCCAAGGAAGAGCGCCATCCATCCACATGCCTGTTCACCACAGCTTAGAAAGGCTAAGACCAGTAACTCCTTCACAGGGTGGAGAGTCTCCTAAAGATGTCTTCCCTTCCTTTGAGTGAAAGGAGCAAACCACAAAGCTACAAAGTGGCATCTAGGAATCAAGGAGCGATTGCTGTGATTCAACAGCAGACCCTGCTTCACTGGGACTCATCTGCAGCACCAGCTACACAGTGAAATCAATGTCACACCTGCTGATATGGTTGGGACTACACCGTCCTATGACTCGTTCCAGCATTCTTCCAACAGATGCGCACGGGGTCTCTCCTTCTGGGAAACAGCATATGGAGTCCAAGCACTTGACACTTGAATGTGCTTCAGCAAGCTGCGGAAGAGGAGCAGGTGAGTTATTCACAGATTCCGACCTCACAAACCATTAAGAAATCAAAGCAAGTACTTTAAAACTGAAAGTGACTGATATAAACACACACACTTTACTACAATATGGCATGTACAGAACTCTTAAGAGTACAATCATATATAAACATTTAAAACCCCCCTGTTCTAATCAGAAGCCCAGGAAACTATTGGTATAAAAATGAATAGACAGGAACTTCTGTGTGCAAAGGTTTATTATCTTGCTACTTAATAATTTGTTATGGTCAAGTGGGCTTATGTCAACTCCTTAGGAAGGCAGTGAACGCTACTTTATCTTTGGAGTTCCTGAGATTATGACTGAAGAACAAATGCCCAGCAACTGAGAACAGTGGAGTATAAAACTATCTTGACGACTGGGAAATAACAATCTGGCAGGACCTAGATTATCTGGTAAGAATAAGATTAACGATATAGTAAGAACCTTAGTAGCATTTCTTATGTGCCAAAACCAAATACCCAACACACAGCTAGTCCATCCTCACTTGCCTGACGTGATGAGCAGCTCTAAGGTGCTGCCTACGCCCATTAGCAACTTTTTTTTTTCTTCAAATAATGAGCAGGTGGCACATGGATCAAAATCTGTCAAGCAAGCTTGTAGTACTATTAAGATTTAAAGTTGAATTTATCAGAGTTCTAAGATTTCTGATTTAGGCATAAATAGGCCCAGCAAGGTAATTTAATACTACAAGAACTTTAGTTATTAAAATGAGGGTTAATGGTCTGACCACATGGCTCAATGAATCCCAACCCTAGTTTTGCTAGTCAAAAGTTCTCTCTCCCTCTCTCTTCCCCCCTTTACTCCCTCCCTCCCCCCAGACCCCTTCCTCTCTTTCTCATCAAGCTGTGTCTCACTAGTCCTAGATGGCTTGGAACTCAGCAATTAGGCTGGCTTTGAAATGACAAAGATCTACCTCCACCTTCTGAGTGCAAGTTTACAAATTTACTTGAATTAAATTTTCTTTATGTATATAATGTCCTGTATGATACGCTGTTAGAAGGTACAGAGAAGAAGAAGAGAATAAATTTGGTAACGCTCACATCTACAAGGTTGGGAGCCACCACGTGCCATGTGAGGATGGTAACAAAGGAGAGACACTGAAAACTCACACTGGACAGAGACAGGCGGGTATGTAAATAACGGGGGATTTGGAAGGCAAGCAAATGGTGGAGGGCTACAACATCCATGTATGGAGTCCCTGACTATTCCAAGCAGTGGGAGGTAGAACAGGGTTTCTTGTTTGGTAAGTGTCTGGCTGCACCTAAACCCTGGGCTCTGCTGAGCACTGAGAAAGCAAACCTCACATGTTCTTTAGTCTAAACATCCTTGTTTTAGGACTTGGTTTAATGCAACATTGCTTTAATTGTGTTCTGTCAGATGTTTACATAATCATTTCATTTTTAAAAGGAGAGGGTTTCTATGACTAAATAAGTACCCTGGGAAACACTACACTACTCCAACAAAGCTTCAAACAGGCTCTTAGGCTGTCGGGAAATGTGCTTAAGTCTCAGCTGGTTGAGCTTGAGACCATCATTCCACAATCTGCGTCATTTTTTTTCACACAACGTATTTTGATCATATTCTTTCTCCTCCCCAACTCCTCAAAGATCTTCCCCATCTCCCTACCCACCCAACTTCATTTCTCTCTCCCTTAAAAATACAATAAAAAAACCAGCAAGACAAAAAAATACCAATACAATACACACACACACACACACACACACACACACACACAGAGTTTTGTGTTGACCAACTACTTAACCCAGTGTACCAAAAGAACCATGAACCATTAACTACCACAGAAGGGACATAAATTTATAATGAAGAAATCTGGGTGATGCTGGCTTAGGCAAAAGGCTCTCTTCAATTCCCAGTTTGCACTTTGCTGATTCCTGTGCTCCCACAAGCTCAAGCTTCTTTCCCGAAGAGAGGATGCTCCCCTACAGGCTCCACACCAACCAATGTGGGCACTGTAGTTCCTGCTCGTGGGCCTGTTTCAGGTTAAATATTACTATCTCCAACTGGAAGCAATCTCTGAATTCTTTTTATGGCTTTTGAAGCATCCTTGAATGGTACAAGCCCTGAATGTCAACTGAAGAAGGAAGTGGCAGTTGTCAGATGAAGCAACCCTGGACTCATAGAAGGTGAAGGTGAGAAGTCAGAGCAGCATGAGGCACAGTGACATTGGGGGCTCAATGCTAACCTCTACCGACTGTCACTGGGCATGAAGGAAGTGCTTCTGGGCTGGCAGAGACAGAGTTAAGAAAAGCTTGAAAACAATTTGACAAACTTACTCTGCAACAGTTAAATCTAATAAGTTTTTTTTTAAAATCAGGGATTATTTTCTATATATTATATTTTTAATAATTTGGTTTTATCACAAACATAACAGTATTGGTACTTGAAGAACAGAATATTTAAAAATAACCATCAAACTGACGTTTTAACACATTCACCCAGGAAGTATTGAGCTATCCCAAGAACTAGAGAGGAAGGGTTGTATCTGGAACTTCTAAGTTTAATGTTCCAGACTTTGCTCATAGCTGCTGTTCAGCCAGCTAAGAAGGGTCTCTTGAAAGTCACATCCACAGGTCACCAGGATGTTTGTGTCCATCTATGCACTGAAGAATAAATACTTGAATCTGAGCTGGGCAGTGGGTGGCGCATGCTTTTAATCCCAGCACTTGGGAGGCAGAGATAGGCGGATTTCTGAGTTCAAGGCCAGCCTGGTCTACAGAGTGAATTCCAGGACAGCCAGGGCTACACAGAGTAACCAACCCTGCCTTGAAAAAACAAAAACAAACAAACAAACAAACAAACAAAGCTTGAATCTGTATCTGGTTTCAAGTACTGTCTTACATCACTTAAAATTATGACTAAATGTTAAACTCTAGATACCCAAGAGAGCAACACGTCAAAACTATTATATAACGTCCCTTTTCGGATCATCTAATGAGTGAAATAAAAATACCCCCTGCAAAAAAAGAAAAAAAAAAAACAAAAGAGATAGTAACAACAAAAATTCAGGTGCACTGTAAATGGTGAATACTGTAAAGCTATCTCCAGCAACCCCCACTCCTGATCCAGCAAACCACCAATAAAGCTTTCCTAGGGCACATCGCCTATCTCAGACAGAGACCCTAGAGCCACAGCAGTCAGTGTCATGGGGGTGGGAATGGAGTTTCACTTCATTCAAGGTAACAAGAAGGGAGGCTTTTATGTTCTCAGGATCTATTGTAGAGTGAAAAATTATAGATACTGGGTATATAGAATCCTTTTTAGACATATAAAATATTCTTTAGGCTTTCTTTATAAGGACATGGAAAATTTTCTGAAAAACCGAGACATGAAGCAAGTTAGGAATGTAGAAAGACCAGTCACCATTACTGGAACTGGCCTATCGAAAAGAGAAAAGAAAGAATGCAAGTGAACTAGGTGGAACCAAGCTGGGAACCAAGCTGGGAACTGCAGTGACAGGGCAAGGCCGAAGTAACAGGGAAAGACCACATTCTTGAGAAAGATAAGCGTACAGAGAGTTTTCAGCTGACCCTGACTCACATAGGTTGGGTTCCTTTGGAATGTTCCACTATTTTTATGTTATGCCACCTCAACAACCCCTCATTCCCCTCCCCATTCCTTGGTTTGTGGTTTTTCCCCTTAAAAACCCCTCTCAAACTGGCTGTGGGGGTCAATTCAGCTCCTGCGTGGGCATACGAATTGACCGACAGCTAGCTGTCACGCCCTAATAAACCTCACAATTGCTCCAATTGCTCCGGTACATGGTGTCTCGAGCAGATTACTGGGTGGTCGCGACTTTCTGAGACTTGAGTGAGGGTCTCCCCTCTGTGGAGGTCTTCACTATGAAAGCTACAAAAAGTAGTGAGTGGTATGAGGTGCCACTTGGCCGTCCATAGCTAGCTGTGACTACAGCAGACACTTTGATCACTGAGTAGTAGACCTCACTCTCCAGCATACCCAGTCCCCAGGTTCCTAGGCAATACCCCCAACCCCATCCCATGGGGACTCAACATGGCTATGACTATAGCGAAAAATATCCATCTTCATAGAACTAAACTCCTGAAATCAATGGATGAATGCTGAGTTTTTGTTAGTTACCAAACAACTTCCTTAAATCTCATGTTAGAAAGCTGTTCTTTAACATTTTAAATATTTTCACTCTAATTTCATCAACTAAATGTTTTTTAAATTTTAATAAAGAATTGTCAAATTATTAACTGTATTAAGGCTTTTGCCCATAAATTATATGTATGTATGTATGTATGTATGTATGTATGTATGTATGTATGTGTGTGTGTATGTGGAGAGCCTTTGAGGCTGCTTGGCAGGAATCCAACATTGGCCAAGGACAAGGAAATCGGCTTTAGGCAGGAATCTGACTTTGGGCCATGACAAGGAAGTAAGTTCAGGCAGGAGTCTACTTTTAGGCTAAAACAGAAAAGTAATTTCAGTCAGGAATCCAAGTCTTAGGCTAAAACAAAGAGGTAGGCCTCAGGCTTGAATATGACTGTGGGCTAGGACAGGGAAGTAGGCTCAGATACTTTGTCATCCTGATGAGCCCTTAGGAAACAGCGATCATGAGAGTGATCATGGGGTGAACCGGTTGGTTGACTGAGCGGGCTTGGTCATATGTATGAAACCTTGTCTAGATTTAAGGTTTGCTTTTAGAGAAATGTCTTGTTTTTTATATGAAATCAACAATCAAATTATTGCTGACTTTCAATTTTTATTGCTAAGAATTCCTAGTTCTCCAGACAAAGCAAGATCTCTATGTTCTCATACAGCAGTCAGGGATAGCTCAGGATGTCTGACCATCTTATTCCAAAACTCCTGAAAATAAAACCTGTTTCCTGCTTATAGTTTTCTCCATCTCCTTTCTGTTCTCCTTCCCTCCAAGTGAAACAACTCCAAAATGATAAAACCTTGAAAGACATTTACAAATGTAAATGAAATACCTCTGTTTGTTCCGGAGCTTTCTAGAGAGGTATTTCTATACATGTTGTCTCATTTCAACACCAAAATATAAGTGTAACAAAAACTGTACTGAGTGGGAGCTGGGGAGAGGGCTCAGCAGGGAAAGAGCTTGCCATGCAGGCGTGAGGACTGCAGTGGACTCCCAGAACCCATAAAGAAGCCCAGCGGGTGTGGCAGCCTGCCTGTAATTCTAGTACTGGGAAAGTGGAGACAGAGACTTCTGTTTCTAGAGTAAGCTGGCTAAACCAAATGAGGCAGGGAATAGCAGATTAAATCGAGGTGGGGGTTGGGGGGAGAAGACACACACACACACCCTGCTTCCTGGATAAAGTGGAGAGACTAGCGATGATACCAAGGACTGGCCTGGGAACTCCACACAGGAACATGCCTGAGCACTCCCATACACATGCACACACACTCTTCATATGCACACATACCGTGCAAAGATAAAACTGAATGAAAATTTATATTGATTATATAAACATTTTTATAACTGACTTATTCCTATTTTCAAAGCAGACTGGAGCCCTTTTATATAAGTGATGTATTTATTAAACTGGCTCTTTAACATATATGAATGGGAACTTATAGTTTGGGTAAAGAAGAGCATCAGTATTTGTGAAACATTAAAGTTCCCCAGTATATTGGAAAGGGAAAGTCATGGGTGAGAAAGAGAAATCTACTTATAAATTCCTGGGTCTCCTTCAGCCCAGGCTGATCTTGACCTTGCTATGTAGCCAGGGATGACCTTGAACTCCTTCCTGATCTTTCTGACTCCATATCCTGAGGGCTAAGACTGAAAATACATGCCACCATGCCCAGTTTATGCAGTGGTGGGATTGAATCCATGGCTTTGTTCAGGCTAGGCAAGCACTCTACCAATTAAACTACATCCCCAGCCACTTAACTATAATCTTTGCAACATACCAAATCAAAATGAAAATTCAGAATTCATTTGATTTTCTTCTGAATTACTACTGTTACTAATAATAATTGAGAAATTAATTGCCCTCGCTGAGGGCAATTCACTAAAGAAACCTAATTTTAAAATGACTCATAAATAATTCATATTTTTCAAATTATTGTACATGTTCTATAATCTGATTTATAGGAAAGCTCAAAAATTTATAGTCTTTAAGTGGCTTTGTCTTTGAATTTCTCTATTTGCTTATTCTGGATGAGACAACAGCATCTTCCTTAATAAAAATCAAAATAAATGACAATTATAGCCTAAGGAAAAATAGAATTATTGGTGATAGGAGTTATAATTACTACAAACCAAAGAATTGTTCATATCCCAATTACATATAGAAGTAGCCTGGATTTATTCTTCAAAGGGGAAGTAAAATATTCCTATAACTATAGTTTTTAGATTTAGTCTATGTATGTGAGTGATTTGCCTGTATGTATGTATGTATGTATGTATGTATGTATGTACACTATGTACAGGCCCGAGCATGGCTCTGAGTCATCTCATGGGAGCTGGGAACCAAACCCAGGTCCTCTGCAGGAAAAGGAGGTGTTCTCTCCAGCCCCACCATACAAAAAAATTTCTTTTTTTTTTATAGATAAAACTATGAAAATCTATGAGAAGAATGTTTATTAAATGCCAGTTAATGGAAAACTATTCACTAAATCTAAACACACTTGCTTATTTGATAATTCAACTCAAAGGACTAGAGAATTTCAGTAACTCAGTGTCTACATTAAAATATAGACAATTACAACTTCAAAGAGGATAACGATTTCAAAATGGGCAGGGCATGCCATACTTTCAAAAACAGTGGAGAAGAGTAATTCCTTGAATGTCAGACAACAGGCTGTGAAAAATACCTTACTATAATAGAATCTGAGGTGAAACATGATTTGTCACTGTACATCCAAACAAATGTGAAATGAGAAATTCAGGGGTAAACATAAAGAAAATTAAGGGATACAAACAAGAAAAAGAACTAAACCAAAACAACATCCAAGGCACAGTGAAGAATTAGTACAGTGAAATGACATGTGACATTGACTCTCGATGGATGCCCCAAGCATGAGAATGCAGTGCACAAGTCCCCGAGAAGGTCCAGCAAATACTACCTAGTGCACGCAACAACTGTCCTGCTGGTTGCAAGCCTCATCTAGCAGGTGCCTACTGTCCTCCCCTCTGTGCTGGCTTTCAGCAAATTCATATGCTGAGCCGACTGAACCCTTATCTTCTTCCATCTAGAAGGACAGAAAAGCGGTAAGTCTCATATTCAGAATAATACTCTCATTGTATAATTTAAAACCAAAGCAGTAAGTTGGGTCTACAATCTGAGGCATAGACAAAAGTTCACAAACAGCACAGTTACTGTCACAGGACAGAAGCCAAGGAGCTTCTTGGAGAATACAGCAAAGCATACCATATGAAGCCATGAGTGCAAAGCTCTTAGAAGCACACGGGCTAGTAAAAATCAAGTTTCCTTTAGTTAAATTCTATTTCTTCTGTGAAATGCAGAGCCACTAGGACTTAGCATTTATTTTCTCACCCTTACACAATCATCTTAGGATACTGCTCTACTTTTAACTGGACTGTAGAGCAGAAGGGTCATGTGACCTATAAACAGTACATGTGAAAAGGAGTTGTGATTTACTTGTTAATAAAATTAAATTGAAATATTTCTCTTGGAATACTTTTTAAAAAGATTTATCTTTTTTTTTTTTTTAAAGTGTATGAGTGTTTTTTGCCTGCATGCATGTATGAGCCTTGTGCCTGTCGAGGTCAGAGGATGGTTTTTGGATCCCCTGAAAGTGGAGTTACACATGGTTGTGAGATGCCATGTGGGTGCTGGGAATGGAACCTACGTCCTCTGAAGAACAGTGACAGTGTTCTTAACCACTGCACCATCTCTATAGCCTAGGGAAGGTCAACTTACTTTTGTCTGGCTTTGGTTGTAGACGGTATCTTCTTTTTGTTTTTCTTTGTTGCTAACTTTAAGTTAACAGCATAAAACCTCCATGTGCTACGTACAAACCTAGAATCCTAGGAAGGTAGATGTGTTGGGATGTGTATGGTGCAGTGAGTGTGGTCCCCACACCCAGGCCAGCTGTCGGGAGAACAGTAATTCCTCCTCTGTGACACCTGATCCAAAGATCCTGCATTCATGGTAAACTTTCAGAATGAGAATGTTAATCTTACTAGTTTATTACAATATATAATACCTGGGATTTCTATAGTTGGCTTTCCTCATTCTTTTATGTCTAGTATTAGTTTTTAAAAGGGGCTTGATTTACACCAATACATGTAAAACTACAAATTCCTAACAATATAATCAATCACAATGCAAGTTATTAATTAATCACAATGCAAGTTATCTTCCCTTATCTAGAGCTGTCCAGTGTTCTCTTATATAACAAATTATCCTACTGGCAGAGTTAAAAGACTAGACCCTCAAATATGTGATAGATAGTCACTGATTATAGAAAATCAGCTATTGATAAGAGTGGGATATACATATTTGCTCAACCAAAAGTAAAAACAAATTTTTACACTGAGTTTACTTCTTGGAAATATGAAAAACAGTTACCACTCATTTACAATACATAGTTACTGTGGTTGTCACTCAAAATTAAACATCTGAAAAAACTTAAAGCCAGTAATAAAAACATAAAAAGGTTAGTAAAACTTCAAAACACCTTTTAAATTATAAACTCATACTATATCACCTAAAAGGTTAAATAGCTTTATGTCATCGTTACTTATTTGATTACATAAATATACACAAATTAGACATTTGGATAATAAAAATAATTAAAACTATAAATAATTGTCAGGCTGGTTGCATATGCCTTTAATCCCAGCATTCACAAAGCAGAGGCAGGTGGATCTCTGTGAGTTTGAGGCCAGCCTGGTCTACATAGTGAGTTCCAGTCCAGCCAGAGACCCTGTCTCAAAACAAAAAACCAACCACTAACCAACCAATAAATGTGTGTGTGTGTGTACACATATTGACATGTTGCTGTATTATCAAGTTCTAGGATTTCAGCTTTCATTTCTTTCTATCAAAAGATATTTTGAGGCTAGTAGCTATTTTTTATAAACTTCCAAACTGGCATTGCTGTGGAGCTGTGGAGACACAGTTAACATAAGATGTACAAAATATATATTCCAATTTCTAGCTGCAGTAAAGCAGAGCAAGGATATGAGACACTCATGCAGCCACTACAGTGTACAAGACACACACGCACATGGGTTTGTAGTACAGATTACAGCAAGACAAAAGAACGAGCAATTCTCACTTCCAGGTAACTACTTAAACTCAAGTTTAAACTTTATGATAGCTTTTAAACTACTGAACATGCAGAGCATTCTTACATATGACTATGACAAGCAGAAGCATTAGAATTATGCTAGAAAAGATAGGTATAAAATATGTAACAAGGTACAGCTCTCTCCTCTTATGTTCAATTTCCATCTCAATTTTCTTCTGGAAGAATGGATATCATTTTTAAGTTTTAATATACATATTAATTAAGGTCAAATTCGAGACAGAGCTGTGAATGCTTGACTCGTTATTGATGCATCTGCCCATCTTTTGGCTATCATTTAGTTGACCTTTGGCATGCATAAGCGTTAACAAGGTTCTACTCCTACTCTACCTAAGTTTGCCCAGCTGATTCCTTGCCCTTGACAAAGGCTGCAGTGCGATGAACTCGTCACTTAAAGCCACTGTGTTGGAGTACATCTATAAGTGGACAGAAAAGGGATGGGACACACACAAGTCAGTGAGCTGAATTCATCACCTAGGAGACAGACACAGGACAAGCTTTGTAAATACCAAACACCTGTTCCCACAAGAGCAAGAAATACGCATGGTACACACACAAGTGATGTCTGTAGGATGTTGGCCTTGCCATAAGAAAAATTTACTGTTCACTTTTAAAAACATGCTTTTATTCTGGAGGAAAAAAAGGACTCAGAATAAGTGCTGGCAGCTCTCCTTTTGATGTGACTTTTCTTGCTATCTGGTAATGTAGGAGCGATCTCTCCATCATTTTCAATCAGAAGGAACAACAGAAGCTGAAATGATCACTGCTTATAGCAAAG
This sequence comes from Grammomys surdaster, assembly GCF_004785775.1. Classification (NCBI taxonomy): domain Eukaryota; kingdom Metazoa; phylum Chordata; class Mammalia; order Rodentia; family Muridae; genus Grammomys; species Grammomys surdaster. The sequence goes on along the minus strand of NW_021604564.1, from coordinate 19,945,559 downwards.
GGATAATATTATCCTTGTGATATAAGTGACATATACTGTTCCAGTATTAAAAGAAGAGAAGAAACCCACAGATGACAGTAACAGGCAGGCCAGAAGACCCATGGAAGTAAAACGTTCCTTCCCTTCCCAAATGGGAGCTATCAGAACATCTCATTAATCATTTGGATATTAATTTACATAGCAAAAAGGGGAAATTATTCTGGTTTCACAAATGATAAAACAATTTAGCGTAAATTCCCTTCTTAATAAATTTTAACTTATGTTAAAACAAGTATATGGAGGATATTTCAATCTTTTTGTTTAAAAGCACAAAGCATCAAATATTTCCTCCATGTTACTTTAAAACAAGGATACAGAAAAGGTAACAATAAGTAATATCATACCTTTTAGATCAGTAAGTAATCTCTATGAAAATACATTTGAAGCTTTCAAACAATGGAACAATTAAGGACAAATGTAGATAAAGGTTAATATGATGTTACTCATAAGTTCTGAGAGGAAAAATAATACAGACCACTAGGTAAGACAGACTACCTCCATAAAAGTCTACAACGTGGATCTCGAACGACTGCAATGCACACCAACTTGTGCTGAGGAAATGAGTTCAGCTCCCAGCACCCACTTTGGGTGGTTCACAACCTCCTGCAGCTCCAACTCAAAGAGATACAGTGCCCTCTTCTTGTCTCCAAGGATACCAACATCCATGTGCACATAGTTCCCCACACATATACAAATAATTGAAAATAAAAAACAAAATATTTTATTTGAAAAGCCTAAGCAAGTATAATAAACATATTAAAAGCAATACTTTGACTATAAATATTTATTTCTGAATACTAAAAATAAGACACAGCTTTCTGATGTAGATTTAAATATGTTATAGAATGAAAGTCTGTCTGTGCTATGCACATAAACATTCATGCAGACATAGAGATCATGTAACTCTTTTCTTTTAGAAAGCATTATGACAGAGTAATACCTTCATTCTCACCATCTTATATTGCACCAAAATATACATTTAGTAGAATTATATTAACAAACTAAGTAATGAGAAATAAATGCTGATGTAAGCAATGAGCCATTTCTTTACCATTTACTGTGCTTAAACCTTCTTTCACTTAACCCTCACTGTAGAGGGAATGAAAGACATTTCAATCATAATTTTACCAATGAGGAAATTGTGGCAGATAAAACAGTATTGGTCCCCAAATATCATATTCTTAAGCACTGGCATACTGCTATGTCTACTGTAGTTTGGAGACACTGGCTACATACCTAGGTCATAGATGGGTGATGCAATAATATTACTGTCTAGAAATAACTTGGTAGTTTGACATTTAAAATTTTAAATTAATATACTTAAAATTATAATTACTATAATTACAATTATTAGCAACTATAAAATTAATAGAAAAATATGAAAAAATTAAAAGTATTGGAAACCTCTTTAATATAGGAATAGGTATTTTATAATATAAAAAAATGTGTAATTATAGTTACCAATCACTAACTGTTCTAACTAAAGAGTTACTGAGTATGAAGGATGCCTACCTGTGCCTTTTCTGTACTTGTAGGATGAAGCTGTCGATCAAACACTTTCTTCACAACATCAAGGAACAGACAAGTAACAACCATAAGGAGTATGGCAAACCAAGCTGACCCACTTGACAGGAGCTGAATAAATACAAAGTACATATTCTGGGAGCCCAAAAATGGCCTGCGAAGAAAGATAGTAGACTTATTAAAAGTGAACATTGGCTGTGTATAGTATCACATGCCGGTAGTATAAATACTTGCAAGACTATGCAGAAGAATCTTGAGTTTGAGGCCTCCATAGGGAGACACTGTTTTAGAAACAAGCAAAATAAAAACTCAAAGAGTTAGATCAAGACATCACCAAAACTCAAATAACTTAAAATAACAACTCTAAGAGTACCAGGGAATTTTTCTAAATTGAATCTGGAAGAACTTAAATAAACTAACACAATAAGCTGTGTTAAGATGTAAACTCCAGTTAAAGTATCTTACTAATTATACCTTTTTCCTAATAGGGAAATGGCAAGCTAGATTAACTAGATAACCCCAGTTTCTTGGCAAGTTATAAAAAGAACAGTGAAGAATAGACTAATGGAGACTATAGGAATAAGAAACCAAGAAATAAGTGTGTAAAAAATATTTTCTATTGGTTACCAAACAAACAAACAAACAAACAAACAATCTGGGCTAGAGATGGCTTCGTGGGTAAAACCCACGCTGCCCAAGCCTGACAACGTGAGTTCTCTTCCTGGAGCCCAGTAAAGGTAGAATGAGAGAACCCATGCTCTCAAGTTGCCCTCTGACATCCACATAAATGCTGGGGAACAGAGCCTGACACCCCAGCCCCAGCAACACCACCAGAACAACCTCCTGATTATCCAAATCAGACCAAAAACTAGGCTTTTCTTTATAAACACACTCAGGAACTCAGATCATGATATTATGAAGGTATTCTTTTTTCAGTTTTGTATATCTCAATTGTAAGAGACTTAGGAAAAAAATAGAAACGGAAAGGTTTACACAAAACAATATGCATAAGTGTGTTCTTTAATGATCCTTTTATGGAAATTGATGATCAATAGATTCAAGTTCTTTGTGCTTACCTTTAGAAAGTTTTGCCCTGGTAAATGGACCTAAGGTACAATAGACACATGCAATACATATGCTTTCATATATATATATATATGTATCAGTTGACCATCATTTACTAAAAAAATCTTAGGGAGGCATGAATTATTACTCTTAGAAAGAGTCTACTATGATTTACATTTAATGAAGGTGAAACTTTTGAGAGAGATGTTACCAACAAAAAGTTAACAGGTTTTATGACTTGTTGTATGAGTAAATAAGTAATTTAAAACTAATATTGTTAGTATAAAGACCATTTCTCTGAAGTCAGACCAATGGTTTACAGTCTAGCTTTCTTCTGGTTTTACTTTTGTGACCAAGAGACTCAGTTTTCATGTAGAAAAATGAAGACAACAGGATTATTATGAATATCAACTCAAAGGAATTAACTTATCACCATAATGTATAAAAACTATTATGAGCAGAATTTTGGTCATCAAGAAACTAATCACAATAAATGCTCATTATTGTTAAATCAACATAATTAAGACATAGTGTAGTCACTCACCAGAGAATCCCACCATAAAACAAAGAAAATATAAAATAAAATATAATGGATCCCCAGGTAACAAGATGGTTGATCCAAGTCCAGAAATGAGTTTCTAATGCCATCTAAAAAGAACAAACAAGTGTCTTATCAATATAAAATAACAGTTTACTTTAACTTGTCAATTATAGCTGTCTAAAAGCCCTGTGGCCTGGTTCCTTAGAAGACACACTATCAATGAAAGCGTCTTAGTAAGAAATGTTGGAATATTTTCTTTCTGTGGGAAAGAAGTATTGAAATGTCATGTGATGACAGACATTATCTCAACTCTATGGCTCAGAAAACCCCTAAGATGTTATTTTAGATGATATACAGTGAATCCAAACAGCAGTAATTTGTAACAAAAATTATAAGAAGCTTTCCAAAATGATGGATAAGAAGGAAAATTTTACAGCAAAATTTAAATAAATGCTTAAAATTTATTGAGACAATGTACTGTTGAAAAGCTAAAAGGGAAACTATATGTGTCTAGCTAAAAGATGGAGTGAGTGAAAAACACAGACCAAGTGCATACAGGTTTCTTATATGGTAGCATACCTTCACCGTGACTGTAATAACCATGACTGTGAAGACCAAAGTACCAAATGTCCAGTTTCCAAACATCTAAACACAAGGAACAGACTAATGTGTTAGTTAGCAACATAATGTTAACTCCACTATAAGGTAAAAGCAATCTTATTCTTTACAAAAAAGTATCTGAATTAACACCGATAGACACATGAACTCTGATGATATTAATAAAGTGACAAGGACAAAAATAACTGAAGCCTTATTGTGGTAACTATTCTGAACAGTGATCCTTTGGATAGAGATAAAACCAGAAATGTAAAGACGGTTCAGAATTCAGAATTTGTTTATCAAGACTGTTTTTACTTAGGATGATACAGTGTGCTGTTGTGTTCCTGTCCCCTTGTAAAAATGATAACATCTTGCTTGACTGCAGTTATTTTCTGAAATATTTCCAACTAGAAGTTATAATAGAACATTTGCTACAGTGCATCTGGAAAGAAAAATCTTAGTAAGGGAAAAAGAAAAAAATTAAACTTAAAACCAGTATCTGGAAAAAAAAAAAAAGATAATGGCCAATGGAACTATCCTGCAAAGGATTCCATGTAAATACTCCAAGTACTATCAGGTAGAAACACTCTTTTGGTCTTCAGAGTACAAGCTTACACATGCAAAATCCCAAAAGAAGATCAAGATCTTATTTCCATATTTAGACTCTAAGTATGCAAATTTTATGAATTTAACTTACAAAGCACTCATAATCTTAACACTCATTTAAACTTTACCTAAAGGCTGATTTGTTTTTAATGTATACATGTCTAGCAGCAATTACTTGACAAATTTACTGAAGCTCCCTGACTTTGACATCATTTGTAAAATGAGGGTAACTAACATTCAAAGTATGCAGAATGGACAGTTTCTGGTATATAAAAAGTGAATGGTAAATATACATTGCTTATTAATAATGGAACATCAATTTACATTCTTTTGAGGGTACCTTGTAGTCTTCCAAGAAGACACAGAATGTGGAAATCATACTGAACCTATGTTTATTTCTCACTTTTTTAGGTATGTGGACTTAGAGATTCCAAAAATCAACGGGCATGAACTAAAGTCCTAAGTGCCAGTCTCTCAGGACTACGGCGGCAAGTACTATGACTGCTAAAATCATGTGCCTAATCCTGAGGATCTGGTCTTACTTGAGGCATGCCATATTCTATTTCCCTAGAAAGGAGGGAGGCAGCATTTTGCCTGCAGAAGTCACACTGGGTGCTTCTTTTGGAGTGAGGAGTGAGCTCATGAAGACCAACTCTTCCCTCTCTTACATCCTCTTGCACTCAGCTGAGGCAGGGGCATTTGCGGGTTGGACTAAGAGAAAGTGATTTAAGTGTACATTCTTTTCAACATTATTAACATTTTCAAACATTTGTAAAACATTTTTTACCTGGCCATTTCCAAGCAGAGATGTATCCTTCCCCACTAGAAAGTAGGATCCAAAGAAGAAAATGAAGGCGTGGCTGAAACCCAGGACGGTCCAGTAAAGAAAAGCTTTAATGCTCAAGAGACGGTTTTTACTAATGTCCCTGCAATTATTTTTAAAAAGAAAAAGCAACATACTAGGATTCATTTTTAAACCATTAATTTAACTAATAATTTATGTAAGAATTTTAAGGTGGCTAAAAACATCAGCAAAAAGAATAAATTTACAAACCATTTCTAATAGCATATGTCTTGATAACAGCTCAGAATTCACATGATAAATTCAAATATCTTTTCATTTGATAATAAAACATGATGCAGGCATAGTACTTCAGTGTAACTGTGAGAAACTGATTATCTGTATTATAGTCTATTCTCATCCGGCCACACTGCCACGGTGATCTCTTTGGTAAGATACAAGCTGGGTTCAGCACCAAGGTTCCTCAGTATCTTCATTTCAGAAGTTAATTGTTATGAGGGTAACAGACTGCCCAGGGTATTCTGGTAAAGTAGAGTAAGCAATTCCTCACATAACTGGTTATGTTTGTATCTGGCACCTCTACAACCTCTGACAGTTTATGAAGACCATGGGCTGGTCCTGACAGGCTCTAAGATCACCTGGTTTGGGAGTTCTGGAAAAAGCAGGAACTACTGTCCTTCACTTGCACTTACCTTTGATTAGCACTCATAAATTATGTAATAATAAAATATAAACTAATTTTTATTATTAATATTTTTATTAACAACTGAATAACTACTCTTGTGTACAACAGCCCAGGGATGGAAGTGTTTATTCCTAAAAACACTGGAAATTTACTGAAAGTTTCTCTTTAACATGGAAAAACTTTAAACCATCCAACGATCATGCTTTTCACTACCAATACAAATCCAATAATGGACAATACATACCGATAGAGGGTAGGCTTGGTCTGTAATACATGTGGGTCTATATGTTGTTCCAAAAGACTATATATGAGAACAGGTAGGGAAGTAAAACAGATATTGTATAAAGTCAGGTACACGCTGTCATACAGTGTCTAAAAAGAGAAATAAATTGGAGAAATTTTGAGATTCTAAGTTATATATTCTATCACATATATAGTCATGAAAAATATTAAAAGTAAGTACCATAATTTTTCAAATTATACCAAAATACCTTTAAAAGAATTTCAATGAATAAACATGCTTTGTTTTAGAATAGAACCTATACTGTTCCTAGAGCTATGTTGTCTGGGAGGACTAAACGCTTTTTTTTTTCCACAGTATAGTAAACTGATTTCCACCTCAAGAATCTAAGTTGGTCAGTGTTGTGCAGGTTAACAGTTCTCCTACATGCATCCTCAGCTGCTGGGTAATTCTCTGATGGCTACACCTCCTCTCCCCCACCTTCCATCTTCTATATGGCTTACAGTTCTGAAACCTCTCTTTTTCCAAGAAGCTATTTTTTTTTAAAAAAATGGCTAAGTCCTTGGTGACATAATCGTCCTCTCAAGTGTTACAGTTGTTACTGCTGGTACTAATGCTTTACATCTTTTGCCTATGGTCCTATTGTCATTGTGCTGATTGGTTTTTGTCAACCTGACACAAATTAGACATATGTGAGAAAAGGAAAATTTTTAAAATTTTTATTTATGTATTTTTTAAATATAGAAATGCTTTGTCTGCATATACACCTGCATGCCAGAAAAGAGCACAGATCCTTTTATAGATGGTCATGAGCTACCATGTGGTTGATGGGAATTGAACTCAGGATCTCTGGAAGAGCAGCCAGTGTTTTTAACTGCTGAACCATCTCTCCCACCAGAGAAAAGGGAACCTTAATATAGACAATGCCTCCATACTAGTGGCCAGAAGTCAGTCTATGGATAATGCCTGACTAATGACCCAGACCACTGTGCACAGTGCCATCTCTGGGCAGGTGTTTCTGGGTTTTATTAGAAAGTAGGCAGAGCAACCATGAGTGAACAAGCCAATAAGCAGTGTTTCTCCATGGCTGTGCTTCACTTTCCTGCCTGAGTTCCTGCCCTGCCTTTGCTGAGAGGTGGAGTGTGACCTGAGAGGTATAAAGTGAAGCAAAACTTTCCTTCCGAGCTGCTTTGGCCATGGTGTTTTACCACAGAAATAGAAACCCTAATGATTAACCCTTATTATTACTGTCTCTTTAAAAAGCTTGTCAAAATGTATCAGGTTCCTATTGTCACATGGTCTGAAAGTATTTAATTCAGGTAAGCTACTGCTAGTAATCTATGTCTATGATGTGATTTCAAAGTTAAAGCTCTGTATTATAAATGAGGAAAAGGCAATTATAAAGAGGAATTAGTGATTTAACTTATAACTGAAGATCAAACAACTGTAGACAGCATTTTAAGATGCATAAGGAGCTATGTGAAAGTGTAATTATGGAAAGCTAGTTTTGAGGTGAGATTTATGTAATTCCTGTCCTAAATCACTAAGGTTCTCAGCAAATTTTTAAAACTTCCAGCTCAGGAAGTAAGTGAACCTGTAATACGTACTTGCTCTGACTTGGTATCAACTATACAGAAATACTACAAATAAATAAAGACATTTAGCAAGCTTGGGGATGTGAGTCCGTTGTTAGGAGTACCTGACTGGAGTTTACACTTAGCAATGCTGGAACTGGGCTGGTGGTGGATGGTGGTGGTGGGAAGTAGAGGCAGGAAGACCAGTTCATAGTCATCCCTGACTACACAGTGACAGGAAAGCATGGACTCCATAAAACCTTCCATGAACAGACAAATGAAGAATTAATGATTTAATGCTAATTTGAAAAGAGTCCACAATTAACATATATTTTGGTATTAATAAATACCAATACAAATTAAAGCCAGAATAAGTATTATGAATGCTAAGGTGGATTGAGTAACTAAATCTAATTCCTTGCAGGATCGAGACTTGAACACATTAACTTTCTGAATGGACAAACACAAACCTGTGTTTTACTTACTTGTTGAGAAAACAAACAGTAGAACTGATATAAAAACTGGGGTGTGATAAAGCACACATTCTGGAAAAAAAGATAGGAAGTGATTCAAACAGTGATGACTAAAGAAACAGACATCTTAACTGGTTACAAATGCCTAGAAAAAACATCGAAGTTGATACCAACTGCAATATGCATTTTCCCTAAGGACACATCCATGTAAAAATGAGAACACAGAATTCTCTCATTTTATTAAATCATATCTAGAAGCTGCTTAGAGAATCATAGAGATATTATAGTGAAAGTTCTTAGTTCCCATCATTTCTAAGCAGTAAAAGTTATATTTAAACTCTTAGTCCATAATATCATAGATATTACTATATGTAACAGTGGATCAAATTTCAGGGCTCTAAGAATTTTATACTGCCAAACTATTTAGAGCATGTAAGTGGAACTAGCACAGCATCCTACTATCTCAGTATTTCTCATATTACAAGTGAAGCAAGAAGGTAGAAGAGCACCACCCAGACCGTTCTACAGTAACCGTCTATCGTTCTCATCACAGGTGAAAGCCAGAACAGCAGGCTAAAGAAAACTGCCCCATAGTATACATACTTGTGTTCTATCATCTTACAACTATTAATTACAGGAACACATACAACATGAGATAGTCTGGTATGGTAAATGATTATTAGCAGGGACTCAAAACATGGATTCACTGAATCCCACCTTCCTTAAAAGGGATCCAATGAAAAAACAGTATTTCAATGTTATATTTAACATATATTATACAAATAGGCCCTCCATAACTGAGAGGCTTATGCATTTACTATCACAGGGCACCCTTAAAAACAAAAAAGATTAAGAACTCTGTGATGAATTCATGAAATTAATTTAATTAAATTTATTACTAAACAAACATAAAATAGCTTTAAGGAAATTAAATTTATTGTAGCTAAATTTGCCCAGAATAATAAATTTTAAGTATACATTTTGATGCCTGATAAATTCACATACCACAAAATTAGAGAACTTTCCCAAAAAGCAGGTGTTTGTGTGCTCGCTTGTTTTCGATATTTACTTATCATGTGTGTGAGAGAGACAGGGATAGAGAGCAGAGACTGAGAGAGGAAGCAAGTCTACATCATGCACATATGTGAAAGTCAGAGGACAACTGTAGTCATTCTCCACCTTCTACTATGGAGTTCTCGATCATGGGGCCCTAGGTTTGAACTCACGGTGTCTGGCTTGTTGGCACTGAACCCTCTCACTGACTCAGAAATGATTTTTTAAGCAATCCTATCATGTTGTGTCCAGTGGCAATCACTGATTTGCAGTCTGCCAGCAATAAATTTATTTATAAAATAGTTATTTTTGTTTAAAGAAGCTATTTTAAGAATAATTTGAATATTTGTAATATTCTTCATTGGAATTTCAAGTTAAAATATCAATAATTGATTCTTATAATCCAACAAAACTTACCTTATAAAAAAAATACTGTACAAGGGTAGCTATTCTAATATAATAAAAATGACCATGAACAAAAAGTAATTTGGAGAGAAATTTAAATCTAGCTACTGCATAGTCACTGTTTCTTGCAGCTTGCCTTCCTTCTTTACCCATGATTCCTGCAATAAAGAAGATGAGAAGGAATATTCACTGATAATCAAGGTGTAGTTTTTACAACACACACATATACACATACATATCACTCTGAATTATTTATAGTTGCTATAGCTGTACATAGGCACTAAATCCTAATATACAGCAGTTAGCAGCTATCCAAAAAGGGTATTCTATTTAAATATGTTTAATATAAACCTAGATACATATTAGACATGTAACATCAAATTTCAAAGGCATAGAAGAAAATAAATATACCATTGAAGTGTTCAGATCTAGCCGAGGCATCAACCATACACTGATGAGCACAAAGTGCTAAACTTTTTTAATGAGCACACGGCTCTAGGACATCTTTAAACTCACCAGTTTCAAAGATGCTAAAAAGACTAATAAAATTCAGGAATTTGAACCCAACAAAAAATAAGCACATTTTTAAACAATTTTAAGCTGTGGTATATAAGTGATGGTGCTTTTAAGGGTGGGAGTGGGTGGGTGGGTATGCACCCTAATAGAAGCAGGGGGAGGGGGAATGGGATAGGAGGTTTCTGGAGGGGGAAGGAGGGGAAACCGGGAAAGGGGATAACATTTGAAATGTAAATAAAGAAAATATCCATAAAAGAAAAGGAAAACAACAACCTTGTTTTCAGGGACTTTGTTCCCCCTGTCATATACAGTGATCTCTTCCTTACAGTCAACTACATTTCTTGGTGTGGTATTATGCTTCAAATGTCTTTTCATAACTCAAATAACAAAATTACTCATAAAAATTTCTTCTGTTACCTTTATGATCTTAAAGAATTACTTATATCTTCATTCCATCTAGAATTTGTTTTTATAAAGGTAGTAAAAAGACATACAACTTTCTTTTAATCAAAGTAACTTGCTGTTGCTTACTTATAGAAGCTTTAAGTCTTTCCTTTGCTATATGTTAAGCAATGTTTCCTTGTGTATGTGTGCATGTGTGTACACATGCTTGCTGATGTATGCAAGTAGTGGACAAAGCACCAGTATCACTTGACAGTGTATTCTGGCAAAGAGTCTCTTACTGAATCTGGGGCTTGCTGTTTCAGCTAAACGTAGCTGTGTGGAAAACCCCTGGAGTCAGTCTGGGTCTAGCCAAGTGCTGCTGCTTGAGTTCTATATAGATTTGCACTGTGGGTTGCTTTTATGTGGGCACTAGAGAGCTGAACTTAGCTGCTCAGCCTGCCTAGCCATCACTTCACGCAGCAGGCCATCTCCACAGCCCCCAAATCAGTTTTATATGCTTAGTATATAGTATAAAGTTATGTAAAATTACAATTGAGATGTATTGGAAATAGTTTAAAATTATTATCCCAAAGGGGAAGGGCTGATTTTAAGACATAAAACTATCTGGCCTCGACTCCAGCCATTCTACACATCATGAAGATACTTCTTCAACAAGGCTGACTCCTCTAAGCTGGAATTTTATCCCTCAGAGGAGCCACACACGGTCCTCACGCTTTCTTCTTGTTCTTGATTTGTAACATAACACTGACAGATCAGTGTAGATGAAACAGTAAGTCATTCATTGCTAAACCACTGCCAATGTAGTACTAGTACACTGAATTCAATAAAATGGTTCTATACTAAGAACAGGAACAAGGAAAATGTTTTGGGGATAACCACATATGATCTTATGAGTATGGAGAATAACATGCAATTAAAATCAGGAAAGTATTAGAATTCTTTTTATTTTCTATCAGTTTGGGGTAACTGTTTTTTCTAAAAATGTTCTCAAAACACAAACCATAATTTTTTAGTAATAATAATAAAAATAATTAATCATAATTATAAATTTAAAACTTTGAGAGCAACTATGTAAGTTAGAAAGGATAAAATGATGTAAGAAAGTTCTTTGTGAGGTACAAAATGGGATGTAAAAATAAAATTACTTTTAACTAAGCAAAGACAAACTTCACTAATATGCTTCTTCCTTTAATTACTATCTTAAGCTAAAATATTATAAATAGTAGGCTAATTAATAACTGGCTTTTTATTGGGGATATACTGTCATGTAATGTCAACACTGTACTTGTTTTCATTTCATATACTGGACATTACTTTACAAAGAGGAAAATTCAAAACTACCAAGTAATTATATTCCAACTTTAAAATTCAAGAAAAAGTCAGTTACCTATGCCAACATGCGCCTCTTGTATCATGCTTACGTCATTAGCACCGTCACCAACAGCCAGTGTTATCGGTTTCTCAGGGGAGACTTTTATTAGTCTTATTACCTGAAAAACATACAATGAGTTCTTTCTTTTGTGATTAAATTTCAATTTTCTTGTATTTGTGTAATGCCCTCTATCTGAAATCTTCTGTAATAGTATGGTGGTGAAGAAGACATTTAACTTCATGCTAGACAGTAACATGCAGTCAAGTTCACCTTTTGGAGGGGTATGGAGATTAGGGTTTAAGAATGTCTTTCAGAAATAGCCTAACAAAGTAGTTTTCTGCTTGGATTTTAGGAAGAGAAGAATTTTTTAAATGCATTCTAAAATTTTTATAAGACTAACAACTTATTTAAATAAATATACTCATTGTCAGACAAAATTCTCAAGAAAAAAATATTCTATTTGATAAAAAGACATATATTTATATAGTCTGATTAGCTAGACCTCAAGATTTAAGAAAATATAGTCAGTGAAATCAAAACAAGTTTATCTGGAATTTTTCTAAAAATACCTTTTAAACCTGTGTGTTTGAGGGGGAAGAGGGTATACACACGAGATGGTGAGTGTTTGCAGGTCAAAGGACAGCTCTGGGGAGCTGGTGCATTCCTTACACCTTTATGTGAGTCTCAAGTATGGAATCAAGGTCACCAGTCTGACTTGACAGTGCCTTTACCCACTGACCCTTGCTGTAGAATCCTTGGATGTGTTCTTACAAGAGCAGAGACATGTTTGTGCTCTAATTTTAATCTCCATGCGAAATTTCATAAATCTAAATAAGCCTGGATATCTGTATGAAAAATAACCAGTACTTTATTTTCACTGCTAAGAATATTATAATATATTTCTTTAAAAATTGTGTACTTTGTGTGTATGTATGTGTGTCTATGTATATGGGTACACATATAGAAGTCAAAGGAGGACTCATGGAAGTTTGTTCTTTCCTTCTTCCATGTGGGGCCTGAGGATGGAATCAGGTAGTCAGGCTTAGCAGCAGGTGTCTTTACCTGATGAACAAGAGATCTTGATGGCTTACTAAGAATGGTTTTTGAAGTAAAGAGTCTAAAACCTCAAGATATTCCAAAAATTTATAAAAATTGTCTGAGTAGGTTTTCAGTTGAATCCTAGGTACCTACAATTTAAGTATTTTTTTTGTATACAGTTTATTATGAGAAGATGATAAAAGTAAATTGGGTTTCAACTTTGCTTATTTATAACTTAATAGCTGTTGCCTCCTCTTCTTTTCTTCCCTCCCTCCCTCCCTCCCTCCCTCCCTCCCTCCCTCCTTCCCTTTCTTCTTGATAATTTGTTAGTTGAGGCTGACCTCAAACTTGCAGTTCTCTCACCTCAGCCTCTTGGATGCTAGGATTTACAGGTATGTGCCCCTATGTTGAGGATGATAACTTTTAATTAAGAATTATCTTGTTCTTTCTTTCCTTCCTTTCTTTACTCCTTCTCTCTCACTTCCTTCTTAAAGAGTACTTTTACCTCTAAATATGTTAATGAGACTTTTATGATCTATACTTACTTTTGCTTTCTGTAAAGGTGCCATGCGACAGCATAATACAGCGGAACAGTTTCTGCAAACTTCCATAAATAGCTTTTCATGTTCCCTGAGTGCAAGAGATAAGCTGGTCCCATCTACTACCAACCCATGCTGAATCACATGGTCCTCTGTAATTCTAGAAAAGAAAATAATCATCTATTTCATACTCTGAAGCCAGATTATTTACTTACTGAAAGATGGACAGTTCAACCAGACAACTATTGAATGACTTATGTATAAGTGAACAAACTCAGTTGTATTACCTGAAAGGTGAGATAAAATATAGCTTTTGTACCAAAAGAGAAATGAATACTACTAATGATTGTAACAAATTTACCAAAAGAACACATATAGAAGACCAAAAGAAAATATGCAAAAGTACAATTAGCAAGCTTTACATACTTGTATAGTATTGTCAACATTGTATCTTCCTTACAATTTTCAGTACTTTTAAGTGATACTGTTTTTTAAAATTTTTACATTTTATTTATTTATTGTGTGTATATCCGTGTATGCACACATGTAGAAGTCAAAGGACAACTTGAAAAAAATGGTTCACTTTTTCCATGTAGGTCTCAGGACTGAACTTGTGTAGTCAGGCTTAGTAACAGGCACATTTACTCAGTGAGCCAAGCTCACGAGTGCAACATAATTTTCAATAACCAATAAGTAATTTTAGAATATGCACATATATCTCAAACCATTTTGAGCAGCTAACTTGTTCCTGTAGTTATTCTTCTTATACATTAACTCACCACAATAGTATTCACATGCTCTCAAAATAGCACAATTTCAAGATGAAGTGCAAAGACTTGTCTAGAAATTACACTCTTAAAAATATCTCTTGGACTCTCTGCTTCATGGTGGCAGTGAAGGATGTGAGTTCTCAACTTTTCATTGCCTGCTGCCATGCAGTCTTTGACATTATAGACTCTAGGCCCCTGGAACTATACACCCAAAGAACCTTATTCTTCTATAAAGTACCTTGGTTATGATGTTTCATCATAGCAATAGTAAAACTAAAGAATACAAAAGCTGGTATAAGAAAGTGGGCTGTTGCTATGAATTGACTTTCTGGTTTGTTTGTAGGAATGTGGAAGACTATGGAATTCTGGACTAGAAAGCAATTCAATGCTGTCATCAGCACTCATAAGGCCATCCCAGCAGCAGCCTGGATGGTAGTGCTAAAAGCAAAGCAGACTAGAGAGGCATGGCTTAAGAAGTTTCAGAGGGAGGCAAGGACTTTAACAGTAATGGGGCTAGAGTCTATTCCTGTGATATTTTGGCAAGGAAACTGGCTGCCTTCTGTCTCTGTCCTAAGAACTTACCTGGGCGAAATTAAATTGAGAAAATGGAATTAAGTGGGAGGAATGTTGAGACTGCATAGCATTGATTTTGTGGTGTGCTTATTAGTGATAATGCTTATACAGATCTACAGTGAAGAAGAGCCATGCGGAGCAGAAAGAAGAAAAACAAAATGTAGAGTTTTGGAGAAAAACAGCATGAGGAAGCTTAATGTTATAGCCAAGTAAGAAAAGCTGTAATTGTTAAGGAGAACACTGCCTAACTCATTCTATGAGGAGGCCATGTTGTGCACAGGCCAGTGCTTTTGCATTTTGATGCTAAGTCTGCTCTCCTGGGAGGGGCTGCTGACAAGGAGTGAGTCACTTACTCAGGTGACTTCTTGTGAATAAGAAGCCAACTTGGCTCCTAATGAAAAAAGGAGGCAATCACTGTGTGAGTAGGAGAGACTTCTGGGTTGGAGACGGGAAGAGGCGAAGCAGGAGAGAGATAGGGTCTTTTTAGTTGGGGACTGTGAGGACAAAATGTAGCTACTAGTATCTCCTGGTTTCTATGGTGGATCTGCCAGTATTTGACACAAGAGGATTTAGATTTACTATAGCTACAAGACTAGGACTCTAGTTGTTGCACCCAGAGATTGAGTTATCATTGTTTCTGAACTAAGTCTGCGTGATGTTTTCCTTCCCATCACGTTGGTTCTACTGGGTTCCAGAGAGAAAAGTATGGCGGCAAAGCATGGGTTTGCCAGATGTGCACCAAAAAAGGCTGTGTGGGATTTGAAGCATGGAGCTAGGTAGGTAGCGACCCACCAGTGCGAACTTAGCGAGCTGGGTGGAGAGATTCTGGAGCTCTGAGTCTGAGTCTCTATGAGGCCAAGAGACCACCAGGGCTTCGGGAAATGGCCAATCTTTTTAAATATTTTTAAATAATTTTTAATATTTCCCACAACAAGGCCATAGTTACCCTGATTCCTAAGCCACACAAGGACTCAACACAATGGAATATTATTCAGCTATTAAAAACAGGGGCATCATGAATTTTGCAGGCAAATGGATGGAACTAGAAAACACCATCTTGAGTGAGGTAACCCAGACTCAAAGGACATGCATGGTATGCACTCACTGATAAGTGGACATTAGCCAAAAAGTACAGAATACCTAGGATACACTCCACAGAACCAAGGAAGTTAAACAAGAAGGAAGGGCCAAGTAAGGATGCTTGAATCATACTTACATCAGCAAACAAAATAGTCACAGGAGGCAGAGGGAGGGAGGAAATTAGGTCAGAGAGGGGATGTGAGAACGGGGGTGGGGAGCAGGATCAGGTGTGGGGAGAGACAGGTAACACAGAGGAGAGAACAAGAGGGCCAGGACAATGAACGGAAGGAAATATGAAGCTGCTGAAGAGGTCAGCTCAGGAACTTTGGAACACCTGTCCCTCCTAAAGGACATTATTTAACATTCCTCAGACAACAGGGGGGAACTAACCTGCATGTCGGGACAAATTCCACAGGATGAACCATTGGTCAACCACAGACAAGGTTAGTCCCTGCCACCTCATTCCCTAAGGACCAATCAGTTTAAAAGTTACACTGTTCGGCCAATCATATTGTGCCTAGTAGCTGTTTCTCTATGCTACCCCTGGAAACTGTATAAAGGTCTGCCAAACAAGCTGCCCGGGGTCACCACTTCTCCTTTGGGTGCAGGATGACCCCAACGCTTTTCATCAATTCTTGCCTCCCCTCACTCAGGGGGTCTCCAGTAAGCTAAGGCTTGACATAGTCTTACACTGCCAAGGGTGGGGGTTGGGTTAACCTCTAGGAAGTCCCAGAAACCTGGGATGGGGAAGGCTCCTAGGAGTCAATGCTGGTGACCTTAGCCAACATGCTTAACAGTGGGCACATGGAGCCTGAAGAAGCTACTTCCTATAGCTAGGCAGGAGCCCTCATTGGAGGACACCACAAAACTTTCAAAACAAAATTTATCCTGTCTAAAAGAAATGCAGGGACAATGATGGAGCCGAAACTGAAAGAACTGCCAACCAGTAACTGGCCCAATTTGAAACCCATCCCATGGGCAAGTGCAATCCCTGACATTATTAAGATACGGTTATGCTCGCAGACAGGAACCTAACATAACTGTCCTGTGAGAGGTTCTAAACAAAAGAGGACTAAAACAGATACAGATACCCACAGCCAAAGATTGGAAAGAGGTCTGGGACTCTTATGGAAGAGTTGAGGAAAGGACTGAAGGCCTGAAAGGAATAGAAACTCCACAAGAAGACCAACAGAGTCAACTAACCTGGACCCCTGGGAGCTCTCAGAGACTGAACCACCAACCGAAGAACATACACCAGTTGGAACAAGGTCCCCAGCACATATGTAGCAGATGTGCAGCTCAGTCTCCACATGGGTCCCCCAACAATGGAGCAGAGGCTCTTCCTAAAGCTGACTGTGGTTATCAGTTCCCCAACAGGGCTGCCTTGTCTGGCCTCAGAGGGAGAGGATGCACCAAGACTTGATGCACCAGGGTCAGGGGATACCTATGGGGGTCCCCACCCTCTCAGAAAAGGAGAGGGGAATGAATGGAGGAGGAACTATGGGAGGGAGATCCCGGGGGACAGCATTTGTGATGTGTATACACACACACACACACACACACACACACACACACACACACACACACA
>NW_021604564.1:19890204-19928060 GCF_004785775.1 Grammomys surdaster | reverse complement strand
ACACACACACACACACACACACACACACACACACACACACACACACACACACACACAAAGGCCTGCTCTGCACTGAAATAAAGAAAAGGGTACCTTCACAGTAAGATCCTATCCAGAGAAGCTTACAACCTGAGAAACAGCCTGAGCCACTTTGTGGTTCTAGTAAGGAACTGAGTGAAAGAGCTGCTAATGTGATTCCATATAGTCAGGATCCATTCCAAGTGACTCTGGATATTCAAGATGGCAGTGCAGTCAATGCATTGCTAGCTTTAGAGGCACAATGATGCAAGAGTGAAGGAACTCTAGATTCTTCCCCCGTGGTTTCAGAGAGCCTGAGGAGCCAGACAAAATGTGGCCCTCCCTGCAAGAAGGCCCTGAGAGGGCATGAAGCTGTGAAAGTGAAACCAGGGCTGTATTGGAGACCTCAAGACATCGGAGGTGCCAGAGACATGGGTCTCTTAAAGCTGTGTAAGGGGAGCAGAAGCAGACCCAGAATGCAATGCAGTTTGTATGGAGCAAAGCTGGAGTGGTGGTGCCATCGATGGCCTTTGACATCAGATACAGATCTTGCAGGATTTGGAGTTTGCCATGCTGGGTTTCAGTCTGCTTTGGTATAGTAATTCAACATGCCCCACTCCTTTTTAGAATGGAAATGTATGTTCTGTGACACATGTTAAGTATGTAATTTGCCTGTAATTTTACAGGAGCTTACAATTAAAAAGTACATAGTGATTCTCAGGAGAGGTTAGACTTGTAGACAGTAGAGAGACTATGAGAGACTACGGGAACATATGAAGTAGGACTAAATGTATTTCGCATTGTGATTTGGAGGACAGGGATTAGAATGTGGTGGTTTAAATGAGGAATGTCCCCCACAGGCGTGGGTGTCTGTAAACCTGGTCTCCAGAGCCCTGTTTGAGAAGTTTTAGGAGGAACATGCAAGGCTGCAGGAAGTATGCCACTGGAGACAAGTTTAAGAGTTCAAGGACATTCATATTTCCAGTTTCTCCTTCATGCTTACAATAAAAAATACTTAACTTCCTACTTTGGCTACCATGCTGTCTCTACAATTAGGGATTCATCCTTTGAACCTATAAGCCAAAATACACTACAAAAAATATATACATCTTTTTGAGAAACCATCCTGAAACTGAACTGAAAATGTCCTCCCTGCTGGCTAGTTTTCATAATGCCAGAAAGTACCCTGAAGGCCACTAGTGGTATTGCCCAGCAGTTGCCTTTGCATGTTATAATACTGACATACCAAGCAAGATGTGCCCACTGGTAAAACAATGGCATGAGAGTTATGGGGTAACTAATCATATTTGGATGAAAGCTGAGGTCTGCCCCACAAGAGGGAATTCATGCCTGCTACTATAAACCTGGACAAAAGCCCACAGCTAGCGAGAGCAAACTGCCTTCTAAAATCTATGCTTATACCTTTAGATTAATGCTGTATTCAGCCTTGAAGAGAAAAACTTCCCTCTGTGGCAGTCAGCAGTTAATACAGAGACTCCATCTGGCCAGAGTGTTGAGAGTAAGTGACCACTGACTGCTCAGCCCTAAGATATCCATAAGACATCCATATCACCCTCCCTTTCTCACTCATGGATGAGAGAACACTGTGAAAGATGACGTGAATAGAATGTAAGAGCAGAGGATGGGCTGTGAAGTGTTTTTTGGACATCACATAACCATTTCACTCATGAATTCACAGCAGCTATGGTTACTTAAAAAAGACACAGCAGACAGCACTATTTTGTAGGTTACAAAAAAATCAAAAATACAAATGAAAATAAAGAGGGCATGCAGGCATTGCTTGGGAATGAGAACAGAGAGTGTGGGATATACATGATCAAGATTCACTATTTACATGTATGAATTTGTTAAATTGAATAGAAACATGTAGCAATGGGGAATGGGGAACTGGGGGTAGCCACTAGAAAGTCTCAGACTCCAGTGAAGCTAGAGGCTCCCAGGAGCCAATGGCGACGATTTAGCCAAAATACCCAACAAAGGGGAAATACAACCTGTAGAGACCACCTCCAGTAGATAGGCATGGCACCCCAGTTGAGAGATGGAGCCACCCACACGTCTCAGAATTTTTAACCCAAAATTGTTCCTGTCCAAAGGAAAGACAGGGACAAAAAAATGCAACAGAGATGGAAGGAAAGGCCATCTAGAGACCAACCCAACCTAGGAATCCATCCCATCTGCAGACACCAAACCTCCACAGGACTGCTGATCCCAAGAGGCACTTGCTGACAGGAGCCTGATATAGCTGCTTCCTGAGAGGTTCTACCAGCACCTGATCAATACAGACGCAGATACAGCCAACCATTTGACTGAGCCTGGGAACCCCAGTGGAAGAGCTAGGGAAAGAACTGAAGGACTGAAGGGGATTGCAACCCCATAGGAAGAACAGTATCAACTAACTGGACTACCCAGAGCTCCCAGGGACTAAACCACTACCCAAAGATTATACATGGAGGGAGCCAGGATTCCAGATATACATGTATTAGAGGATGGCTTTATCTGACATCAATGGGAGGGGAGGCCCTTGGTCCTATGGAGGTTTGAAGCCCCAGTGTAGGGGGATGCTAGAGTGGGTGAGGTGGGAATGGGTGAGTGGGTGGAGGAGCACCCTCATAGAGGCAAAGAGGAAGGAGGTAATGGGAGATGGGATAGGGGGATTGTGGAGGGGTAACCAGGAAGGGGGAT
The DNA here is from genome assembly GCF_004785775.1 of Grammomys surdaster. Classification (NCBI taxonomy): domain Eukaryota; kingdom Metazoa; phylum Chordata; class Mammalia; order Rodentia; family Muridae; genus Grammomys; species Grammomys surdaster. The sequence continues at coordinate 19,925,339 of NW_021604564.1, read as the reverse complement.
ATAATTTGAAATGCAAAATTGATTTAAAAAAATAGGTTACAGAGCTAAACAAAGAATTTGCAAAATCTCAAATGGCCGAGAAGCACTTAAAGAAATGTTCAAAGTCCTAGTCATCAGGGAAATGCAAATCAAAATGGCCCTGAGATTCCATCTTACACTAATCAGAATGGCTAAGATCAAAAACTCAAGAGAGGCTGCTCCTGCCTGGGAAGCAGGGATGCTGGCTGCTGATATTTACTTCTCCTTCTGCTCCTCCAGATCCAGTTCCCTCAGTCTTATTCCCAGCTCGGTAGCAGAACACTGGCTTCAGTCTCCCTTTCCTCTATGACTCCACATGCTGGTGAGGATGTGGAGAAAGAGGAACACTCCTCCATTGCTGGTGGGATTACAAACTGGTACAACCCACTTTGAAAATCAATCTGGCAATTCCTCAGAAAATTGGAAATAGTTCTACCTAAACACCCACCTATATGAGTCCTGGGCATATACCTAAAAAATGCCCCACCATACCAAAAGGACTCATGCTCCATGTTCATAGCAGCCTTATTTGTAATAGCCAGAAGCTAGAAACAATCCATATGTCCCTCAACGGAAGAATGGATACAGAAAATGTGATTCATTTACACATGGAAATACTATTCATCTATTAAAAACAAGGACATAATAAATTTCACAGGCAAATGGATAGAACTAGAAAAATATCATCCTGAGTAAGGTAACCCAGACACAAAAGGACATGCATGGTATGTACTCACAAATTGGTATTAGCCAAAAAATATGAAATGCCTAGGATACAACCCACAGACAGTAAGAAGTTTAACAAGAAGAAGGCCCAAGTGAGGATACTTCAATCCCACTTAGAAGAGAGAACAAAATAATCACATGAGGCAAAGGGACGGAGGCATCTTGGTGGGAGAGGGTTGGGGAGGGAAAAAGGGGAACAGGATCAGGTGGGGCGTGGGGAACAGGAGGGAAGCCCTGAGGGACAGGTGAATGAATAGAACATATGTAGCCTCTGGGAGTGGGTGATGAGAGGACCCTTTAGAAAGTAACAGAGACCTGGGAGGTGACTCAGGAATCAATGGGAGTGACCTTAGATGAAATGCCTAACAGTGGGGAGAGGGAACTCAAAGTGTCCACCTCCAGGAGAAAGACAGGGCCTCAAGTGTAAGAAAAGGGTTACGAACCCACAGTCAAAATTTCTGACTCAGAATTGTTCCTGTCTAAAAGAACTGCAGAAGAGACTGAAGAAAAAGCCGTCCAGTGACCAGCCCAATCTAGGATCCATCTCATGGGTGTGGGCACGAAGGCCTGACACTATTACTGATGCTATGTTGTGCTTACAGAGAGGACCCTAGCATGGTGAGAGGCCCTACCAGCAGCTGACTGAGACAGATGAAACCACTGGACTGCTGTCAGGGACCCCTATGGTTGAGTTAGGGGAAGGATTGAGGAATCTGAAGAGGAGTGTGACCCCACAGGAAGACCAACAGTCTCAATTATCCTGGACCCCTGGGAGCTCCCAGAGACTGAACCATCAACTAGCCAGGACCAAGGGCTTGTTCAAGGCCCCCGGGACAGTCATAGCAGAGGTCTGCCTGGTCTAGCCTCAGTGGGAAATGATGTGCCTAATCCTGTAGAGACCTCAGGGAAGGAGGTTTGTCTGGTGGGGAGGGGAGGAAAGAGCACCCTCTTGGAAGCAAAGGGGAAGAGGAATGGCATAACAAACTGTGGGAGGGGCTTGGGGAATAATAATAATAATTCCAGTGACCAGCCCAATCTAGGATCCATCTCCAGCTGGAATGATAATTAAATGCAATAATTAATAATAATAATTAAATTTAATAATAATTAAATGCAATCCAGAATTACATTGGATTGGATAATATTATCCAGCTGGAATGATAATTAAATGCAGTAATTTTAGAAATAAAACAGAAGGTAGACTATTTCAAAAAATGTTATTGCTGTTTGTCCTAGAATAAAGTACAAACAGTGGGAAAAGAGAATATCAAAGCTCATTCGTGGAGAGGAGAGATAGGACTCTGCCTGGGACTCTCAATCAGGAACTCCATCTGACTGTCTCAGCTTCTCTAGCTGGATTCTGCTGAATGATTGTAAGCACCTGATATATGATGTTTTCTAACTGTGGCTATGCTCGTTTACTAGGATGCTCATCCAATGGAATACTCTATTCCAATCCAGATTCCAGAATGTGAACTCTAGCTGGCTGCCCCAATGAGGCTTTTCTACTGAATTTCTTCTGAATGTTTTTAAGACTGATTTGATGATGCAACGTTTACCTACTCACTCAATTGGACTGCTAACATCATCTAATTTGGTCATGTTTCCCTATCAACCTGCTCTTCTGTGATCTACTACTTACTATTTATGCTTTTACTTTTGCTTGCAATATACTTAATAAACTTACTCATTCAAAGCCCAAAGCATGGTTCTTGCATATCAATCTCTGGACCATACACATGATCGAGTTTAAAAGTTATTACTTTCAGGAAACTGGCAAGTTGCAAAATTAACATCCCCAAATCAGTAGCCTCCCTATATACCAAAGACAAACAGATTGAGGAAAAAAACTCAGAGTAACAGTCTCATCACCCACAATAGACAAACAAAATAAAACAATAAAAACCCCAAAAGATAAAGAATTCATCAAATAAAACTTTTTTTTTTTTTTTTTTTGGTTTTTCGAGACAGGGTTTCTCTGTGTAGTCCTGGCTGTCCTGGAACTCACTCTGTAGACCAGACTGGCCTCGAACTCAGAAATCCGCCTGCTTCTGCCTCCCAAGTGCTGGGATTAAAGGCGTGCACCACCACCGCCTGACCAAATAAAACTTTAAAACAACTAAAGAAAGAAATGAAAGAAGGCAGCAAATGACAAAGAGACCTCCCATAACACGGATTGGTATGATTAATATTGTGAAAACGTTCTTCCCTCTAAAACCAATCTACAGAGTTAATGCAATTTCTACAAAAAATTCCAATGTAATTCTTCACAGAAATTGAAAAACAATATTAAAATTCATAAAGAAGCATAAAAATAGCTAAAGCAACCCAGAACAATGAAAACACTACTGCAAGATTCACCATTCCTGACTGCAAGTGAAACTACAGCCATAGTGGTAAACACACCATGGCACTAGCACACAGACAGACACACTCCAATAGAATAGATCTGAGGACCCAGATGAACATCCACACTCATATACACTTTATTTATGACAAAGATGCTAAAAACATACATCAGAAGAAAGACTCCATTGTTTCAAATCTAGTTTCATGGGATGCAATACCCTCTTCTACCTACAGTGGGTGCAAGGCATGCACAGGGTAACACAGACATATGTGTATGAAAACAGCCATATGCATAAAATCAAACATTACAAATTATTTTTTAATTAAAAATTAAATTTAAAACAACCTTTTATCTATAGGCTGATGAAAGCAGGAAGTAGCAAGCTGACACAGACATTGCTGTCTTACCTTCTAGCAAGCTGCCTCAACTGTTCAGCACATCCACTGTCTGACTTCTGGTTGATAAGTTCCAGGATATTCATAGTTCTATGAAAATGTCCACATGATAAACTCACACTAATAGCTGTTTCATGTTTGTCTCCAGTAAGTACCCATACTTTAATACCAGCCATTCTCAGTGCTTCAATAGTTTCTCGAACTTTATCTTGTAGTCTAAAAATAAAAGACACAAAATTGGTAGTGAAAAATAACTCCTGTAGTACATGTTAAGTATAAGCTACACAATACATGTATAGTATATCAAACATAACTGAAATTTTCTTTCATCATGTAAGAAACAAGAATAAACTCTTAGTGGCTATCTAGTTCAGAGTCAATGAAAATTCATAATTGTATGTTTTTAAGGGTATTGTCAACAAAGTTGGTTTTTATGAACCCAACTAACTAGGTAGCGTTCATAAACTTATCTCACTGGGAAGTGGTATTGGGAGAGGGGAACTGAATTAAGGCCTGGGACATTTGTGCCACTACAGATTCCGAAATTTCAAACCAAAGATCTCCCTCCACCCCAGTCCTGAAGAAAATCACTCTGAGAGCTAACCATTAGACTACAGAACTTCACGTCAGTTTAAGACATCTCATGAAAACAACTGAAAGGATAATGAAAACCACACTTCAATACGTACACCTTTGTAGATACAGGAAACACAAGAGAATAGGCTTAACTTATAAAAAACAATTTGATTCATAGAATTCAATTTAATTCAAACTAACACTGATACAGATGCTGGATTAAAAAAAAACTGAGCAAGTTGCAAGGAATTTATATGCTACTAGAGGAGAAAAATCTTTAAACAAATAATTTAATATAGCATCAAAACACAAAACAAAACAGTAACCTAAAGAAGAGCATTTTCAGTCATGTCAGTTGTCAGAAAAGATCTTCCTGGATGAGTTAGTTATGAACACATTTTGTTCACAAATGCACAGCCTTGCCAAGGAACAAAGGCAGGACCAGCAAGTTGTATACAGCACAGCAGTCAGTGTGGTATTACTGAAGCATGAAGGAGATTGGGCAGTGGTGGAAAGGGGAGGATGGAGAGATGTGTGAGTGTTTAGTTGTCACTAAACACTAAGGAAAAGTAAACTAGAACTATAATACTGATAATTGTTTCTTTTTATCTATTTCAAATATCTAGATATCTTAATATCTAATGCTAGAATAAAACAGCATTATCCAGAGTAGAAGAATTAAAGCTTTAGTTTTCTATTTTGTTACAGGATGTTAATTAATGGTATTCATTTTCATACACTAGAAGCACTTGACTAAAATGTTCTTTAAAAGAAAGATATTGGTGGCTGGATAATAGCTCAGCAGTTAAGAGCACTGACTGCTATTTTAGAGGTCCTGAGTTTAATTCCCAGCAACCACATAGTGGCTCACAACCATTTGTAATGCGTAAAATAAATAAATAATTGAATAAATCTTTGAAAAAAGAGAGAAAGATACTGCCTACTTCTGATACTTGCCTGTCTTCCACTGCTGTAGCTCCTAGCAATATCAGGTCTTTCTCAATGTACTGGAAGACATCAGCCAACTTCTCTTCCCGACGCTGCAAGGCAGTCCTGGCCTCAAACAGGCGCCTGTCTACATCTTCATACTCTTTAGCTGTAAACTGTCTGTAAGCTATACACAGTGTCCGCAGTCCTTTCTAAAAGAAATGAAAAGGAAAGACAGGCACACACCTCTGTAAGAGGCAGATTTTTAACCTGACTTTACATACAGTCATTTTGTCTTCATCTGTGACTTGGGACTACACAAACTTAGCAATCTGTACTTGACTACTTTGATTATACAGACCTCAAATTTTCTTAATTTCTGAAAATTAGCATCCAAATCTAAAGATTTCTTACTATATATTTTCCTTAGAAAAACCCAAAATAAATGTTCTAGCAATACAACTTGAAGAGAGCAGATTTTAAAGTACCATATGAGCGTGTTTAACAAATTTGTAAATAGTGCCATTTCCTGATGTGTAAATAACACTCTTGTAAATAACATTTAAGAGGCCATTAGATATTAATATATGTACTAATTAATTCACTCTATAATAACTATATAGGAATACTGTTCTAGACAACAAATGTCTATGCGGTTAGATACTATAGTAGGTAGATGAATTAGATTGTAGGCAATTGCAAACCAAGTAGGTAAGGAGACGCCCAAGTATGAAGCACACATAGAAATATGAGCAGGAGAGATCCTGAATTAGGTTTTCTGCTTTTGGAAGAGTTTCTTGTGTTTTTCCTTTTAAATTAGAATCACATTATGTAAAATTAACTCCTTTAAAGAGTACCATGCAGTGCTTTTAGAATACTTACAAAATTGTTACCACTACCAGAATGCTTCACCCGCAATGGATTCCCTATCCATCAGAAGTCACTCCCTTCTTTTCCCTTCATCCAGAAGCCTTTGGAACTGCTCACTTGTTTTATCTCTATGAGCCTGCCTTATCCTGGATCTTTCAGATAAATAGACTGTGTGGTCTCTTTCAGCAAAGTTTTCAATGTTCATCCATGTAGTAGCATCTATAAGATACTAGTACCTCATCTCTCTTAACGACTAAGTAATATCTCATTACATTGCTGTGTCATATTTTATCCATTCATCACACCAGGTATCTAGGCTTTTCCAATTTGGGGCTATGAGGACTCATTCATTAGATGTATCTTTTCCTTTCTCTTTGGTGTACACCTAGGTATATAGCTAGGTCAGCTTATAACTTCATTTCTACCTTTTGTAGACTGACAAACTGTTCAAAGGCTACTGATTTATACAATATGTGCAATCTCTAGTTTCTCCACTCACCGGAATTCCTCCATATTCCTCTAGTAAGGCTGTTTCTGCTTTGTTAGTATGTCCTCTACACTAAACCACACACTTAATTTTTTTTTCTTTAAAAATCTGGGTTTAATTATGTTACCCCACTTGCTCTTGCATTTCTGGGATCAAGCTTTTGTCTTGTTTCTGCTTTTCTACCATAGGCCCAGAGTAAATTGAGGGAGGGAAAAAGGGAAGAAGAAGGAAAGAGAGGAAGAGGAAAACAAAGACACCTAGCCATTCAGAAGATGAAACCCAAAGATTTGTGCTTCACTCTAAGCCCCAAATACTCATTTTTGTTAAAGGTACAGTTTCGGCAGTATATGCAACCAGAAGTCCCTACTGCAATAGGTCAGAAGAAAATTTCAAGTTACTAGGTTAAAAAATCAGTTTTTACAAGTATAAAGAGCCAACATTTAATGCAAAAGAACAAAGAATTACAGAATTTCTAAAATTTGAATTATCTACTAAAAAGATGAAACTGCAACCCTTTCACAAGTATATTTTTCAAGTTTGTTTTTATTTTCTTTTTTTTTAAATCATAGCTATCTTTACTTACCAAAGCAAATTCATCAACATGAACTCTGGTTTTTGCTATTTCTCCACCTATACATTTAGGGAGAATTGAAGATTCTGCTCCTTTAGCAAACAAAAGCTTCTCACCTACAAAACCAAACAAACTAGTTATCAAGGTCTATATTACGTAAATAAATATTCATAAAAGTTTAGCTTGGTTACCTGAAGGTGCCTGAACAATTACACTCATTCTCCTACGATCTGAATCAAATTCCAGAATGTGAAGCAATTTGTACCTAAAAATTAAGAATGATAACCCTTAATTTTTAGAGTATTAACATCTGAATATTTAGAAAGAATAAGAAGACAAGCATAAAGTACCTTTCCATGATGATAGGCTCTAAGTTATCAATAATAGTACTGCACACAAAGGAGGTGACATTCCATCCTCAACAACTACCATGTACTTTACAGACCTTGGGTCACTTGGTTCCCACAGACGCCAAGGTGAGGACCACTAGAAAGATTATTATTCAACAAGCTGGTAAGTAGTAGAGAAGGACTGGAACCCAGCTCTGCCCGATTCTCTATCATCTCCTGTCCTAACACATCTCCCCAATTCAACCTTTATGCAGTATTAAAGGTTTGTTAGCAATGATTCCGGACCTGGGTGGGTGTTGAGGCGAAAGGTCAGGGAGCAAACGTCTCTGTAATGAACTAAGAGAAAAGTTATGAGGATAACTGTAGTGAGGTTTGAAAAATCTTCCAGGAGATAATTCTGTAGTGATGTGTAAGCAATGAAAGTTCTTCGTTGACAACAGGTTCCCTCATGAAAGCAGCTTCTGAACAGGCCTTATTTCTTTAGTATGGAAAAGCACAGCAATGGCTGAGGTACACAAACAATATGCAACAGGACCAACTTATTAGTGTAGAAAGAGGGTAAGGAAACTGCTGTTCTTGAATGCCTACACATAAAATCACAGACAACATAAGGGAACTTATACTGGGGTGCAGCTTCATGGCACAGCATTTGCCTAACATTCCTGAGACACTGGTTTTGATTCCTAGTACCACAAAAACAAAAGATAAAGACATTTCTTTTTCTAATGACCCATGGAATCTCAACCACAAGAGTGTTTTAATATAAATAGGTAAGTAAATTCAGTATAAAGCATACTGTTGTAATTGTGATAAGATACAATGTAATACTGACATCACTCTATAGCAGAGGTTAGCAAGTGTTTTACATAGCCAGCAAGTATTTTAGACTTTACAGGCTACATATGTCTCTGCTGTATATTAGGACTTATACTTGCATACAAGACAAGTGTTCTAACACTAAACTATATCCCCAGTCTTCTTTTGTTTTTTTACACTTTGAGATAGGTTCTTAATAAGTTTCCTGTGCTGGTTCACTTTATGGCCTAGGCAGGTCTTGAACTTGTGATCATCTGGCTATAGCCTTCATACTACCATAGCTATTTTCTTCTCTCTCCTCTCCCTTACTCTCTTTATCTTTTATAAACAGCGCCAAATGCAATCTAACATAGCTCACGGGCTATACAAAAACAGACTGGAGGACAAATAGGTCAAAGTTCCTGATTCCTATTCTGCACTTATTATAGAGTATTACATATTTCAAAAAATTTACCTTTCCAATCTTCCAAGTACTTTAACCTCCATAATTTCTTCAGAAATGCCTATAAATATATAGCCAGCTCTAGGAATAAAAAGAAGTAATAAGATTTAAGGGGAGATATTTCATGTTTCACAGTATAACTTTGTAACTTGGTTTGGATGAAGATACATTAACTGAAAGTTTAAGTTACAACACTGTCTTTAAATAATGTGACACTCTTAAGAACATGACAGACCATCCTAATAAGCCCTTAGAAACAGTGATCAAGAGAGTGTTCATGAACCTTTGTTTATTGCCTTGTTTGTTCTTTGATTATTTGTGTTTATTGTCCTGCTTGTTCCTTGACTACTTGTATCTATTGTATTGCTAGTTCCTCAACCTAGAACTGACCTTAATACTTGCATGTAATCAAAATGGTATAAAAGCATAAAGGAGGAGGGAGGATGGGATAGGGGTTCTAGGGAGGGGAAATGGGGACAGGGACATGTGAAATGTAAATAAATAAAATATCCAATAAAAAAAAATTTAAAAAAAAGAACATGACAGGCTAGACTACATTCAAAACAATGCAAAGTATTCTCACAAATTTTATTATACAAAATTCATACTAAACAATGTTTAAAAGATCATTAAAATTTATATTTGAGAACTTTACAATATTCTAACATTTGTTTCAAAATTATTCTCTGAGGATCAGAAAATCAGGCTCAATCACCTTGCTGCAGCTTCTACCAGAGCCTTTTCATCTGGTGAAGATGCATAGTACTCCAGCTGTGTAGGTGCCAGGTTGGGCTGCCAGGGACCGTCCCCAATGCCGTCAGTTTGAACATTGCTGATCTGTACAGTATGGCAAAGACTGACTGCTTTAAAGAAGAGATCATGTTCTTTGATCTGTAAAAACATAGCATTCATGACCGAAGCACATTCCCAGTACCATATAGGAAGACAGACATAATATCCTGAGAGCTGAAACAGACATAATGCCCTGAGAGTCCTACAACCCAAATTTCTTGAGTAAGAGCTCAAACTTGTAGATTTCAATCTTACACTGTTTGAGTAGCCTTTGTTATAAGTGCATCTTTTTAGAAAGCATAAACTAGGGAGAATATGTCCTTATGAAGAAGTCAGGTCTCCAAAAGCACAAATACATACTGTTTCTCCTTTTCACTTCAAGGCAGTAACTGTTGCCTAGTAAGTTAAGGCATTAAAGATGCTTAGTAATGACAAGCTAAACTGGGCTGTAACTGGAGTCTCAGAATATTATTTTGTGGTGCTGGATCAAAGATCTCTATTTCAAATATATACCTGTTGCTTCACCAACAGGAATTTCCCCTTAGTCCATTTATTAAAGAGAACTAATTCATAGGAAACCCACAATGATTAATTTGGAAATTGCTTACTAGCTCAGTTTCACTTTCAGGACTGGCTCTAAGAGAAGAGGCTGTAAGATGGGCTGAGTTGCTGAGATGGGATAAACTACCAAGGAAAGGCATGTTTCCTTCTGCAGAGTCTGGGCTTGGTCCTTCAGGTACAAGTTTACCATTGACTTCTTGGTATTTCAGGCCATTAATTGAACATTCTCGAAACTGCATCTCATTTTCTGTCAGTGTTCCAGTTTTGTCTGTAAACACATATTCCACCTAAAGGAAAAACCAAAAAAACAAAAGAAACCTTTGTGGTTAGGAGTCAGTATTGAACAAGGTAATAAAAATACTTAAAATTCACATATATATCTTTAGATACACGTTCATTTGTAGAGGTGACCGAGAATGAGGTTTAAGAATTTCATGTCTATCTCTTGGTCAATATGGTATGATTTGACACTTACCATTGAAGTAAGGGTAGAATTGATGATGATAAATAACCTAGAACGTGAATAGGGGCCAGGAGAGATGGTATAGAAACAGGGAAAGCAGATTTCTCAATGTAAACACATATTCTACCTCTCTCTCCCTCAGCTCGCTCGTTCTCTCTCTCTCTCTCTCTCTCTCTCTCTCTCTCTCTCTCTTTCTCTCCCTTTCTCCCTCCCGCCCTCTCTCTCTTTCTCTCTTTTCCTCTCTCTCCCTCCCCCCTCTTTCTCTCATACACACATACACACACACACACACACACACACGTAACTAGAAAAGTAAAAAGAAGGGAAGGGAGCCATTATAGAAAAATAAGCCAAAACAAAATACAGACCAATATCTTTCATGAGTATATACATACATACATGTATACTAAGTCCAGAAACATACAGAGACTTATATATCATACGTATATAAGACATCTCAGGAATCCATTATTAACTTGGTATACACCATTAATCATATTAATGATACTTGTCCTTTATTCTATTAATAAAATGGCCATCTCAACAGATACAGCAAAATCATTTAATAAAAATCCAATACTTTTTATGATAAAAACACAACATACTATGATAAAGGCTTCTTCAAAACTTGGTAATACCACACAGAATGATTTCCTATTATGAGCAGAGATATTAAGATAAAGTTGTCCTCACATGTTTTATTCAACATTGTACTGAAAATTCTAGTCAGGAAAAAGAAGCAGCAAGTTATCCTGATTAAAGAGAAAAGATATAAAGCTATCTCCATTTGCACATCTAATAACCTTACATCATCCAAGGGAACTCACTTTTTAAAAACATCTATCAGCAGTAATAAACAAGTTCAGTGAGACTCCAGGATGAAAGATCAATGTGCAGAGCTGGGGACTTAGCTCAGCGGTAGACCACTTGCCTAGCAAGTACCAGGCCCTGGGTTCCGTCCTCAGCTCTGGAAAAAAAAAAGACCAAAAAAAAAATCCCAAACAAACAAAAACAAAACAAAATAAAACAATGTTAAAAACAGATTAATGTGCAAAATTAAAGAATCAAAGTGGAAAAACTGTTTTAATCAAGAAATAAAGACAGATATGAAATTGTACTTTAAAGTCCATACTCTTGAGAGTAAAGGTAACTACAATAAAGGTAACTATGATACTCTGTAAAATAATAATTTACTCTGTAGGGCTATAATCTACATATGCTACAGTCTACATATGTAGTGTTAGGTACTGGGAAAGCTGGGACAGGAAAATCATTTGAGCTCAGAGTTTCTTCTTTTGTTTTTTTTTTAAAGACAGGGTTTCACTATGTAGCTCTAACTGTCCTAGAACTCACTATGTAGAGCAGGCTGGCCTTGAACACAGAGATCCACCTGCCTCTGTCTCCTGAATGCTGGGATTAAAGTATGTGTCAATATGCCAGGATGAGCTCAGAAGTTTAAGCATAGCTTGGGTTGCAAAAAACATGGCCCCATATAAAAAAGAAAAAGAAAAGAAAACAAAACAAAAGCCAAACCTAAATTATACATGGTGGGGTGGGAAAATTCTGGATTAACTGACATATTTGACTATACACAGAGAGATGTAAATATAGTTATAAAAAACTTGTTTGAAGTATAAAAAACTAAGCAAATGAAGAAACAGCAATTAACTCTAGGGGAGATAAAATATATAAAAAATAGGATTATAGTATTACAAAGAACAAATAAGAAAGTAGGAGCTTGGAAACAATATTATGAGTCATAATGTAAGTACATACTAGATGTCAAACACACTAGCGTAGGAAAAGTGGGCACATTTTGGGGTATGTGTATAAAATAGTAAGGTAATAGTTGCCCTTTTTAAAAATTTACTTTAAAAAAAAAATCATGTGTGCACACATGATTGCAGGTAGTTGTGGAAGCCAAAGACTTTAAATCCCTGAACCTGGAGTTAGAGGCAGTTTTCAATTTGAATTCATATCCAATGTAAATGCTAGGAACTGAAGTTCTCTGAAAGAGCAGAATGTGCTCTTAATTATTGAGTCATCTTTTTAGCCCCAAAGTCTTACCTTTATATTCCACAACTAAAAAGGTCTAAAATTTTAGTTCATAATACACTATCATATAAAATATATTGACAAATTATGGTAGAAAAAAGTTAAGACCTAAAGTAGAAATAGTCAGGATATAAAGTGAATAAAAAAAAATAAGTTGCTGAAGGAAAGTAAAAGGTGCTTGGTATAATAATAATATTTTCTAGTGTAATAGAATTGTTACATGTAATTCTCTGATGAAAAGAAAACATGCGGATCATATTCACCTGCCCAAGTTCTTCATTCAGATCAGAAGTATTGACTTGAGCTTTCTGATCTGACTCTTCGTGATACAGATCAAGATCCCAGCCAATAAAAAATGATCCAAGAAATTTCTGCATCTCAACTGTCACATATAGAGAAATTGGAATGATGAAATTGTAGAGTACCAAAAAAGCAAGGAAGTCAGAAATAAATCTCAGAATCTAGAAAAAAAGAGAAAGACATGTTTAATTGATGATAAAATCTATGAGGATTACGGAAAAAGTTCCTGTCTAAATAAACCACATTCAGAGATAAACTAGTATCATGAACCAAAGTCCTAGACTAAACTCTTTTAATATTGCATTTCCCCTGTTTACTTAGGTAATGTAAAGGTTAAAATTCTCAGGACGCAACTTGCCACTTTCCAGAAGTTAACATCACTTCTGAGCATGTGAACACCCCCAATCATAAGCACACCGAGTACAGTGTGCCAGCCATCCTACGATGACTCTTTCAAGATTGCAGTGACTAAGATATGCGTGGCATGTAAACATACTGGGACACGATTTCTAGGAAGAATTGTTAAACAGACTCTGAAGAAGAGTGACTACAGTGTGAACTGCAGCATTAGCACAGCAGAGCTGCCTTTCAATATGCTCTCTGTGGAACATAAGTGATACTGGCAATGGGAACCTATACTCATCTGCTTTGTTGCCTTATGAGATCGAAATGTTTTCTAATATGTACATTTTAATTTAAATGCTAATTTAGAGAACAATTATTTACTAAAATTGCAGGTTAAATTCTGTCCGTATGTTAAAACTCTTAAGACTTCTTGGATTATTAGACATGAATTAAAATCAATGTATTCGTTAATTCATTTATAAGGTACAATATATGATTTTTTTAAAGTCCTGAATTTGTAATACTAAAGTAGAATGCACCTGTTTTGACATAAACTTGTATGTTCTGCTTAGGCTTTAAGCTAGGGCAAGTACACCAACGCTAACATGCTGCTTGTACTGCTGAAGAGCTGATGCTGTGATGAGATCACACTGGTCCTCCCCATCAGATGTCACTACCACAGCATCAACCGTTTCCACAGAACTTCCTTTACAGCTGGATTATGAACAACATAGAATACCTTACTGCTATTTCTTTGATGTTCTGTTTTTTGATTATACCAAGGTTCATCCCACTTTTCTTCAGCTTGCCAGGTATATTTCAAGATCGTACTTATGATGGCCTCAGAAATAAGGATTATTAGATAAATTATTAAAAATGTGTTCATTGATCTAAAGCAAGAAAAAGAACATAAACATAGCAATAAATTTTATGTTCATTTGTTTAGAAATGAATGTTAGATATATCAAAATATTTAAGATTTTATTATAGCCATTTTAAAGAACAGAATTTTTAAAAAATGACCATTTAATAAAAAATAACTACCAGCAATCCAGTTATAAACTAAAGAATCACAAGAGCACAGCAAGATATATCCCAAAGTACAAGTGACACCTATATTTTGGAGGTTATAATGGACCATCTAATTGGACATGAAGCTTACTATACAGGAGGGAATTCATGTCAGGTACGATAAATATTGCCATCTGTGGCTGGTGAGGTCATGAACCCTAGAGGAGAGCCTACTATGCCATCTCCTAACCTAGTGTGATTTCCAGCTTCATTCTAAGTATCTATCCTATGAGCACAAACAGTGCAACTCTCACCACTCATCAAAGAAGATTCTTGCAGCAGATGGAGACCATATTAGAAATCCACAACTGTCAAAATACAGAGAACCAGTGACCATGCGGTGCTCAGCTCCGATTGGTACATCTATAACATAACTCCTACACTGAAAGCTCAATGAATTGAAATGGTGTTACGTAACAGTTTCCTCCCAGATCGAAACATTCCATCCTGCAGGACAGCTCCTTAAGCAGGAAGGTAAACAACTCAAAAGTGCTTCAGGAAATTCCTGCAGCTAACTAGACTCACTAGGCCCCTCCCTGACAGATTAAGAACAAAAATGGACAACCCTAATCAGAGTTCAGCTACACAAGACTCTTAGAGGAAGCAGAAACCACCTAAGCTGCCTCAAAGAAGTTTAGACCAACTGAATCACTCGGAAAGAACAAGGACAAGGAAATGGGCTGCTTGGCAGGAATATGACATTGGCCAAGGACAAGGAAGTGGCCTTCAGGCAGGAATCTGACATCAGGCTAGAACAAAGAAGAAATTTCAGGCTAGAACAAGGAAGTAGGCTTCAGACATGAAAATGACTTTGTGTTAGGACAGGGAAGTAGGCTCAAGATATTTTGGTCATCCTGATAAGCCCTTAGAAACAGTGATCAAGGGAGTGATCACGGACCTTTGTTTATTGCCTTGCTTGTTCTTTGACTATTTGCATCTATTGTATTGCTAGTTCCTCAATCTAGAACTGACCTTAATACTTGCATGTAATTAAAATGGTATAAAAGCAAAAAGGAGGAAGGGGATGGGATAGGGGTTTCTAGGAAGGGGAAATGGGGAAAGGGGGATGACATCTGAAATGTAAATATATGTAAATATATGAAATACCCAATAAAAAATAAAATTAACTTAAAAAAGAAAATAATTTTAAAAAAGAACACTTTAAGCTGCCTGCCTTCAGGCTGCACCGTGAGCTCCAGGTTCCCAGTTTCATGAACTGACACCCATGCTGAAGTGGGCTTCGGTGATGCATGCAGATGTCTGTAAGTCATTAATGATTCTGAAAGTAACCTCTCACCCACATTCCTACATGTAACCCCAATACAATTCTTTGGCTCATCAACATGGATTTCAGTAGTATTGTATTTGGAGTAAGTAGACATGTGTGTTGTGTCTTTCCAAGAGAAGTTTTGTCACACAACAGACAGTGTCTTCTATATATGACATCTATGAAATCTTAACCATGTGGTGACCTGACCAATGACAACATCAGTTGATATGCCAATGTGGATGGGGAATCTCTCAAGTTCCCACTCCTAGGTACAGTGCTACAGGAATTACGGGCCACTAAGAGAGGGGTAATCAATCTTCTCTAGAGATATACCCCATAATAAGTTGTCCAATTCGAAGTAGTAGCCCTAAATGCATATATATGAACAATAAGTTATCTCACCAAGTTGTATTAAAATTCATGTGTTTGTATATTTAATAAAATTAACTAAAGAAGAGTTCTTAAATTTGAGAGGGATTGGGGTGTTGTGGGAGGAGCTGGAGAAAAGTTGTTGTGAAAATGACATAAGCACAGTACTCAAGTATGAAATTCAAAAAACATTTTAAAAAACTGTATCAGGAATAGATAAGCTAATATATACAATGTTACACTGAGTAATAGTTTGGGCCACTGGTTTTTACTATAAGTAAGTATTCTCAGATTTTCAGGTTTATCTAATTATAACAGATAAAATTAACATTTATATATAGCATTGAACGTTATTTTTTTCAAAACTTCTGACACATCTATCTTAATCAACTCTTAAACATCTGGAATGGAATTCAGAAACCTTCTTTCATTCATTGGGCAATCTTAATACAATGTCCAATTTTAAAGTCAAAAACCAAAATATTCATGTAAGTAAAGAAGAATTTTTAGTTAAACAATTAAAATACATAGACACATAATCACAATGGTGTAATGAACTCCACACCTAGTGAGAATGTAAGAAAAACGTTAAGTCGAAGTTTTCATAAAAACTCTGCAGGGTAGAAACATACCTGCATTCCTGGCTTTTCTCCCTAGACCTCCCATAACTATGGATGGATACATTTGCTCTTACATTACCTACAACATAAATTCTACTACAACCAGATAACTATGAGAATATATGGGAAGTAAAAGCATAAGAGGAAGGGGCTCTTTCGCTACTTGATAACCATGTGTCAGGTATAGTGTTATTTGGTACTTCAACTGTAGGACTACTCACATTTTAAAATATCAAAGTATTTGGTTCAAAAGAATAAAACAAATAATCCACAATAATCAATGATTTAGATTTGATTAAGATTCACATTTATAAAACCTGAACTTATTTGTATGCAATTAATTCCACATACAGATTAACTGCCATTACCAGGAACTGTCCCATCATCATTTTACATATACAAATATAGATATATAAATATAGATAAATATGTGTATGTATAAAAATATATTTATCTAGGGCCCAGCATGATGGCATACACTTTTAACCCCAGCATTTAGAAGGCAGAGGCAGGTAGATTTCTGTGAGTTCAGGGTAGGCCTGGTCTACATAGTGAGTTCCGGGATATCCAGGGTTACATATAGAGACTCTGCCTCAAAAAAAATAAATAAAAAATAAATAAATAAGTAAGTAAAATTTAATCTTTTTTATTTTATCTTATTTGTATGAGTGTTTTGCATGCATATTACATATGCACAGCGCAGGTGTATCTGGTGCCTGTGGATGTCAGAAGGTGTGAGATACTATAGGATGGAGTTACAGATGGTTGTGAGCCACCATGGGAACCAAACCCAGGTCCTCTACAAGATCAACAAGTGCTCTCAACTGGTGAGCCATGTCTCGAGATCCCTTCACTCTTTCTATTCTCACTTACTCCACACTGAATCTCAGTCCCCCGGCAGCAATAATCTGTTCCCAACCTATACAGCTTTTTAATTTTGAAAAAGTCATACAACTAGAAATATCCAATATGTAATCTTTGAATTTGACTTTTGTACTAAGTATAACAATTTTGTAACCTGTTCTGATGCATGAAATGTAACTAACTCCCTTTTCTTGCTGAACAGTACTCCATGACATAGCTGTACCAGATTTTCTGTCCAACTATTACCCATGTATGGACAATGGCTATTTTCCAGTTTTGTTTTGTTTCTCTGTTATAAATAAAGCTGCTAAGGAAAGAAACAGCCAAGTTAACTTTCCAAATGGACCTTTATCATCTTACATTCCTTCCTTCCAACAGTGTAGGAGATCTAGGTGGTCTGCTTCCTCCTAGTACTTATTGAGTACTCTTTTGCTCTTGTTTCTTAAACGGTGAGTTAAACCTCGCTGTGGTTGTGATGATATTGTATAATAGGCAGTCATGTTGACTCAACATCTTTATCTCTTGATTTGCCAACTACAACTCCTTTGATGACCTGTGATTCATGTTTTTTGGATTACATCTACTTGATCTTTCTGTTACTGTTTGGTTTAAGTTTGTGGTTTGCAAACATTCCCCCGTCTGGAGCTTGTCTTTCCATCCTTTCAAGAGGAGTTGAAAATATTTTTAATTTACAGGAAGTTAATTTATTAACTTTTTCATTCAGGAGTTATACTTTTTTGGTTTTTTAAAATCTGCTTAAGTCTAGATCCTAAACTTTTTTTTTTGTTTTGTTTTGTTGAGACAGGATTTCTTTGTATAGCCCTGGCTGTCTTGGAACTCACTCAGTAGACCAGGCTGGCCTCGAACTCTCAAACTCAGAAATCTGCCTGCCTCTACCTCCCAAGTGCTGGGATTAAAGGCGTGCACCACCACCACCCGACTGATCCTAAACATTTTTATATGACTTCTGTCTTTATAATTCTGTTTCGTTCATATTTATTCAATAATCATTATTTTTGGATGCTGGAGAGTGAGCCTGTGGCCCTGGTGTATGCCCTCTCATTGGCAAAAGCTCTCTGCTCCCTCACTTTTATTAAAAATTTCACCCTGGGTATTGTAAATAACAGGGTGCAGAGTCTATAGCTTTTCATGTTCCTCAGAAGAGAGTTGATTTGTGGTCTAGTGGACAGTTAGTTTAAAGCACCTAACTTCACTGCAACTGGTAAAAGTAAAATTCTGTTTAGTTCCTCCCCCACACCCCAGCATTCTTCTAGGTTCTGTTGTTTGTTTATTGCCAACTTGTAACTACACAGTTTTATCAGCCATGCTAGAATTTAGGCAGGCTCTAAGTTTTCAAGTCTGTTATTTCCTGTGCTCTTATCCATTTTCTCCTAACTTTTTAGATGCTCTTCCAGTGTTACACCTTGTCCTCTGACGAGTTAACCAGGTAAAGAAATACAGCTTAGACTTCTCCTGTTTTTACTTCTCCCACTTCTGCCAATCATCTTCAGGACTGGACTCATTGCTAGTACTGACCTGCTTTTGGTCACTTTCTACTGCTAGTAGTTCAGGGTAGTCTCAAACGCATAATCTTCCAGTCTCTGACTTCCAAGTACTAGGATTGCTGGAATGCCCTCACCATGTACGCTCCAACATTACTTATGTGTGTACCTGTATGTGGGTTTGCATGCCTACACTGATACCAAGACAGGTATGTGTTATGGTATATGTATGCTTAAGGTTGGTATGTCCCTCCCTTGGTCTGTAACTTATTTATTGAGACAAGAGTTTCACACTAAATGCAGAGTTCACTGTTTCTGCTAGACTGGCTGACTGGCAAGCCCCTGTGATCTTCCTGCCTCTACACAGAAGGTTACATGCCATCACAAACAGCTTTTTATATGACTAATTGGTATCTCAATTCAGGTTCTCATTCTTGCACACCAAGTATTTTCTTCAGAGCTACTGCTTCATAACCTACACTATATTTAGTCATATTTTTGTATTTACTAACAGTCAAATCAATACCATGCAAAATGCTAAATATATACAAAAACATAAAACATTGTTTTATCCAATAAGAATATCATTTTTATATGTAATATGAAATACCTTTTAAAAGGAATTATTTTTATGTGTATGAGTGTTTTGCCTGCATGTGTGCAATTGCTCTGTATATATCACTAAATGTCCCTAGAGACCCCTTAGAACCAGAGTTTGAAATGGTTGTGAGTCACCATGTGGGTGCTGGGAACCAAACAAGATTGTGCAAGAGCAACCGTGCGCTTAATGACTGAATCATCTCTCTAGCTCCTGAAACATCTATTTTCATATATGTTATACATATATAAAATACACATATAATTATGTGAAGAGTTTTCTTACTTTTCTACAGCCGATCTTTTCTGTGACTTGCTCTTATAATTTAATGCCATCTTAGTTTCCATTCCGGTGTATACGGCCACACCTATGAAACAAAACTGCATTTTAAATGTACTCACTAACATTAAAGCTTTGAAGAAAAAGCACTGTATGAGAGCTTATATAATTCGACATTTCCTTGAGTCTTTTCATAGCTTTTAAAGCCTGCTAAGCCTAAAATTTTGGTGATCTAGACGTTCAACCTGCATGGAGTTTTGTTTCTCAATGATAACAGACATGTGGGTGAGAGATGTTCTGAGTTGAGACTGGTGGGAAAAGAGGACAGAATAATATAATAGATAGCCATGGCATTCGGTGCTAATAGTGTTACTAACAGCAACAACTGAAAAACACTTCCATTAAACTGGAGCTATGCCTTAGGCTAAAGACTCAGCATTGCAGAATCTGGAGTGTACATGTCATTCCTCAAGTACTGAAGAATAATATCAATGACTTTCAGAGTAAACGAAGCAAGCATTCATAAATGCTAAGGGAGACCCTGAGATAAATGAGAACAGTCAAAATAGTGGGACTAAAACTGCACAGTGAAACTAATTAGACAAGACCAAGCTTTAAATGATCATTCACATTCCTAAATAACATGAAAGAAACAACAGAGAATCAAGTGTGCCCTTCTAGTAAGGATCTGACTTGGAATTTTAAAAATAATAATTCTCTAATTTTGGGGTCATAATTAAAATGAAAAATAGCACTGAAACCATGCAATCTGAGAAAAAACAAACCTTCAGAATGAAACAACAGTGAAAAGGGTACTAAGGCAAACAATAGACCCAACTAAAAGCATTCAAATACACATTTGTCTCTAAAACTAAGCATGATTTGGACCCCTACTTTAAAGTAACAAGGACAAAAAGTATTACTCGCAGAAAGTCATAAAAGATTCAGTGTCTCATGAGAAAATTTAAAAATCCTGGAGGTTTAGTCTGGTTTCAGATAGTAGAATATTGTTTTAATTTTTTTTAAATGGTAACAAAATACATGTAACATCAAAGTACCACCTAATTATTTAACATGTATAGTTCAGAGTGGTAGTAAGACAATCACAATTTTGTAGACTCATTTTTTTCTATCTAACTAAAGAATACCTCAATCACTTAAAAAATGGTAGACCCATTAAATATCTATTCCTCTGTTTTTCTTTTTTTCGTTTGTTTGTTTGTTTGCTTGCTTGCTTGTTTTTTTCGAGACTAGGTTTCTCTGTGTAGCCCTGGCTGTCCTGGAACTCACTCTGTAGACCAGGCTGGCCTCGAACTCAGAAATCTGCCTGCCTCTGCCTCCCAAGTGCTGGGATTAAAGGCGTGCACCACCACTGCCTGGCTCCTCTGTTTTTCTATTCTTTAACCCCTGAAGATCATTTAGCGCTTCATCATTCTGGATATACCCAGGTAAGGCATTTCAAATGAAAGGGAGCATATAAATCTGTGGCCCTTTAGGCCTGGCTTCTATAAGGCAAGGGCACTATTACTCTTCCTCTTGAGTAATAGAGTGTATGTTCCAAAATGTGCCCTTTCCACATTCAGTAGGAAATTGTTTGATACCAGAGTATGTCTGTAATTATTAATTCAACTGAAGGATAACCATAACAGAATTGAAATAGTGTGGACTACTACTGTGATACTAAAAAGCACTGATTGTATCCATGTTATTTCAAGTACACCAGAATCATTTTCTTAGTACTCATTTTGATAGTTATTCACAAGCACAGTAAGAGGAAGAAGACTCTAGTACTACGCACAAGGAGAGATTAACAACAATGATAAAATACAATATTAAAACAAACCTTAAAAGAAAATTATTACTTAATAAAGTAATATGCAATCAAAGGAGCATAAAATGCTGTGCGGTTAAAGCTCCTTTACAGAGGTTGAGGATGCTGTCTAGAGCAATACAGAGTATGTGCCTGTTGTGTGCTAGACCTGAGTTCAGTACCCAGCACCTCTAAGTTTGTAAAAGCAAAGCTTCATATAAAAACACCAATACAAAACACACAAACAATTAAAAAAAAACTTAAGTATGTACAAACCAAAAATTTCTTTTGTATTTTTTAATCTGGCTCCACGAAGCAAGAGACTCTCTGGTCCCAGAGGTCTAAAGAAAAAAGAAATCCAAAAGGCACTGAATATATTAATATATTAATATTCAATTCAATTAAAAGGCATCTTCAATCAGAGATACTTAACTTGTAGTTACAACATGTTTCATATAAAATCAAACTCTCAGCTACTGTAATACTTCCTGGGCTAGTCATGTTAGTTACCATAACAATCATCATCTGCTTTAGCATTTCAGTCACTTTAAGATTAATGGCAGGGGTAAAGAGATCACTCTGCAGTTAAGAGAACTGGCTGTTTGCAAAGGACCTCAGTTTGATTCCCAGCACTGATATGGCAGCTCACAACCATCTCTAACTACAGCTCCAAGAGAACTGATATCCACTCTGACCTCTGTAGGCACTTGGCACTTAAGTAGTGCACTGATACATGCTTGCAAAAGACCCATATACATAAACTTTTTAAAATTAAGGCTAGTGGTTTAAAAGGAAAATTATACATTTAAATAAACTCACAAAGCCATTAATGTCAAAAATTTTAAAAATAAAATAAAATGAAAAATTAAGCAGTGATTTAAGAAAATTTAGAAGACAAAACTTAAATTGTTAGCAAAATTAACAGTTTAGAAAGGAAAATACAGAATGGAAATGCAGTGCAAACATAAAATTATCGTGAGACCTACAAAATATACATGCACAAGTTTTATCTAATTAAAATTATTTTAGAATATAAAATATAATATACAAAATATGTTAGTGTTTTATAGGCAAGCTCATAAAGCTGCCTACTTGCACTGCACCCCTCTCAGTGTACAGGCCTACTTGCTGTTTGAATTTTTCTCCATTACGGAGATATAAAATGAAAAGGAGTAACTACAAAGGAACTTGTATTTTCTTAATGATGGCAAGATGATCAAGACTCTGTCATGGATAAGTTAAAAGGTTTTTATCTTGTTGATAGTTCTTAAACTTTTCTCAAACATACAAAAATATGTTTATTCAAATCAAACAAGACCTGAATCATTTATTAAAAATATCAGCAAGCCCAAACACTATAAAAATAAACTGCACTGAACCAGGAAAGCCATGCACCTGGGACACATTTACCAAGTATGGCTTTCCTAAAGAGTCCTATCTGGTGAGTACTCAAGTCTGATATGCCAGTGACTGACTACTCAGCAGCAACAAAATACCTGTTTCCTTGAAAATACTTTCATTGCTAAAACTATGTGCCCATTAAACATCCATTCCTTATTGCTTTCTATTCAGTAACATGGTATTAGTTCTAATGATTAAAAGAAATGCATACAGAACTGGGATACTGTATCAGCTTCCAAATAAAAGACAATTCAATAGTTAATTGCAATTGTTTCAGTGAAGAGCACAGCTCATTTTTTCAGCCACTCAGGAGTGAGTGTTCTATGCTACAATGTTTCTTTACCAGACACAGTATCTTAAAACACAATTCAGATGATGCATCCACAAAATTTTCACTCTTTCAATACAGAAACAAAAATAAAACTTGGGGGCTGGAGAGACTGTTCAGCAGTTAAGAGCATTGACTGCTCTTCCAGAGGTCCTGAGTTCAATTCCCAGCAACCACATGGAGGCTCACAACCATTTGTAATGAAATCTGATGCCCTCTTCTGGTATGTCTGCAAACAGAGGCAGTGTAGTCACATAAAATAAATAAATAAATCTTGAAAAAAACCTTAGTCACAGTTTTTCATCAGGGATCTTATGCATATACATAATAACATCACATATCTATGAGAGTATATATGTCACATATTATTATTCAATTTATTGAATCCACTTTCTTATGCTAATGTTTATTAAAATATGAGTCAGTACCAATATATGACATTTTGATGGCTTATCTTGAAGACCTAATTTTAAAATGCTCCACTCTTTCTGCTACTGACTTATTTCATGCACCAATATACAGCGGATGTATCCCTAGAAGAGAGTTGGCAAACTCCAATTAAAATAAAAATTTAATGGCTGAGTTAAGATCCTTCAGGGCATAAATAAAAATGTAATCTCATCCTATTAGCAAATCTTTAAACTGACTCCAAGCCTCTTATTTAGATGCTGAAACAGACAAACCACCACCACCAACAAACCCAATCAGAAGAACAAGTATAACAATTCAGAATTGGTCACTACAGACTTTAGCTTCACTCAGTAACTAAAATAAAGCCAACCACAGAATTCACATTTGCTAAATAAACATTATGCAAAACATGCATCTTTTAAAACTTTTTTTGTGGCAGGAGGACTGAACTCTGGACTTCCTATATGGTATAACTGCTGTACCATGAAACTGAACCCTAACTCTGAGTATTATGATTTAAATGTTTAAGGATCTGAATTAAAGCAGCAGCATTTCATTTCAAAGGTGCCACCAAAGACTATCAAAAATGCAAATATATAAATCTTCATACTTACTTTTATGTGATTACATGGAGTATTTCATCTTCACTTGACGCTCCTAAAAACTACTGGCTGATGACATATTTATGCTCTCCCATGATATGCTGTTCATTTACTTAATTCCCTTTAACTTTTGGTCTCTCTACCAGTTTCCAATTACAATAAGTAGATAATATGATTTATTCTTACCTTACAATTTCTTCCATTTGTTGAGTTATTATCATTCGTCCCGTAAATCTGTAAAAGAATGTATCACATTACAAAAATAGGTAACTTATGGAATCAATGGGAAGAATGCATTTAGCATTATAAGCCAAATGAAATAGAACCTGTGTGTGTTTGTGGTGCGTAGGGTGTGTGTGTGTGTGTGTGTGTGTGTGTCTGTGTGTGTCTGTGTGTGTGTGTGCATACGCAGGAATACAGCAGTTGCCCTTTGGCATTCTGGCAATCTGTCTTGTTCCTCTAAGGCAGGACCCTCTCTGAACCAGGAACTTTCAGTGTTTCATGCAGGCTACTAGCCAGCAAGCTGCTGCAAAAGTCCATCCTCCTATTTCTACCCCGGCCCTACCCAGTGCTTGGGTTAGGCTTGTTGCTTTTTCTAGGACACAAATTGAAGTTCTCATCATTATGTTACAAGTTCCCTAACCAGTAAGTCATCTCTCTAACTCCTAATCAATTTTTTTATGGAAACTTTGTTATTCTGGTGCTGGGGACAAAAGCTAGGTCTTACATCTTATATATCATTCAATATTAGTGGTATAAAATATTTTTTAAAGTTAGGTTTTAAATTTTAGAAACTGATAATTATTGTCATCTCTTGTCTAGCTATGGTTGAACAAACAAAATCATTTCAAAATGCTCATGTAAATGTCACATGCCACTATTATTAATCTATGTTTCATCCTAACTTATAAATTACTACACAAAAATACATACAGAACTCAGCCAACAATGAATGTTTATACGTATCACTACAGTTTACTAAAGTTCTCTGTGACCTACAAATCACCGGAACCAGATCTATTTAATCTATTCAACAAATATCCAATGAGCAACTTTGCCTGAGATAACTAGTGGCGCTAAAGCAGCAAGCTCAAGTGTGAGACAATCCTGAGATTCTTTAACTTTGTAAGGTTTTGTGGCTAAAATCTGGGCTGAACAGCCTATTATCATAATGGACTTCCAGAGTCTGGATTTTCAGCTCCAATTTCCACAACTGAAGAAAGACAGTGTACACAGTTAATTCAAGAGCACAAGTATCTTACAGTCAGAAAGCAAATTCTGGACAAAGCTTCAAGTTAATCTTTAGGTAAAGAGATTTCAAAGGTTTTAATTTACTATTTTTTGCTATGTATATGGGTGATTTGCCTGCACATGTCTATGTACCACAGGCATGCACGTTTGATGCCCACGGAGCAAATAAAGAAGGTTTAGCACTCCCTTCCAAATGCCCCCTATTGCCCTTCCCATTCCAGGCCCAGATCTTTTATCTGCTGCAGAATTTAACTTCATTAATTCTTATGATTTCTCATTTTTTCTTCTCTCAGGTTTTTATATCAAGGGAGTACTGTTATTATTCTCCTAATTCTGGAGAAATTTATCTAGACTTTATATTTGGATCCAATTCAGCTGGTGATTTCCTGCACTCCTTTAAGAAGTGATATGGGAGCCAGTCTTTTGTTTTCTTTCTCCATATGCCATTCATTACCCTTGATTCCGACATTCTAGTATGTGTTTAAGCCAGTTCTATGCTGGACCAACCCTTTCCGCAGTCCCTCATCTTTTTCTTTCCAAAGTAGAAATAACTATGTCATTATTTTCTGATCAGAAATATAAGTTATATTAGCTATACTAGTGCACAAATACATTTTACAAACTATTTAGATAAAATAAGATAGCAAAATGGAAGTAGCAGCTTTACTGGTTAGTTTTTTGTCATACTGACACAAGCTAGAGTCATCCAGAAAGAGAGAACCTCAGCTGAGAAAATGCCAAGTCATCTGACTGGCCTAATAGCAAGTTTGTGGGTCGTTTTCTAGATTGTAGATTGATGAGGGAGGGCCTTGCCCACTGTCAGCAGGTGGTACTGGGTTCCATAAAAAAGCAAACTAGAAAACTTGTGAGGAGCAAACCTCTATACACTGTTCCTCCACGGTCTCTGCTCTAATTCCTGCCTCAGGGTTCCTGCTCTGACTTCTTCATGATGGACCTGTAAGCTTAACATGAGATTAAACCCTTCCCTCTCCTAGTTGCTTTTGGTCTTCGTGTTTATCAAAGCAATGGAGAAGCAAACTAAGGCAATAACCACTAGGAATCTCACTATTTAACACTGCTAAAGTTTAGGGGTATATATGCATTTTAGGCTTCACATACACACATTTAAGCCCTTAAAACCAAAACCAGAATCATGACGTAAGTGTAGTTGCTAACATTCTCCTCTCAACTTAATATGCTCTATCAGGAGTATTTACAGGGCTAAGGCTGAGGAGATGGCTTAGTAAAGAATTTGCTATCAGCATGAGAACTGAGCTACATCCTTAGTCTCTGAATAAAGGCTGGGTACAGCAGTGCACACCTGTCAGCCCAATGCTGATGAGGCAGGGACAGGAGCCCTGGAGCTCGCTGGCTAGCCAGTCTTGGTAACAGATTTTACCTCAGTAAATAAGGTGGAAGATGATCAAGGAAGACACAGGACATTGACCTTTAGCCTTACAGGCATGCATACACAGGTATACATGCCAATATAAACACATGCGTAACAAAATGCTAGCTCGCTCTCTCCTTCTCAACCTAATACCAAAATTTTAATTAGTATCTTTTGCTTAGAATTTTACCAAATTGTTTTGTATTCCTCACTTTGACTGAAGGCCTCACAAATATTATTACCAGATCAGATAAGAGTTTCAACTTAGGAACTAACGGGCTGTCTCATGAGTAAAGACATTTGCTGCCAAGTCTGATAACCTGAGTTCACTCCCCGTAACCCACATAGAAGGAAAGAACAAAATCCCAAGAGTAGTCCTCAGACCTTCATACACACAGTGGCATGCACATGCCTGAACACATACACACATGCACATACATGTACACAAGTAAGTAAAATGTAATAGAAATTTTAAAGTTTTACTTTTGTTTGTTTATGAAAACAAGGTCTTTGCTGGGCGGTGGTGGCACACGCCTTTAATCCCAGCACTTGGGAGGCAGAGGCAGGCGGATTTCTGAGTTCAAGGCCAGCCTGGTCTACAGAGTGAGTTCCAGGACAGCCAGGGCTATACAGAGAAACCCTGTCTCGAAAAACAAAAAAACAAAAAAACAAAAAACAAAAAAAACCAAGGTCTTTTTAATAGAAAGCTGACCTTCTATTAGAACTTTTATATTATAGTAAATTTTATGAGATAAAATTTAAAAATAATTTTGTAAGCTATTTGTGACTATTTAATAATAGTCTATTAGAATTTTACTTCTAATAGAAGCTGTTAAATGAAGATGAGCTCACCACGTAACACAGCATACCTGTATAAGTCTGCTTCTGGCTGTTGGCATTCTATTACAGCTATGAGACTGTCCAAGTTGGCAACTGTTTGTAATACTGCTGTTTCTGGAACTGACACATGTGTCTGAAAAAAATTAGAAAAGGAGTGATATATATTTAACCCTGCCCTCAGATAATGACTACTTCAAATGTCTTCTAGATGAAATCATGGGATACTAGATTGCAGATCACTCTGCTAAGATGACAGAGAAGAAATAATTAGAAATGGGCAGATAACAAATGGATTGCTATGTTTACATGGAGCAAGCCTGTTCATCTGGAGTGTATTTGTAATCAAATGTCTAAAGATTCATTATATCCTATTTAGTAGAAAAAAATGTGAATTTTCACTCCTTATTAGACTCTAAAAACTGGGCAAATTTATACTTCCTTCTTTATTAAAAATCTATCA
The DNA here is from genome assembly GCF_004785775.1 of Grammomys surdaster. NCBI lineage: Eukaryota > Metazoa > Chordata > Mammalia > Rodentia > Muridae > Grammomys > Grammomys surdaster. The sequence goes on along the minus strand of NW_021604564.1, from coordinate 19,897,229 downwards.
AGCTGGGCATGGTGGTTGACATCTATAATCACAGTATTTGAGAGGCAGAGGTAGGACCGTCAGAAGTTTGAGGCCAGTCTAGTTTAAAAAAAAAATAAAGCATCAGAAGTATTAAAAGATCTTATTTTTTCCTAAAACATTATCTATTTCCACTTTTAACATGAACAAAGCCAGGGTGAGGATGCCTTAAAAACATAGTAACAATAAATTTACATTTTAAACATTAGTTGCATACATGTGTATGCATGTCTGTTTATCTACACAGGAGTGTGCAGAAATCAGATATGCATGTGTGTACGGAGCCTGGAGGTTTACTTGGGGAGTTTTCAATCACTCGCCTCTGTACTTATTGAGATGGGTCTCACTGCACATAAAATTTACCAGTCATTACACTGACTGACTAGTTACACTGACTAGTTATCAAGCCCCATCTAAACCTCCCCAGGGCTGGGATTAAAAGCATGTGCTGTTGTGCCTGTCTTTATTATGTATGTGCTAGGGATTCAAACTCAGATGCTTACACTGGGTAGCAAGTACTCTACTAACACAGTCATTGTCCCAATCCATCAACTTTTGTCAATTTTTTTTTAAGTTTCAGTAACTTAAAAAGAACTTTATCAGGTCAAACCTGATCACTTCACCAAAAGTAAATATTATAAACACGAGGCATTATATTCACCAAAGTAGTACTAAACATATATATGAACAAACCTTTAGGTTTGTCTCTCCATCCAAACTAGCGGTTGTAACATGACATGAACCATCAAATCGATCTGAGGACAGAAGCACCAAATCTGCAGGAAAAATTTCATCTTTGGCTATACGAACAATATCACCCACCTATAGAAATCAAGAGAAAAGTGACTTTACATTTTAAAAGGCAAGTATTTGTTTTCATTCTGTTCTAGATAGATTACCACAATATTTTATTTAGCATGTATTTTCTGCAATGTAGATGAACTTGGGGGCTCGAGCATGTGAAGCAAGTACTCTGCTACTGACATACACACATGCACATACATAGGACTTTATAATATAAAATATATAGATAAAATCAAGACCAAAACTATGATACAAAATACAATTTTATCTCATTTTCCATACACATACCCGAATGTTTTTTGATCTAGTTTTTACAAGCCCACCACTTCTAACAACATAGACAGGAGCTCCATTTACTTCATTGTCTGAGTTATGGCGTAACCAGTCTTCATAACCCTAGAAATAAAGAAGAAACATTATCCTATAGTTTCTGGGGAACATTCACCAGAATTCTACTAGGCTACTTTGATGCCTACAACAGAAATGACATTTCTGACACTCATTCGTACCAGAAACATTAACTGTTTCTATTACATATATGTCCCTGGTATTCTGAGATCCTGAATGACATTTGAGACATTCACTCTTTCTAGAAACATTAACTGTTTCTATTACATATATGTCCCTGGTATTCTCAGATCCTGAATGACATTTGAGACATTCACTCTTTCTAGAAACATTAACTGTTTCTATTACATATATGTCCCTGGTATTCTGAGATCCGGACCTTTCCTTGTTTTCTTATGAAGGTTTTCCTCTGCCACCTTTATCAGTGCTTTTCACATACTTCACTCTTAGTAATAAAATTACTCTATTTATTTCTATGTATTCAAATAATATAAAGTATACTGATAATTCTAAATATTTTTTTTCTCAAACTCCCATTTCTTCTGGATTCCAAAAGTAAGTTATAACTGCATTATTAATATCTTCATTTGAGGTTTTATAAATATCTTTAAACATTCATATACATTATGTGCATGTGAAAAAATATTTATTTCTGGTAATTTTCATATTCACCCCTAGAAACCTTTCTCTCAATAAGCCAACTCCTCCTGCAATGTCTTTTTGTGCCTGTAAACAAACTCAGTTAAGTTTCAGTTGGTGGTATGGGCATGAGTTGTGGGGGAGAGGTGGTCCTTATACCACAGATAAATGTTTCCTTTACCCCTCATCAAGGGAACTTCTCTTCTGTAGAGACCACTACAGAAATCCAAAACCAATCAAAATGCAGAGTTGTTGAGCTCAGTCCCAATGGGTCTACAAAATGCCCATACACCTAAGGCTCAGGTAATGTTGCAGGAGGGGATGGAGAAAAATTTTAAGAGCCAGAGGTTCAGGGGATTTGCTTGAGATTGTGTCTGCTAAGTAACAACAGAAGCTACAACCATGAAATCTCATGAACATGACTGCCCAAACATGAGCTGAACAATGAGGACACCAATAAACATGCCAAACTGCATCAGGAAAAGCCCGTGAGGCCTCAACGATATACAAGGAACTACTACAGGCAACTGTTTAAAGCTTGGAGAAGTAAGAGCACACAACCTGATTGTCCAGTGCCAATCAGCCCTCAAAACATATACCTAACATTATATGGACTCAACAGGTTATATTTAGGAACATATATGTACATAGAAATATATGTATACATGGAATAACAATTGAAGGAGACTGGGGAGGCATATATGAGAGAGAAGTTTGAGGGAGATGGAAAGCAGAAATGTAATTAAAATAAAATCTCAAAAAAAGTTGGAGAATAAAAGAGAGACAAGAAAGTCAAAGACAATCTCCAGACAAAGATATTAATTTAACAGGCTGGTAAGCCAAGGACGGGTAAGATTCTGCACAGAGTCTTACCAACCTAAGAGATAAATGCATTGCTTTTGATAATGCATATTCCGTGACAGCTAAGGAAGGTGTTTTTGTCAGAAAGACCTAAGACAGGATCAGTCTTGTTAATGAAATAAAAAGGGCCAGAGTGAGGGGTGGGGGATGGGGGGTGGGGGGAGAGATGTGGAGAACTTTTGGGGCTGCTTGGCAGAAATCTGACATCGGCCAAGGACAAAGAAGTGGCCTTCAGGCAGGTATCTGACATCAGGCTAGAACAAAGAAGAAATTTCAGGCAGGAAATCTAAATCTTAGGCTAGAACAAAGAAATAGGCTTCAGACATGAAAATGACTTTGGGTTAGGACAGGGAAGTAGGCTCAAGATATTTTGGTCATCCTGATAAGCCCTTAGAAACAGTGATCAAGGGAGTGATCATGGTACTTTATTGTCTTGTTCTTTGACTATTTGTGTTTATTGTCTTGCTTGTTCCTTGACTATTTGCATCTATTGTATTGCTAATTCCTCAGCCTAGAACTGACCTTAATACTTGCATGTAATAAAAATGGTATAAAAGAAGATTGGAGAAAAATAAAAAAAAGAAAATATAAAGATGTGGAAAAATAAATAAAATAAAATAAATAAATAAATAAAAAAGAATGCCAAAGACACTCTTCTCCCAGTACTCTTTAGCTCACAGTTCCTTAGCAAGGGTTGGGGCTCATAAACATCTTAAGTATACTCAAAGCTGATTTTAGGATGCTATTGATAAAGTCCATATTGACAAATGTCATAGCTAACCATGCCAAAAGTCTAGGGTGACCTTTACAACTTCTACAATTTCCTAATATTATTCAATCATTACATGACTTTTATGTATTAATGATGTTTTAGCTATATGGTATAAATTTACAGAGTATGGTTGCAGGCAACAAACAGAAAAAGAAAAACTTAAAAACTGAGGTTGATTTCTTTTCCTTTTTTAAAATATAGACCACAAAATTAATTATAATTTAAAACACAAACCTTTTTGAGCCCTGGCATGATATGAAAGCAGATAATTCCACATCTGACTTTACATGTGAAACATTATTTTATATATAAAAGTATTTTTAAATTACTGCACAAAATTATCTTCAGGCTAAGTGCATAAAGGGTAAAGGGGGAACACCTCCAAGCATCACAGGTTATTGTTCTCTCTACACTAGTGGTAAAGCCCTATTGCTGAAGACAACATTTATGGCACTGAACACAAAAAAGTAGAGTTGGTGCCTAACTAAAAACCTCACTCCTAATGACTACTGTTTATGATACTTGATACTACCCAGATACAAACCCTAAGACATACAACAGAGACAAGCCTACAAGATACACTGGTGTGATAATGGCATAAATGTTATAGGAGTAACTAACAACTTTCTGATTGGATTTAAGGCACACTCCATGAAATGGAACCTATACCCACACTACTAGAATAGCCAAGAACCTGAGACTACAGAGGTCATGAGCTTAGAGGAAAACCTAATACCATTATTCTGCTAGATGAACATAGCAATAAATTGATTCCTAATGATACACTGCTATACCTATACTCAGTGACTTGCTCAGCCCTCATTAGAGAAGTTTCTTCTTGTAGTAAATGGGAACTAACACAGATACACACAATTGGACAATGTCCAAAGAGTAAGAGACTATGGAATACTCAGTCCTTAATGGGATGTCTTCATCACCAAAGCCCTCCCATCAACGCTTGAGGAGCTATGTAGAAGAGGAGACCGACTGTAAGAGTTAGAGGTATTAAATCAAAATATTAATAGTCTACTTTTTTGGAGAAAATATTTTTGGAAAGCACTTTGAGACTTTTAGATTATATTGGCCCAATATGTCAATTTTAGAAAAAGCTAAGAATTAAAATATCATTTCTGAAGCTATGAAAAAAGTTTACTTCCTTCTATCATTAGACAACATTAGTAGCAAGGCAGTAACAATAAATGCATTATCCTTCAATATAAGTTCATAAATTCTAACTGTTTGCATATCATTCCTAGATTTATCCCATTTTATTGTTTTAGTTCAGTAGCCTGTTCAAAACCATTTTATTGACTCTCAATGGTTACAGCAAGGAATCTTTTGTTTATGTTAATTAGTATCACTATTTCCAATAGCACTTTTCAAAACACAAATCACAATTAAAATTCCTCAGAATGTTTCTTGCAGATGGGTTCTTATCTAAATTGTTTCCCTCTTACCTCCTTTATCAATTGTCCTTTTATCCATATTCTAAAACTCAACTTCATATGTTGTTAATTTCATTTTCCATCAACCAACATGGTATTTTTACAAATTATAAAACAGAGGATTTTAATATCATTTAGGTAAAAAAATTGCAATGAACTCTCTGTCTAGTGGGAGGAATCATCTCTGTATCACTGAGACCCTGACTAGATGTTTTGAGAAGTGGTAGCAATACCAATTTGACATTTTAAAGATATTATTTAATTAATATGCTTACCCAATATTCTACTACTTCTCTTTTCCTAGATCTTAATATCAACTTATAATCTGGCTAAAATTATTTCCATCAGAGTACCAACACATACAAAAACTACCTTTGTTGAGGAAAACTATAAAATTTAGGAAAGTACAAATGTTCATCCCAAAAGCAAATGTTCTACTTTATAAACTTACTTCCTTTGAACTATGCTTCACTAAAATTACAAAAATGACTATACTAATTTGTTTCATAAATTAATCTGTACATATATTTGTTTTTAGATTGATTCCTATGTCAAGACAATAACATATTTTAATGATTGCAATCATTCATGAGTCAGTCACAAGGTACCTGGATATAATTTGTTATATATCAAATAAATCTGCTGCTTTGTTATGAAATTGTTCTCACAATAATGTTAATCTGGAAATATTTTAAAAGTTCTGAATTAATTTTGGAAGAACTAAGGCAGGAAGTATTACATACCTGTTTTATGGCAGTTACTGTTATCACAAAGAATAATGGAAGTCCACTGGTAATCGGACTGGTAGGTGTATCAATCATAAGCTAGATTTAAAGAAAGAATGTAGAGAATTACATATTTATATTATATATGTTGTCTTACTAATGCCCCAAATCTCACACTGTTGTACAAGGTATACAGTTTAATATACTATTTCACTTTCTTGACAACCTCATAGGCTTGACTGAGTCTCTACTGTACTCTCTCATACACAGACTGAACTGTTACTCTGCTTTTATACTTCTGTTTTGCCTTTTGAGACAGGATTTTGCTACATATGCCCACACAAAACTGAACCACTTCCTATCCCCTTGTCTTTGCTGCTCAAGTGCTGGGATTTTAGGCATGAGCCACCAAATGTGGCTACTTGGCTTTCACAGTTCTTATGTTCTTCTAAATGTTACCCACGAGTAGAACCACAATGGGTCTTATTTCATATTCTTTGTACATCCTACAAAACGCTGAAAAGTCTGTCAGCACCTTTAACCTGAGATTCAAGATAAACTCAATCCTGAAGAAAGAAAACTAAGAACGGAAAAGAATCAGAGGAAGACAGCTAGGAAAATAGTGTTTCAATTATGCTACAAATCATATAACTAACTGAAGATTCTATAAGTTGCTGAAGAAGTACTGGCAGTTAGTACATAGGCTAGAAAGGACACAAATCTTATGATTTATTGATTTCCCTTCATTCTGGATAGGTCAATTAAATTTGCTCTATTCAGTATAATGCTGATCTTAGCTAGCAATTTCACAACTGCAAACATGCCATGTGAATATAGTTAGCATAATTTCATTTTCCAGGAAAATCACTGGATGCTCTATTGATATAAAATTAAAAGTTCCTTTTCCATTCATGAAGAAGAATATTTTAAAACTGTTTTCTAAAGCTTTAAAATGATTATTTGAGTAATTTTAACCTTTCTTTTGAAATCCTAGGTTCTACTGAGAGGCTAATTTAGAGTTTAAACAAACTTTTTAACACTGAAGAAAAACTCTAAGATTTTATCAGAAATAACCATAAGAAAATGATAATTACTATATTTACAAATTAATTTGTATTTGAGTTTCAACTTATATTTTGATACACACACATATACATACGAAAGCAAAAATAATTTAGATTAAGAAGCTGCTTAATAGTTTATGATGACCTCAGATTTAAGCCCAAAAAGGTACTCTTGTTAATACTTAAAAATTAAAATAATATGTTGAATGTGGGGTTAAACACCTATAATTCCAGAGAAGCAGATGCAGACAGAAAGTAAGCTCATAACCAGTCTAGGCTACATAATGAGACTATAAGGTGTACACACACACACACACACACACACACACACACACACACACAAAGAAGA
>NW_021604564.1:19843695-19890104 GCF_004785775.1 Grammomys surdaster | reverse complement strand
GAGGAGGAGGAGGAGGAGGAGGAGGAGGAGGAGGAAGAAGAGGAGGAGGAGGAGGAGGAGGAGGAGAAAGGGAGGAGGAGGAAAAGGAGGAAGAGGAAGAGGGGGAAGAGGAAGAAGAGGAGGAGGAAGAGGAAAACGAGGAGAAGAGGAAGGGGAGGCGGAGGAAGAGGAGGAAAAGGAGGAGGAGGAGAAGAGGAAGGGGAGGCGGAGGAAGAGGAGGAAAAGGAGGAGGAGGAAGAGGAAGAAGAGGAGGAAGAGGAGGAAGAAGAGGATATAGAAGAAAAGAGGAAGAGGAGGAGGACAAAGTAAGAAAGAAAGTGAAAAAAATGTTTAAAAATTATAAATTTAAATAAAATTTATTGGGCTGGGATTTTACTATATTGCCTGGTTAGCATCAAACTCCTGGATATGAACAATCCTCATCTGACTCAGCCTCTTGAGTATCTGTGATTACAGACATTGATAGAACAAAATTGAAGCACACACACATAGGCAGACATGTAGCAATGATGCACTAGTTATTAATAGCTAAAACATTTATACTCTGAGACAGGCATCAGAAAAATTACAAGTACTGTTCTTAGCTTAGCTTATACTTATTAGTACTAAGATACACTAGTAAAGAAACAAAATGCAGGTGACCTTAATATTTATAGCCTATGTTTTAGAAATCTAGATTTGATTTAATTTATTTATGAGTACAATGGGGAAGCTGCAGAAGAAAAACAACCCCATAGCCAAACAACTAGGAATACAATGTAATTTTTTCATATTGTAAAATATATGTTTAGGCAGCAAGTTCATAAATAATTCAAGGGGTGATAAAACTTACCTGAACCAAAAATATAATAAGAAAATAAAAGTTTGCCACTCTTCTGAACTGTTCAAATAAATTTTTTGGAACAAAATTCCATACAGTATACTAGGAAAAAAGAGAAAAGAAAAATCAACCAACACCTATGTAGATACCAACAATATTTTTCTCTCTGTAATTTTAAAGAAAACAAATATATAAATTGGCAGTAAGGAAAATGGTTTCAACAGAGTGGGAAAATGGTTCCATAGTTAAGAGTATACAGACTGCTCTTACAGAGGACTCCACAGTTAAGAGTGTGCAGACTGATCTTACAGAGGACTCAAACTCAACCCTCAGCCCCAAAGTCAGGTAGCTCGAAACGGCCTGTAACTCCAGCTCAAGGACGATCTGCACTTCAGGCCTCCACAGGCACCCACTCGCCTATATGCATACAGGCACATACAAATAATAATAATAATAATAATAATAATAATAATAATAAATCCTTTAAAAGCATATGTGTAAACTGGGCATAGTGGCACATACCTTTAGGAAAGTGGTTCTCAACCTGTGAATCATGATCCCTTTGGGGTCAAATGACCTTTTCATAAGGGTTCCATACCATTATAATATTTATATTATGATTCCTAATAGCAGCAAAATTACAGTTATGAAGTGGAAACAAAAATAATTTTATGGTTGGGGGTCACCATGACATGAGGAACTGTATTAAAAGGTCACAGCTCGGGAAGGTTGAGAACCACTGCTTTAAGCCCAGCACTCAGAGGCAGGCAGATTTCTGTGAGTTGGAGACCAGCATGCTTACACAGTGAGATCCAGGGTTACATAATGAGTCACTGACTCAAATTAAAAAAAAAAAAAGCAAACAAACAAAAAAGATTTACAACATGTCAGATTTACTAAGCAGCTTATAAGCAAAGCAAAGAGATTAACAGTTGTAGTTAAAGATAAAATATATAAGGGAACATGTACAATAGAAGGCAAAGCTCCTTGTGGTTTTGTAGAAAATGTGTCAGAGAACAATACAGAAGTTCTAAAAGAAAACCAACATCATGCCAGCCTCACTGCAGCATGAGAGAAGAGTATCAGCAACTATATATACTCTTGACATGGACTATAAACATCTTTAAATTTTCACATTTTAAGCACCAAGGTGAATGCATACAATCTGGCAAAGGGTCAATGAGAAAAGAGTTTCTGCAAGCTATGAGACTGCCAGCAATAGAGTTACAAGGGTCTGGAAATAACTGAGACACAATAAAGTAGGAAAGCCATCTAAGGATGCTTATTTATGCTAAAATGGCTTAAGGAGAGTGCTTATTTAAACACCTACATTTCTGAAACTCTGGTCAAAAACGTTAAACTTAAACTGCATAAGAAAACAGCCATATAAAAGAACTTACTTAATCACAACACTTTTTAGTACTCTCAGCCTCCAACACCAGCTGAAATGCTATGAAAGTCCTACAGATAAGAATCTTAAATATTAGAGTTTAACAGGATCATCAGATCTGAAAGCCTCTTCCTTGAAGATTAGGTTTCACAGTACTAGAAGGTGCTAAGCAAGCTGTCAACAGAGGTAAGTAACCAGCAGTCCCATTCAACTGTGATCCTTATTAGCTATAGCTACAACAATGATCAGCATGGTAAGATATTCATCAGTAATAAATCTGTATCTGTATCAACACCTCTCTAATTGGATGTAAGGCCCACTCAACATGCCTGGTACTGGATATGTAGCCAGCTACACAGCCAGGGCTAGAGAGGTCATATAGTACATAATACAGTACATATTGTACACATAGTACAGCCCAATACCATCATTTTACATAACTCCTAACCGTATCCTAAATTCTTTTCTTTGAATCTACAAACAAGTGTAGCTCTTATACATCATCAAGGAAGCGTCTCTGCAATAGACAGAGATGGCTGCAGAAAGCCCCAGCTAGTCAAAATGCAGAACTGACTGTGAATATATCTACAACACATTTCCTACACCTAACACTTGAGAGATATCAAAGAAAACAGAGTTAAAGAGGATGTAAGAGCCAAAGAACCAGAAAATCAGCTGAGACTGTGTCAGGGAAGTGGGACCCATGATACTCCAACAATGCCTAAACAAGACCAAAACAAGGAAAAAACAATAACCATGCTAACATGAATGGAGGAAATCCCAGTGTGCCTTACACGTAGACAGAGGCCAGTAACTAAGCAAAGCTAAGAGCAGTAGAATTATTCTTCCCCAGGGGTCAGCCCTGAAACCATAAACATACAAATGACATTAAATGGACTCCGTAGGTTGTAGTTACATATGTAAAAATAACAAAGAAAAAGAGGTTGCAGATTTGAGAGGGAATGAAGGTTGGGGTGGGACATTAGTGGAGTTGAAGAGAGAAACAGAAAGGGGATGTATCTTAAATAAACAAATTAGACTTTAAAATTTCTTAAGGTTTTTAAACCTATACAGTATCCAAAATATATATAATAACTGGAACAGGCTCTTTTAGCATCATCAATGGATCCGTTTTTCTTTTCTTTTTTTCGAGACAGGGTTTCTCTGTATAGCCCTGGCTGTCCTGGAACTCAGTCTGTAGACCAGGCTGGCCTCAAACTCAGAAATCCACCTGCCTCTGCCTCCCAAGTGCTGGGATTAAAGGCGTGTGCCCCCACCGCCCGGCTTAAATAATGTTCAGTTCTTCAGTTGTATCAGCCATATTTCCAATGCCTCAATAGTCCTATGTGCTACTAGGTTTCTTACTGAACACCGCAACTCACTTCTATCATGAAAGAGAAATGATTTAGACAGTACTGCTCTATAATCCTCTACTTTAACAAACATAACTTCTTCAAGAGCCAAAGGAAGACATAAGTAAGAATAAAGTAGTACCTAACACTAAAATATTTACAGGAGACTCTAGATAATAGGTCAAGGAGGCTTTAAAATCACAGAACAGAGTTCAAACTCTAACCAAGCTACTTACAATTTTGAGAAAAATTATTCAATTTCCAAGCACTGAAATCAAAGAACTATGATAATATAAAATGTAGCATTTTATAAACAAGATTTATTAATTATTTCACATAGGTTGTTGCAAATATTAGATAACATAAAGTGAGAAGAAACAGGCTCAGCAGACGGCCATCACAGTACAGTCACAGCTAAAGACAACGGTTAACTGGTAGGAATTAACAGCCTCTTTTCTTTCCTACATCATGTTGGGTGAGATATATCTATCAACCTTCAGTTTCTTGACTTTTTAAAAGTATACATATATACTTGCACACATTCAGTAAATCATCTGTAAAATGTTACAAATTTATCATTTTGTTTTGTTTATTTAGGACAAAGTATTGTATCATATATCCCAGGCTGGCCTTAATCTTGCTATGTAGCTAAAGATGACCTTGAATTTAAGAGTGCTGAGATTATAAGCATGCATCATAATGTTCAATTTATGTGGTACTGAAGACTGAACTCAGGGCTTTGCATGTGACAAGTAAGTCTACCAAATGAGCTACAAATACATCCAAAGCTCTCATCCACAGTGTAATAATAAAGTTGTTTACTCTTACCTTAGATGAAATGATCCGGTTATCTATAAATTTCTGAGGTGTGTAAAGGCCATTCTGTGGAAATCTGTTGGCTATGTAAATAGTTCTTGTGTCACTTTGATGTGGTGGGTCAAAACCCTAAGATCAAACAACAGAAAAAGAATACTAATTAGCAGGCTAGTTGTTATAATATTTTACTATTGATTTTATATAACTGATCATATTATATATAGTTTTGGCCTTAAACTGCACATAGACTGACTCTATTCTATTATTAGGACAGGTAAGCCACCAATGCTTTTCTTCACAGGTGAACAGGTATAATACCTTTAGAAACAAATTAACTAAAGTCATATCTTCAATAATGAAAATTAGTTCACACCCTAAAATATGCTACAAGGGAAAGAACCAGATATGAGAACTTTAGAAGCGTTCTTGACTTCATTGCTTGCTTTTTACTCCCATGAGTGTCTTGCTTCCTCCTGTGATACATTATTACTAAGAGAAACAGAAATATGTCTAATTAATATATGGCTACCATGTCTGATAGCAAAGTTTTATGCTTGTTTTTAACCTCTCTTATACCAAGATCAATTTAGTTTCAAAGAGCTTTGCTCTCAACAGACTAAGATTCATTTCACAGATTTATACCACTGAATCATTTCTTTGTAGAGGTAAACAGGTAAGACTTCCTGAATTTTAGATAGAAATATGTTTAAAATATTCCTGGCAGAACACATACTCTGCCTTTAAGTTCAGAAGACCATCTGTGTTGACTGGTGCTTTGTTGACTTGGTATAGCTAGAGATATCTGGGAGGAGGGAAACTCAACTAAGAAAATGCCTCCATCAGACTGACCTGTGTGCGTCATTTTCTTGATTGATACACTAAGGGTGAGAGAGGCATAGAGAGCAAGCCACAGGGAGGAAGCCAATTAAGCACTGTTCCTCCATGGTCTCTGACTCAGTTCCTGTCTCCAGCTTCCTGCCATGACATTCCTTCATGGATAACGGACTATATACTATAAGATGAAATAAATTCTTTCCTCTCTAAGTTGCTTTTGGTCATGGTGTTTTTTACCACAACAATATAAAGCAAATTCGGACAACATCTCTCCAAGTACATAGTTAATCTTAGCATAGTGTCTTAGTTACTTTTCAGTAGTTACGATAAGTCGGCTTGACCAAGGAAGACAACTTTAAAACAGTTTAATTTGGAGCTTACAGCTCTAGAGACTTAGAGTCAGTCCATGGTGGCAGAGCAGAAGTGTGGTGACAGAAACACTGAGAGCTTACATCTTGTTCTGCAAGTTGGAGGTAGTGAACAAAATGAGCGAGTGAAGCCTCAAAGCCCCACATGACACACGTCCTCTTCTAGGGCCATACCTCCTAATCTTTCCCAAGCACGTCTACCAACCAGGAAACAAGAGATTAACAGTAGCAAGTAACTAGTTCATTTACTCTCTTTAAATCTGCATTGAAGAACTTAAAGTTGGTTGTTGGAGGAGGGAAGAGGATCTAGAACAGTGGTTCCCAAACTGTGGGTCACAAACCTTTTAGGGGTAGAGGGAGGTCAAGCAACCTTTTCACAGGGGTTGCCTAAGACCACTGGAAAACATTTAATATTTGTAATATGATTCATAACAGTAGCAAAATTATAGTTATAAGGAAGCAACAAAAATCATTTTATGGTTTGGGTCATCACATGAGGAACTCAACATCAAGAAGTTTGAGAACCACTGATCTAGAAGGACTTGGGGGAGGGGAAGAATATGATTAAAATATATTTAAAAGTTGTTTTAAGCTTCTCTTTCTCTTGTGTGTGCACTCTTTGTCTCTCTCTCTTCCCCCTCTCCTCTCTCCCTTCCCATGGCGACTTCCCTGGCCTTCTTCCTTGGGGCCAGTGAACTCACCTACCCAAGAGCAGGTTCCCAATAAACCTGCATTCAATATAATCTTTAAAAAAATGCTTGAAATAATAAAAATATAATAAAAAAGAAAAATAAAGAGAGATTGACCCTCAAAGTGGGATGCTATCATTCTTATTTGGGTTAGAAACCCATTTTTTCATATTTAAAGTTCAACATAAAAAGATAAGATTATGAACTTTCCTGTCTCTCACTATCAAAGAATCAAGTCATTGCCACTACTAGACTTTCTGCACATACTGTTTAATTTGAAAGCCGTTAGTGGAGTGTCAAGGGAAGCAAGGGAGGTCCAGAGCTGAAGCAATGAAGTCTTCAGTGGTGTGCTGAGCAGCAGGACTGCCTGTATACATTATAAAGACTCTTCAAAGTCAAACCCTAGGACATCAACAGGTAATGTGTGCTGCTGAAAAACATGTTTAGTACTGTGCTGAGCACTGTGACATTTTTTAAAATTACTTGACCACTCTGAAATAACAAATCACTTAGAATGTTATGTGTTAAACCATCCTATAATTTTACTTGCAGTTTTCATTTTATAAATACAGTGAGCACAGACTATATGCCAAAAAACATACTTGGAACTACTGAAATACCAAAATGAGAAGACATTATTCTTACTCTAAATAAAATTTTATTTTTAAAAAGTGAGGTCTTTATGATAGAAGATGTAGCTTAGTGGTAGACACTTATCTAGCAAGGCCCTGAATTCCCTCTCCAGCACAGAAAAAGATGGGAAGACAGCCTTGAAAGGAAAGAAGTTCCCGACTCTCCTCAAAGAAAACAAACAAAACAACAACAGAAGGCACTGAAAGCCAAGCCAAGGACCAGTGCTGAAAGGCACCCACAGCCACAGTTGGGCATGGTACTCATCTAAATCCCAGCTTTCTGGGGGCTAAGCTGGAGGATCACTCTAAGTCTAAGGTCCTTCTTGCTACACAAGGAGACTCCATCTCAAAAACCCAAACAGAGGAAGAACAGGAGGAAATGTGCATGCTGCCCACCATCTGGGCCGGACACTGCAGCTCCCTTTGACAAGGCAGTCCCAGGAGAAACAACCCAGCCTGAGTCCTGAGCCAGCCAGGGAACGTTACAATACAACACACTGCGTCTAATCCATCTACAAACCTTCTAGATCATTTAAACTAAGTCCAGCTGACTAGATATATATTTTTTCCATCATAAAAAAGTACAACAAATTTCAAATTGAGAAAAATTCCTACTGAGATAGCATTATATTGTTAGGTATATGTCTTTTCCTAGAGAATATTATCAAGCATATTCTTCTTCTGAATAAAGCTTTAAAAGTATAGTCTAGTTTAATTTCGGATATAATGAAGGTTCGATTAAAATAAGCAAGAAAGATGTGTCTTTTGTCACCTTAGATTTCTATTATAGTATCACAAGTATCTCAAAAAACAAAATAATTTTGGGGTTCCCAAAGAATAATGAAAATAAAAACTTGCAAACAATTTGCTGTGTTGTTTAAGATCAACTTACAGACATTCTGGTTTATAAAATGTATTTATCAAAAGGTATATATCAAGGAACAAACAAGACCTAAACATTAAAGTACATCAATCTAATCTTGAGAACAGCCATGAGTAACTACAGAATTCTGATAATTCTTCTCCTTTTTCTCTACAAACCACTAACTTAAGTCTCTTGCTACCTTGCACATTCCTTCTTAATCTACTCTGGTCCAGCCTCATTCCCAGGCAGGTTTAGGATGACAAAATAGGGAAGGTGTGAAGGGTGACAGAGAAAGGAACTAGTCCTTCACCCAACTATTAACCCTGGCCCACACTGCTAGTTTCCTGGGGAAAAAAACTCCTTATTTCCTTTTAAAATTTTCATATATGCATGTAATGTGTTTTGATAAAAATCCACCTATTCTTTGCCTCTCCAGTTCTTTACCTATCCCCCCTAATTTTTTCCTTCCAACTTTATGTGTTCTTTTTGAAAAACTTTAAAATGTTTATGTGCATGTGTACCTGATTGTCTGGATGTATATCTGTGCAAGAACCCATGAACACAAGAAAAAGGCATTAGATCCTTGGAAATGGAGTTACAGAGGCAGTTTTGAACGACCCAATGTAGATGCTGGAAACTGAAGCCAGATCCTCTGTCAAAGTACACTTAAACGCTGAACAATCTTTCCAGCCTTGGTTGTTGTTGTTGTTGTTTTAAAATTCACTGAGACAACTTAATGATGAGGGATGTACATGTGTACAGAACCACCCACTGAAGCATGGGGAGCCTCTAAGGGCCTGCATCCCTGAAGAAAACTGACCCACCCTCCAACTGCCAATAGTTCCTTAGCTCTGGATGGAACGTCATAAGCCCCACCTTGACTCATGCTGGGATTTGTTCCTGGCCTGATCTTGTGCAGTTTTTGTGTATACAGTCACAAGTGTTCCACGTTCATACCACAATGGTGCTGTGAAGTCCAGGGAATACTGTTCTGCTGCAGTCATCTACTACCTCTGGCTTGTACAATCTTTCTACCCCCCTTTCTGCATTGAGCCTTCAGTGGAAAAGGAGTGACAGATGTCCCATTTAGAGTTGATCACTACACACAATCTTTTATTCTCTGCACAATGACCAGTTGTTTTTCTGGACCCCACTGGCAAACTACTAAAAATTAACCCACAAATTGTGCCACCTCACGGTTGTGGGGTCATCCAGGAGAGGAGATGGAGAATGGGGTAGAGCGGTGCTGGGGAGCAGGAAGGTAAGGATCAGATGTAGGGACAGCAGGGGAGAGAGAAGGGAAGTCAGAG
Organism: Grammomys surdaster; assembly: GCF_004785775.1. Taxonomy (NCBI): domain Eukaryota; kingdom Metazoa; phylum Chordata; class Mammalia; order Rodentia; family Muridae; genus Grammomys; species Grammomys surdaster. The sequence goes on along the minus strand of NW_021604564.1, from coordinate 19,881,028 downwards.
GTGAGGTGCAATCTCTAGGAAGTGCCAGAGACCTGGGATGGGATAGGCTGAGGCCCCAGGGAGCCTACGGAGGCGACTAGCAGAGAATCCTAGCAGTGGGGGATATGGATCCTGAAGCAGCCACTGCCTGTAGCCAGGAAGGACTCCCCAGGGGAGGGATAAGGGTAGCAACCCATCCACTAAGCCTTGGACCCACAATGTGTCCTGCCTATAAGATGTGCAGGGACAAGGTCAGAGCAGAGACTGAGGGACTGGCCAACTAATGACTGCCCCAACTTGAGACCCATCTCATGGGCAAAAACCAATCCCTGACACTATTAATGATACTCCACTAGGCTTGCAGACAGAAGCCTACCATTTCCACCCAGCAGCCAATGGAAAGACATGCAGAGACTCACACCCAACATTAGATGGAGCTTATGAAAGAGTTGGGGGAAGGATTTAGGGATCAGAAGAGGACAGGGCTTCCCTAGAGAGACCAACATAGTCAACTAACCTCGATTCTTGGGGGCTCTCAGAGACTGAACCACCAACCAAAGAGCAAGCACAGGCTGGACCTAAGTCCCTTATATATATGTAGCAGACGTGCAACTTAGTCTTCATGTGAGTCCCCCAACAACTAGAGCTGTGGCTGTTACTGAATCTGTTGCTTGTCTGCCTGTGAACCCCATCCCCCTAAATGGACAACCTTGTCTGGCCTCAGTAGGACAGGATGCACCAAATCCTGCAGCAACTTGATGTGTGGGGCTGGAGAGAGTGGGGAGGTGACACCCAGAAGAGAGCTCCCCTTTTTCAAAGGAGAAAGGGAGGGTGGAGTGGGGGGAGGATCTATGTGAGAGGAGAGCAGGGGCTGATATTGAGATGTAAAGTGAATAAATAAATTTAATTAAAAAATAAAATTTTGTTATTAAAAACCAAACAAACAAAAAACAAAACTGGTTCTCTCCTACCATGAAGGTCCCAGGGACATAACTCAGGCTGTCAGGCTTGGCAGCAGAAGCCTACCTGCTGAGCCATCTTGCAGGTCCAGCTGTTAAGTCTTTAAAGAAAAGAATATAAATATAAGAAACTCAGAACTGGGAAGATAGCTCAATGGGTAAAAGTATTAGTCATCCAAACCTAACCACTCAAGTTTCATCCTGGGAACCCATATAAAAAAGGCAAATGCAGTGGTTCCCACCTTTAATACCAGTGTACTTCAAGCTAGTCTAGAATACTATGTGCAGCCAAAGAAAGCAGCAAGGTGGAACATGAGAGCCACTCCTAAACGCTATCCTCTGCCGTCAACACGCATGTGCCCCCCCAATTAATTAAATAACCAAATAAATTTCAATGCAAAGTCAATCAAAATCCTTAATTTTCACCCAGAGAATTAAAAAAAAAAAAACCTGCTTCTATGTCATACATGGAAGAGCAAAGGTCCAATGCAATTCTGAGAAAGAGAAACCAAGCCATGTGGGAGATTCTATCTCACAAATGACTCATCATGCAGAAACTATAATTAAAATGACTCATTATTGGTATACCAATAGATGAGTGAAATAGAAAAAAGAGAACAAAAGTTATGCACAAAAAGGTCACCATGCTTTTTGTTTTGTTTTATACAATAATACACCACCTTAGCAGTAGTTCCAATATCTATTAGACAAGAGCCTCTGAGGAAACTACCTGAGCAGAGAGACAGAGCTTCATTTTAGCAGTCTCAAATCCTATCAGCAGGTTACCACAATATAGATACTCAGAAAGTGTTAGAGACAATTAATAAATGGAAACTGACTATGCCTAAAAGGGGATGGAAAACTGAGAAATGGTTTTTGTTATGTGGAAAACTAAAATCCCAGGCTTCATGAAGTAAGTAGGTAGGGTCAAGAGGCTGCTGAATAGTGTTGGAACTCTAAGAGAAACAAAGCAGGAAAGGGGGTGCAGAAGCCACAGTGGAGGGGTGTTGGGTTTTGTTTTGTTTGTTTTACATTTTCTACTTAAGGGCTATAAAAAGCTTTACTGTTTGATTAGGTATCTTATTTACTTTTCTGTTGCTGTGAAGAAACACTGTGGCAGTGACACTGAAACCACCATATAAGGTATGAAGGAAGTAAAGGATCCAGCAGATACCTAGGGAAAAATATTCCAAAAAAAGAACCAGCAAGGACAAAGATCCTGCAATGTTAAGGATGCCTGGGCCATATGAACTGCAAGAAGGCAGAATCAAGAGTAGAGTGGGGATAAACATCAGGAACTTCCTATATATAACCAACAAACATACTGAAAAGGGAAATAAGGGAAACAATACCATACATGCTAGCATCAAATAAGTAAATCAATAAAATATTTGGGAATAAATTTAGATAGAAGAGTAAAGACTTATATAATAAAAATCTTTTTTTGTTTGTTTGTTTTTTTGTTTTTGTTTTTTCGAGATAGGGTTTCTCTGTATAGCCCTGTCTGTCCTGGAACTCACTCTGGACCAGGCTGGCCTCAAACTCAGAAATCCGCCTGCCTCTGCCTCCCAAATGCTGGGATTAAAGGCGTTCGCCACCAGTGCCCAGCTCTAATAAAAATCTTAAGACATTGAAAAAAGAAATTGAAGGTATCAGTAGAAGGAAAGATTTCCCATGTTCCCATGTTCATACATCAGAAAGATTAATATTGTGAAAATGGCCACCCTACCAAAAACAATCTATAGGTTCAATGCAATTCCTGTAAAAATTCCAACACAATTCTTCACAGAAATTGAAAAAAATAATCTTGCTGGGTAGTGCACACCTTTAATCCCAGCACTCTGAATTTGAGGCCAGCCTGATCTACAGAGAAAGTTCCAGTACAGCCAGGGCTACACACAGAGAAACCCTGCCTCAAAACAGAAAGAAAGAATGAAAGAGTGAAAGAATGAAAGAACAAAAGAGAGAGAGAGAGAAAGGAAGAGAGAGAGAGAGAGAGAGAGAGAGAGAGAGAGAGAGAGAGAGAGAATCTATCTTTAACTTTATATGGAAATAAAAAAAAACAGAATTGCTAAAAATAATTCTGAACAATAAAAGAATTGGTGGAGATATCATCATCCCTGATTGTAACTTATGCTACAAAGCTGTAGTAATAAAATCAGCATTGGACCAGAATAAAAAGAGACACACTGATTAACTGAATAGAAGTGTAGATCTGGACATAAGTCCATATCAGATTTTTAAATTATTTTTGAGATTATAATTTATTCATATCATATCCATTTCCTCCCTCTAAACTTTCTCGTGTATGGGATTCAATTTTTGATATTTTAATTACTTTTTTATTGAAAACTGCATTGAACACTAAATGTCTACCTTTATAATAAACAAGTACAGTAACAGTAAAGTAAACCATACTTCTGTTAGTCACTATTTTTCTGTTTGGGACAGTTTAAAAGTTTTTCTTTTGTCATAAAAACAGGAATGTACCTATAAAAAGGCTCAAAATAGGCCATCTTTAAAAACAAAAGGCAACGATTCACAAAAGACTATGAATACAACATGTAACCAGTTGAAACAAGGATTTGTTAAAATCAGTCACATCTAACAGCACATCTGAGTGTTCTTGTATAAGATATCACATGAAGAAAAAAATTTATCAATGTTTTTAAAAAGCAGGTTTGTTCAGAGACAATCTGATGAGTTACTACAAAATTCACAGCCTCTTTTTCTTAAATTGCTCTTGTTGGGGTGTGTCCATGTGTGCATTCCTAAATTTGTAAATACTTGTATGTACATGTTTCCAGGCCGACCATTTGTTACTGGATAATTGTCAATTGGTGTGTTCTTCCCCTGGGAAGACTATTATCTCTTCCTAGCAGCATTCCTTAGTTGCCTATAGTTCTTTATCTAGGGTTGACTCCTTGTGAGCTTTCCCCCTTCCAAGTTAACGTATCTATTGGCATCATCCTTGTTCAGCTCATGTTTAGGCAGCCATGTTGGTGAGACTTAATGGGTGTAGCTTCAGATATTTCTAGGAGATACAATTTCATTGAAACTTCCTGTTCCTCTGGCTTTTACAGTCTTCCCATCACCCCTTCTGCAATGGTTCTTGATCCTTACGTACAGTAGTTTAGAGAACTGAGTTTTGACAAAGAGGCAAAGATATACACTGGAGAACAAAGAACATCTTCAACAAATGGTTCTGGTCAAACTGAATAGCAAAACGTAGACGGATGAGATTAGATCCACATCTCTCACCCTGCACAAAACTCAACCACAAATGGATCTCAATGTAAGGCTGTGATATCTCAAATCTGATAGAGGAGAATGTGAGAAATATGCTTAAACTTAGGCACAAGAAAGGACATTCTGAGCAGAACCCCAATAGCACAGGCAGTGAAACCAATAATTGACAAATGAGACTTCATGAAAGTACAAGGCATCTGAACAGCAAAGGATTTAGAATATGTACAGTTTAACAAAAAGACTAAACATCAAGGAACAACCCAATTTAAAAATGGTACATGAAACTAAACAGAATTCTCTAAAGATTACATACAAATAGCACATGCCTTTAATCTCAGTACTTAGGAGGCAGACTGAGGCAGGTGGTTCTCTGAATTTCCAGGCTAGCTTAGTCTATATAACAGGTTCTAGTCAGAGCTACTTGTCTCAGAGAGAAAGAAGGGGAGGGGGAGAGGGAAAGGGAGAGGGAGGGAGAGAAGAAGGGGGAGGGAATGCACAAGAGAGAGCACACACAAATGCTAAAAAAGTGGAACATGTTTTCACTGCTGGTGGGAACACAAACTAGTACACCGCTGTGGAAATCACTATGGAACATGACGTTCCTCACAGCACTAGAAATAGATCTACACAAGTCCCAGCTACACCATTCTTAGGCTAATAACTAAAAGACTATATTCTACCTCAGAGATACTTGCTTATCCATGTTCATTGCTGTTCTATTAACAAGATGTGGTATATTATACAATAGAATATTATTCAGCTGTTAGACAACAAAATTATGAAAATTTCAGGTAAATATATGGAACTGAAACAATCATCCTGTGTGAGGTAACCAAAATCCAGAAATATAAGCACTGAATTTTTCTCATGTGTTGATGCTTTTCAGCTTTAGATATGTGTATTTCATTTGGAATACACAGACAACTTAGGTAACTAGTAAAGGAGCATGGGAGAGGCTTAGCAATAGAGTGTTACAAAGGAGTAGCCGGTACAGAAAAGATTACATGGCTTGAGGATCGAAGGACAGAGTAGAGGAGGGCACTTGAGGAGGGATAACTAAGACTGAAGGCCTTTTGAAAAGTCACATAGAAGAATACTATTGTGGAAGCTTCCAGCTTAAATGGAGTTTCTCTAAAGTGAGAGGACAATATCCCAACTAGATGTCCACTACTAAATGAAGCGCTCAGGACCAAGAATGGGTTACCTCTTTTTGAGTTGTTTGCCAAAAGGATCGATAACCCCCTCCCCACAAGTACAGGCTATTGCCAATGCTATTGATTACCCTCCAGAACTTGACAGTAAAACCCTATTGCTGAAAGCACCACATACTTGAGTTACAGAACATAAAGATACCAAGTTGGCACTGAACTGGTAACTTCATTTCTAGAGTTCGTTAGTGCTGCACACTACAAGAAAAGTAATCATCAGCCTCAACCAGCTATGAACACTGAGAACTATAGTCACAACCTGCCTGGCAGGATATGCCCACTGATGCAATAGCAGCTCGAGAGATATGGAAGTAACATACTGAATTAGAATTAAGGCCTGCTCCATGAGATATGTGACACCATTAATGACACCAAGAACCTGTGGCTAGATGGATCACTGGCTCTAGGAAAAAACCTACTACTAACCTGCTAAATGGACATGCCAATAAATGACTTTTAATGACTTACTACTTTACCCATAGATCACTGCACTACCCAACCCTCATCAGAGAAGCTTCTTCTTACAATATATGGCAATTAGCACAGAGATCCACAACTGATCAACATGTGGCAAATTAAGAGATGTCAGAGTGCTCAGCCCTGATTGGATATCTATATAAAACCCCACAAAGACTCAGGGATCTAAGTCAAAGAGTCGAAAAGATTAAGATGTAGAGATGGTGAGTGTCTTAGTCAGGGTTTCTATTCCTGTACATCATGACCAAGAAGCAAGTTGGGGAGGAAAAGGTTTTATTCAGCTTACAGTTCCACACTGCTGTTCAAAAGAAGCCAGAACTGGAACTCAAGCAGGTCAGGAAGCAGGAGCTGATGCAGAGGCCATGGAGGGATGTTACTTACTGGCTTGCTTCCCCTGACTTGCTCAGCTTGCTTTCTTATAGAATCCAAGACTACCAGCCCAGGGATGGCACCACCCACACTGAGCCTTCCTCCCTTGATCACTAATTGAGAAAATGCCTTATAGCTGAATTTCATGGAGGCTTTTCCTCAAAGGAGGTTCCTGTCTCTGTGATAACTCCAGCTTGTGTCAAGTTGACACAAAACCAGCCAGTACAGTAAATGACTTCAAATCAACTTTTCCAGACAGGGCAGATACACATACAAAATCATAGCAGTTGTGACAATATATATAAGGCCTGCACAAAATCAAGCAAGAGAAAACAAATTTTCAGCATGGAGAAAGTGAAGTAGGCACGAAATCACACCCTTAGCTAAAGAGCTGTTGGCATTTAATTGCTGCCAGGGGAGGAAACTAAATTTGCTTTCAATGGTGACACCTGGTATACCGACCTCACTCTGGGGAAAGCCATACACCCAGGCTCTGAAGCAAGATCCCTGAGTGCTCCTGGGAACACCCAGACACTTCTAACATTTCACCTTGACCAAAAGAAAAACTTGATATTTAAGAATACACTTCTAAAATCCAAACACTCAGGAGACTGAGCAGGAAGATCACAAGTTAAGACCAGCCTGTGATACATTAAAAAGATCCTTTCAATAGATAGATATAGACAGATAGACAGATAGATAGATAGATAGATTAGACAAACAGATACAAATATAAAGAAAGATATCCAGATTTAATGTGCTCCAAAGAAACCAAAGCTTACTTTTAACGTTATATAGTAGTGCTAGTAAAAATAAAACACTAGTCACAGATGCAAGCCACATACATTATTTTTAAATTTCTAATACCCACATTTTAAAAATAAATAAAATCTTTATTATATTTACTTATTGATGGGGAGTGGGCACATGTCACACACAAATGTAAAAGTCAGAGGATACCTTTCAGGAGATAATTTCTCCTACGAAGTGAATCCCAGAGGTCAGACTGAGCACATTTACTGTGTATTTATTACAGTAATTGGTAACAAGTACCTTTTTCTGCTAAGCCATCTTACTATTACAGAAATAAATATAACTCAGATATGTCACATTTTTCTTCTAAGATCCATTATATTTTATACTTAAGAAAATTTCAGCTTTAGCTAGCCATATTTCAAGTTTATTAGACAGAACTGATGCAGAATAAACCTTTTAAAAATGATTATTATATTAAAGAACATTTGGAAGTCAGTTACAGTACAGGGCAAATTAAGATAAAGAGGGAAGCTTCACTGTGTTTGCAGGTTTAAGGGAATGAGAAAGGGCAAAGGCTCTGCTAACTGACGGGGGCTAGAGAAGGATGATAGCAGTATCACAACCACAGTGGACTGCGAGCCTGAAGGGGATTCCCTCCTGTGACAGCACAAACAAGGCAGGGGAGCACAGACACAGCAAGTGTGCTCATGCATTTGATAACGACACCCAGGGAGCTGTGGCTAAGAATTTGCCAGTTTCCTCAGTGAATCAGGAGACAGCCTTTACCTCCTTTCATAATCACCAGTGCAAGTCTGAAAGGCCATCAGGAACAGTTTAAGAACTGCACTGCACTGTACCCCAGCTCCAACTCCCAGATGCTCGGATTACAGGCCTGTGCCACCAACTAAAACAAACACTATCTAATAGCTTATGCTTGCACACAGTTACAGTCATTTTCTACACTCTTCTGGGCTTGTCAGACTTAAACTTTATCACTATGTTGCTAAACACAGAAATAATTAATTATTCATTATTTCCTAATCTATTCATTATCCAGAAAGCATTATCAAGACTAACTGTATGCTCAATCTAGGGGCTGAGTGAGAACAGTCATGAGGAAAAGCCTCATCACATTCACATAAAACAGGATTTAGCGTATAACTACACACAAGTAAGTTCTATGAAAACATGGTAATACATTGTTCTATAATACCATGTACGTCACCTAAACATATTTGTTTACAAGGATTTTTGCTTAAAGGTAGACATCAGCACTATACAAATAAATATACTATTGAAAATATTCTTCTTTTAACATAAATTTTAGCAGCTGCATGTGGTCAACAGCTACCACTAGCATGTGTAAAGCTGTGGGTTTGACTGCTAGCACTGGAAAGGTAATAATTAATAATAATAATAATAATAATAATAATAATACACCAGGCATCTAATGGTCCTATGCTATTATAATTGAGACGCTGTTAATGATGTATTATAATGGGTTAGTACAGCATGTTACTGAAAAGGGGTACACTATGAATATAAACTACACCAGAAATACATAATAACTTTTAGCATTAAGTAATTTGAACATTATGTGTAAAAGAAAAACAAAAAAAAAGATATTTCACGTTTTCACTATTTTCATAAAAGGAAAATGTCAGTTTTTATCATGCTTCCTCATGGTTAGGCAGTTAAAAATATTTTATAGAGATAAGAAAGTAATCAATTTTTTTAAAATGGCAAATAAATTAATAGAAGATACAATGGCCTATCATAAGAAGACAGCAGTTAAGTGAGATGTCTCAGGAGGCAGAGGAGACTGCCACCAAGCCTCAGAACCTGAGTTTGACTCCCGAGACCCACAGGGTAGCAAAGAACTGACTGGCATAGGGTGCTCTGACTTAAACACACATACACACACACACACACACACTGCACTAAGTATTAACAAAAAAATTAAAAACAAAAAGTATCTTTTTTTGGTTAAAGTATTAGTTGGAAGCCAGGATTCATATGAAATGTTCTGTAACTCCAAAACAACCTGTCCCTATGATTTATTGATTTACCCAAATTTTCACTTTATGAATTTTACAATTAACATAATGTTGGTGACTAAACCCAGTGAGCACACATAGAATATATCTGCATTATTTGTATATAAAATGTGTATAATATGAATAAGCCAAGCTAGACTTTTTGAACAGAATTCTTGGAGTAGCTACTAGAATGGCTATTTATTACTGAGCTAGTACAACATACTTCGTTACTCTGTACATACTTAATAATATGTACATACATAACTTAATTTGTAAGTTACGTGATTACACAAACTTAGCAATACAAAGTCCTGCTTTGGCACAAGGCCTTAAAGACTTGATATGGTAAAAGTAAAACCAGTGACAGGCAACTAAATATCAGAGATAGCATTTTTTTATGCAAGGCAACTTGTTCAACTTGTTAGTCCCATAAGACAGCTGACTTATAAATGACCACACAGCTTCTGGTTCTTCCTTTCAGCTGTAAACATTAAAGCCATTTTCCCCAACGTTACCAGATTTCTATCTGGAAGATAGGAATGATCATACAGAAGGATTTTATTCAAGCTAACAAAAAAAGTACCTCACACTGAGACACTGTCTTAACATACTGGGAAAAGCTTGAAAAAAACAGACTTAAAAATTATTTTCTCACACAAAACATCAGATAAAAGGTGTTAAATCAAGCCTTCTTTACATGACATCTGAGAAGTCAAAAGCAGATCAGATTTGTAATAATTAACTTCCTTACTGTACCGGCTTGCCACAAGAAAGCCAACAGTGTGGATTAAGTGACATCATTAGCTTGGATTCCCAATAAAGCTGGAATATTTCAATTTGCAACAGTTAGCTAAAAATAAAAACCCACCATTTGTATGAGGGAGTGGCAGGCAGTTCTAGTTTTATTTATAAGATTTCTTTATTTAAGAGTGATGCTTACTGTAAAGTAAACAGGAGACTGACTGAAATACATACTTTTTAGTTTTTACCTGAAAAGCTGTTCTACCACAGGGGGAAAAAAAAGAATGAAGATTTTGGTCTCAAAACAGTACATTTCTGATTCACTAAGATTTATCACTGCCTTGAAACCTCGTAAACAAAAATACTGCAATTGGTACAATTTCGAAATTAAACAGCATATAGGTTAGCATTCCTAGAACTGAAGTGATGTCTGCTCTGTCACTGTCGCCTCGGCGTTATTTTCTAGGCTGCAGGTGCCAAGAGACATGAGAGATTTTCGTCTGTGGATAATTTCTGAGAAAGGTGACGCTTTTGAGATACTTAAGTCACTCGAGGGCTTTCTTTTTCTCTCTCCAGGTAACACAGTAATGTCCAAAAGTTACCCACTGGTTCCAAACCCGTGCGTTCTAACCGCCTTGAGGAGGGGTGGGCAGATTCACAGAGAAGTTGCACCGGTCTGCGGTGAGGACCTTTCCGGCCCGCCTTCCTCCTAGGCCCTGGGCGAGCTTCCGCCGGGAGGCCGAGGAGGACCCAGACCTCCTCCGGAGCCCGCACGAGCCTAGTTCGGAGTCCGGGGAGCCGCCTGACCCGCGCCCCGCGCCGCCGCCTCCGTCACCTCGGGGCCCGCGCCGCTCGCGACCCGCAGCGGCCGCAAGCTGCAGCGCATCCCCGCGCTGTGCGGAGCCCGGGCCGAGGGAGAGCCGCGCGCGCCCGCCGCGGCCTAGCCCGCGCCGCCCCGCCGCGCCACCCAGCACTCACTTACCAGCTGCTGCCGGACCCAGCGCCACATGGCCCCGGCGCCGGCGAGGCCGTGGTGGCGCGCCGGACGCGGGGCCGAGCGGCAGCAGGTGGAGGAGGACTCCGAGAGTGACCGGAGCAGGCGAGCCCCTCGGGCTTAAGTTCCGCTCTCTGCTGCCGCCGCCTTTCTACCCGAGTAGGGTCCCCATCCCGCCACCCCGGCCCCGAGGTCCTACAGGCGCGGCCTGGCTGCCAACCGCGCCCGGCGCAGCTCAACTCCCCGCTGCGCCGCGGCCACCTTCATCTCTGACCGTTGTCACCCCACCCGAAGCACCGCCGCCCCCACGGCGCCGCCCCGCCCTCGCCCGCCATGGCCCCGCCCCCAAGCCCTGCGCTCCACCCCCGTCCGCCATGGCCCCGCCCCAAGCCCTGCGCCCCTCCCTCACCTGCTCTGGACCCGCCCGCTATGCTAACCCTCCGAGGCCCACCCTTCCCAGTTTTCGCACGGGTTTGCCTGCCCCTTTCCGGGCGGTATGTCGTGAAAGCGTGCACGCTCTCACGTTCGCCTGCCCTGTGGGCCTTTTCCGAGTTTTTGTCCCCTCGCGGGCCAGGCTGCAGCAACTTCTCGAGGGAGAGTTGAGTGGGCAGTTCATACACACACACACACACACACACACACACACACACACGTATCCGCACCAGCAATGTATGTGACCAGAATAGTCAGTCCCCAGAGGCTACCATCAAATTATCAAAGGCTTTCATTTGAGGGGAAAATGATTATGATCAAAATAAATTGTAGGAAATTCTCACAGAATTGGTGAAGATACTCTTTTAATTGTCAAGGGCATTTAACTGCTTCGCACATAACTCAGCGAGTGACCAAAGTGGGCTAACATTGGGGAAAGTTTGAGATTTTTCTGTGAGAGTACAGGCTGCACCTCAGTTTCTGGGGATGTTGTTCAGATCCTATCTTGCTGAATTAAACTGGAAAGGTTAAGGGGAAAGGCTTTCTATGAAGCGCTAACTGCTAGGCATGCAAAGAAAACTACCCTGGAAGTAGCTTGACCTCTCCGACAAGGATGTGGATAACTGTTGAGAGGGACCATACAAGCAAATGGAAGAAGTTTATACTGTTTAAAAGCATCCACTTGTACATCTTCGTGTCGTACTCATTTTCCTCAATTAAAACACTTCACCATTAGACGCTTGTAATTTGAAAAGTACCATTGAGCAAAAACCTAAATCTAAGCTACCATAATCAGACCAGTCAGCCTTTTGGTTTCAGTAGGCATTTTTTAGATAATCCAGCGTTGCAGTTAGAATCTTTCTTTCAGATATCTATGACCTATAAAAGCAGCAATGGATTTTTTAATATTATAGATTACCCAAATTTAGAACAGATATTTAAAAAGAAAACGGAATCTTAGTTTTGCTCTTATGACTGAACCTTACTTTATGACACCAGCATGAAGTTACAGGTATGTTTTTAGAGAGGACAATCTGTTGCTTCCATTCCTAAGACAATGTCACAGAAACTACTGCATCAAGCTCTACCAATCTTCTCATTTATCGATTGGTTCTTTGAAGTACATATTATCCCAATTGTGTGGATTGAGAAGCTCAAGTTAAATAATTTGGCAAAATTGTGATTCAGACTATGGGCTATCAGGCAGTAGGACATGTATTCTTAAGCTATAGTCCTAAACAAGCTAGCTTCTCACATTTCATTTCTAAATGACTTGATTACAAAGTAACCCTGGAAATGTTTATTTATATGCCACCAAAGTTTGTCAAGATAACCTGTGAAACAGCAATCTAGAGGATGCTTTATATATCATTGGACTGGGTTCCAAATTTCTAAAGGTAGAAGTGGGCAGGGAGTGGGGAATTAGGAGGGAGTTGAATCTAGGTGTTTTGAGGCAATATGACAGAAAGCAACTCAAGTATATGAAGACCGTAATGAAAATTCAAACTGTCAGGAACAAAAAATAGCAATAGAGCAGTGTTTTACCCCAAACATTTTCTACCAGGACCATAGCATGGAGAGTATTTTTATACTATAGTTGAAATTCTTTAGTGGTGGCAAAAATCATCTACATGTATAACAATCAGTGGTTTTTATTAAATTAAATTTATTTATTGGAGGTAGGAGTGCATGCCATCTTGGTGTGTAGAGATCAGAAGTTTTTAGTGACCAGTTCTCTGAAATCTTGATTTCAGTTGTATATGTATACATAAACACATATGCTATTGGAAACAAACAAAAGAAACTTGTTCTAAGTACCGCCATTTTGTTTTCAGACTCCATTTAATCATGGGGGGGAGGGGAGGAAGTTGAGGGGGGAGAGTAAATTTGAGGTCCCAGGTCCTAGGAGAGCTGGGGACTTCCCAATAGCTGAACAGCTTCTGTCGTAAACAGTTGTCTGAGTCCAGCCATCTCTAGGATGTCTCCATCTTGCTGGCAGGGTTAAACTAAGTTCGTGTTCCCAGGCTCAGGAATCAACTCCTATCCTGATTGATGGAAAAATGTGACAATTGCTTGGCACAGACTTTTGTGGTTTGCTAGCTTAAACATTCTGAGATATTCTGGCTCTTTGTTGCAGTTGGATTTAAGTGGACCCCATAAAAACAACTTCACTCAATATAAAAGGGATTACAACCTGTTGATTGTGATTGGAAAGGCTTAGGAAGAGAGATGGGAACACATGAGTTAAGAAGGTAGGTACCAGGAATACAAAGAAAATGTTTGGAGTTAGTAGCAATTCATTTATTCCACAACTATTTCTTCAGCATTTCAGCATCAAATGATTGTGTCAAGACGGCCTAAAATTAGGAAAGGGCACAAAGCCCACGTTAGAGTGGCCTCCTCTGTCCTGGGTGCAGCGTATTACCTACTAGGAAAGAGGAGTCACAAAGAGGAGGTGAGTCAGTCAAGCACCAGTTAAACCCTAAAGTATGATACTGAGAGTAGTCAATTTCAGAAACTTGATGTGAGCAATAGCAGTCGGGGAAGATGTCAGGAGAAAAGCTATGACAGTCATTTTTGTTTATCTCTGATTCTAGGCGAACACTTTACCACTGGACCACATCTGAATTGAAACTGAAGTTTGAAATGAGAGGATAAAGAAGGGATAGACTTTGCAACCCGATGAACTATAGGGGCACATGTTTGGGTGAAGAAAGCTTTGGATGTGTAAGATGGTGTAGCTAACTCAGGGGAGAAGCGGTGGGGCCTCATGGGTAAAGTGAAACCCAGGATGCCAAGCTTTTGACTAATTACAAGCGTGTCTAACCCTTCTGCTAAGAACCTAGTTACCGAGGCATGGTTGCCTCAAACTTCACTCTGGGCAACCAGTGACCAGTGAGCTTCTTGAACTTCCTTCCTTACAGAGCACCAATGAAGGGGTTCCCTACAGGGGTCTGGGTGCTGCGCTCACAACAAGACACACCTAAAAAGCCCTTCTCTAGCAAGGATGAGAGTTTCCCGGGTAGCCACAGAGAGAGAGGGCGCTCCATCTGTAGACTGCCCATCTATGTACTCCAGCCTCACCCAGAATCCAAATGCAATTGAGGCAGAGTTATATATACAACAAACGGAAGGGAGCAGCTGAGTTCTCAGGATAAGATCTTTTGATCCTCTTCAACCTTTCATTTGAGGTGTAAGCAGTCAACAAGCACTGCTGAGATCATCTTTTTGCAAGGAGGCAAAGTTGAGCATCCCAAGATGGCAGTTGCTTGGCTAAAACAAAATCCGCTCATTGGAGATTTCCTGGAGTTTCCTAAATAAGAAAACAGTAGGAGTTTTCTCTAGGGTGTTCATTCATGAATATTCTGTGCTGTAGGCTGAGGGGGAAGGGGAGCCTCATAGAGAGCTACATACTGGTAGAATAAAGCACTGAGTAGAAAGTGCTGGCAAAGGGCCAGAAGTAAAGCATGTCACAGGCTACTGTGACAGAGCACCCTGGAAACATGAAACTTGAGCCACTCCAATGAGGTGGCAGACACTCTCAATACAGGGATTATCAGCATCATTCAACAGCTGGTACATTAATGATAAATATGGCTCTTTTCTATTCATGTTAGCATAATTATGTGCCAGTTATGCTTATGAGATGAGTGCATTCTTGGGGAAAAAATACCAAATATTTTCTAACTTGGTATAATAGGCAATCTTAGGTATTACAGACAAAGGCATTTTTCTTGTACATAATATCTTGGTTATGTTTGAGAAGGCACAAGTTGAACTTGTCCAGGTTGAAAGTCATTCATTTGGGTACTCATGGTGTCTAAAGGGCATTCATTAAATGTTCAGTCATCTAGAGAGACCAGTGAATGAGTAACCGAGAGAAGAAATGAAATATCTAGGTTCATAGTATCAAAGTAATACAGAGCAATGCATAGTGATGGCGTAAGAGGATTCTAAGCTATGGGAGACCAGTGGTCTCCATCCTTTAGATCAGTGGCTCTCTATTATTCTAACGGTACAACCCTTTAATACTCATGCTATAGTGACCCTCATGTTGTGGAGACTCCAACCGTAAGATTATTTCATTTCTTCTTCATAACTGTAGAAGTAGAACTTTTGCTACTGTAATCATACTATAAATAGCTTTGTTTTCTGATGGTAAGCAACCCTTGTAAAAGGGTGGTTCAATGCCTCAAGAGGTCATGACGGACAGGTTGAGAGCTGCTACTTTTTTTTAAATTTTTTTTTAAAGATTTATTTATTTATTTTATTTATGAGTACACTGTCGCTGTCTTCGGACACACCAGAAGAGGGCATCCAATCTCATTATGGATGGTTGTGAGCCACCATGTGGTTGCTGGGATTTGAACTCAAGACCTCTGGAAGAGCAGTCAGTGCTCTTAACCGCTGAGCCATCTCTCCAGCCCCTTAAATTTTTTTTATTGGATGTTTCATTTACATTGCATATGTTGTCCCCTTACCCCATCGCCCACCCACCCAGGAACTCCCCATCCCCTCACCCCTCCTCCTTCTTCTCTGCAGATGTAACCTCTACCTACCCCCCAACTCCCACCTCCCCACCCTCAAAATTCCCACCCCCTGGGGCGTCCAGTCTTCATGAGGTCAAGGTTCTCTTCTTCCACCTATGCCCAGCAGGGCCCTCCACTCTTACTATTCAGCTGAATCCCTGATCCCTCCCTAAGTGCTCTCAGGCTGGTGGTTTAGACCCTGGGAGCTGTGGTTGGTTGGTATTGTTGCTCTCCTCATGGGGTTGAAAACCTTTTCAACTCCTTCAGTCTTCACTCTAACTCCTCCACTGGGAACCCCATGATCAGTTCAATGGTCAGCTGTGAGCATCTGCCTCTGAATATGTCAGACTCTTGAAGACCTCTGAGGAGACATCCATATCAGGCTCTTATCAGCATGCATTTCCTGACTTCCACATCAGCATCTACCTTTGGTGATTGCACATGGGATGGATACTCAGGTGGAATGGTCTTCAGACAGCCCCTCCTTAAGTTTCTGTCCCTCACTTTGTCTCCATATTTGCTCCCTTGAGTATTTTGTTGCTCCTTCTAAGAAGGACCAAATCACACCCACATGGTCTTCCTTCTTCATGAGCTTCATGTGGCCTGTGAGTTGCATCTTGGGCATTTCAAGGTTCTGGGCTAATATCCAATAATCACTGAGTGAATACCATGTGTGTTCTTTTGTGATTGGCTTACTTCACTCAGGATGATAATTTCTAGTTCCATCCATTTACCTAGGAACCTCTCGAATTCATTGTTTTTAATAGCTGAGTAATACTCCATTGTGTAAATATACCACATCTTTTGAATCCATTCCTCAGTTGAAGGACATCTGGGTTCTTTCCAGCTCCTGGCTATTATAAATAAGGCTGCTATGAACATAGTTGAGCATATGTCCTTATTATATGTTCGAGCATCTTCTGGGTATATGCCTAGGAGTGGTATAGCTGGATCCTCAGGTAATCCTATGTCCAATTTTCTGAGGAACCGCCAGACTGATTTCCAAAGTGGTTGCACCATCTTGCAGTCCCACCAACAATGGAGGAGTGTTCCTCTTTCTCCACACCCTCGCCAGCATCTACTATCACCTGAGTTTTTAATCTTAGCCATTCTGACTGGTGTGAGATGGAATCTCAGGGTTGTTTTGATTTGCATTTCCCTGACAACTAAGGATACTGAACATTTTTTAATAGGGTTATTTGGTTGTCTGGAGTCTAATTTCTTGAGTTCTTTGTATATATTGGATATTAGCCCTCTATCAGATGTAGGATTGGTAAAGATCTTTTCCCAATTTGTTGGTTGTCGTTTTGTCCTATTGACAGTGTCCTTTGCCTTACAGAATCTTTGCAATTTTATGAAGTCCCATTTGTCAATTCTTGATCTTAGAGCATATGCCATTGGTGTTCTGTTCAGGAACTTTTCCCCTGTGCCCAAATATTCGAGGGAGAGCTGCTACTTTAGGTTAAAGGCAATCTCAAGAGAGTGCCTCCCTGACTCTTCCACAGTCAGTCTCTATGATGTACACTGAACCTGTCCAGTGTGTTGCCTCAAATGTTTTTATAGTATCAGACTGACATGCTAGGAAAATCTTTTTAAATATCATTTTTGAAAATGCCAACTTACAATTTTCCAACTTACAACTTAAAATCACAAATCTGGGTTTGATAAGATGGTTCTGAGAGTAAAGATGCTTGTGGCCAAATGTAATGACCTGACTTCCAATCCTGAGAACCCATATAACGGAAAAAGAGAACCAACTGCTGCAAACTGTCCTCTGACCTCCATATATGCACTGTGGCATGCATGTGCACAAAATAAATAAATTTTAAATAGCAAATAGGATAGATTACAAAATAGTAATACTAGAAAAAAATCCTTCCGAATAATTACTATTCTAGGAGTTCTAGATGAGATTTTACATAGGAAAAAAAGAAATGATGCTATCGCTATTTCCAGGTGACATGATAGTATACTTAAGTGACCCCAAAACTTCCACCAGAGAACTCCTAAACCTGATAAACAACTTCAGCAAAGTGGCTGGTTATAAAATCAACTCAAACAAATCAGTAGCCTTCCTCTACATGAAAGATAAACAGACTGAAAAAGAAATTAGGGAAATGACACCCTTCACAATAGTTGCCAATAATATAAAATACCTTGGGGTGAATCTAACCAAGCAAGTGAAAGACATGTATGACAAGAACTTCAAGCCTCTGAAGAAAGAAATTGAAGAAGATCTCAGAAGATGGAAAGATCTCCCATGCTCATGGATTGGCAGGATTAATATAATAAAAATGGCCATCTTGCCAAAAGCAATCTACAGATTCAATGCAATCCCCATTAAAATCCCAACTCAATTCTTCACAGAGTTAGAAAAGGAAATTCTCAAATTCATATGGAATAACAAAAAACCCAGGATAGCGAAAACTATTCTCAACAATAAAAGAACTTCTGGAGGAATTACCATCCCTGACCTCAAGCTGTACTACAGAGCAATAGTGATAAAAACTACCTGGTATTGGTACAGAGACAGGCAGGAAGATCAATGGAATAGAATTGAAGACCCAGAAATGAACCCACACTCCTATGGTCACTTGATCTTTGACAAAGGAGCTAAAACTGTCCAGTGGAAAAAGGACAGCATTTTCAACAAATGGTGCTGGTTCAACTGGAGGACAACATGTAGAAGAATGAAAATTGATCCATTCTTATCCCCTTGTACAAAGCTCAAATCTAAGTGGATAAAGGACCTCCACATAAAACCAGATACACTGAAACTAATAGAAGAGAAGGTGGGGAAAAGCCTCGAATACTTGGGCACAGGGGAAAAGTTCCTGAACAGAACTCCAATGGCATATGCTCTAAGATCAAGAATTGACAAATGGGACTTCATAAAATTGCAAAGTTTCTGTAAGGCAAAGGACACTGTCAATAGGACAAAACGACAACCAACAAATTGGGAAAAGATCTTTACCAATCCTTCATCTGATAGAGGGCTAATATCCAATATATACAAAGAACTCAAGAAATTAGACTCCAGACAACCAAATTACCCTATTAAAAAATGGGGTATAGAGCTTAACAAAGAATTTTCAACAGAAGAAACTCGAATGGCCGAGAAGCACCTAAAGAAATGCTCGGCATCCTTAGTCGTCAGGGAAATGCAAATCAAAACAACCCTGAGATTCCATCTCACACCAGTCAGAATGGCTAAGATTAAAAACTCAGGTGATAGTAGATGCTGGCGAGGGTGTGGAGAAAGAGGAACACTCCTCCATTGTTGGTGGGACTGCAAGATGGTGCAACCACTTTGGAAATCAGTCTGGCGGTTCCTCAGAAAATTGGACATAGGATTACCTGAGGATCCAGCTATACCACTCCTAGGCATATACCCAGAAGATGCTCGAACATATAATAAGGACATATGCTCAACTATGTTCATAGCAGCCTTATTTATAATAGCCAGGAGCTGGAAAGAACCCAGATGTCCTTCAACTGAGGAATGGATTCAAAAAATGTGGTATATTTACACAATGGAGTATTACTCAGCTATTAAAAACAATGAATTCGAGAGGTTCCTAGGTAAATGGATGGAACTAGAAATTATCATCCTGAGTGAGGTAAGCCAATCACAAAAGAACACACATGGTATTCACTCAGTGATTATTGGATATTAGCCCAGAACCTTGAAATGCCCAAGATGCAACTCACAGGCCACATGAAGTCCATAAAGAAGGAAGACCATGTGGGTGTGATTTGGTCCTTCTTAGAAGGAGCAACAAAATACTCAAGGGAACAAATATGGAGACAAAGCGAGGGACAAAAACTGAAGGAGGGGCTGTCTGAAGACCACCCCACCTGAGTATCCATCCCATGTGCAGTCACCAAAGGTAGATGCTGATGTGGAAGTCAGGAAGTGCATGCTGATAAGAGCCTGATATGGATGTCTCCTCAGAGGTCTTCAAGAGTCTGACATATTCAGAGGCAGATGCTCACAACTAGCCATTGAACTGATCATGGGTTTCTCAATAGAGGAGTTAGAGTGAAGACTGAAGGAGCTGAAAGGATTTGCAGCACCATGAGGAGAACAATAATACCAACCAACCACAGCTCCCAGGGTCTAAACCACCAGCCTGGGAGCACTTAGGGGGGGGGATCCAGGGCTTCAACTGAATATATAAGAGTGAAGGGCCCTGCTGGGCATAGGTGGAAGAAGAGAACCTTGACCTCATGAAGGCTGGATGCCCCAGGGGGTGGGAATTTTGAGGGTGGGGAGGTGGGAGTGGGGGGGAGTAGATAGAGGTTACATCCACAGAGAAGAAGGAGGAGGGGTGAGGGGATTGGGGGTTCCGGGTGGGTGGGGGATGGGGTAAGGGGACAACATAGGAAATGTAAATAAAACATCCAATAAAAAAAAAAAAAAAGAAATGATGCAAGCTTTTCTAGATCTCCATAGGGTTAGACATCGGACCTTGTGGAGACTCGCTACAGGACAGCGGTGTACTACTTAGTTGTATCCTTCCTTGTGAATGTAGCAGTTTCCCCTGAAATTGAAACATTGTATGTAAGGAAACTCCTTAAGACAGAAGGTAAACAACTCAAAATAGCTTTAGGAAGTCCCTAAAACTAACCAGACTCACTAGGCCCCTCCCTCCAGGAGTAAGCAAGAAAGACTTCTGAGAGTCACTCTCAGACAAACTGAGCTGCAAAGGAAACAGACACTAGACAAAGTACCTGGAAGAAGCAGAGACTAGCCCAGCTGCTAAAAGAGGTATAGGCCAATTTAGTCACTTGGAAAGGACATTCTCCAGCCTGCTGAGCTGCCTGCAGGCTGTGCAGTATGCTTCATGTTCTCAACTTTGTAAGCTGTCACCAAAGCTGGGGTGGGTTTTGGTGATGCAGCTGTCTTTCAGTCATTTCTTCTTCTGTAAGTAGTCCCAATAAAATCAATTGTTTCACCAGATTTAGACTTCGGTGGGTCCATACTTTGGTCTGTAGTGGTCTCCCCATAGGAGTGTGAAGATGTGTGTGTTGTACCTCCCCAGGAAAAGTCTTGTCATACAACACCCTGAAAAGTCCTGAGATAGATATCTGCAGTGAGCTATGTGATATAAACTCAGTTTCAATTTTTTGAACCATTTGTACAAACACCTAACTGAAATCCAAAACCACTGTGAGAATTGGAATTCATAAAAATTATCGCTAGAAAGGCAAGAAAATAGGAAAAACATAAATTTATTTCCTAATTTCCTCCTGACTTTAAGTTGCCCTTTCATAACTTGACACTACTTTTGGATACATCCTATGATTTATTAAAACAAACAAATAAACCAACAAAAACAGAATGAAAACAGCCCTAATGACTTCATGTTTGCATACTTGCCTAAAGAGGGAACTATGATGAATTTCTAACGAGAATATCAGTGGACTTTAATCAATAATTGCAAGAATACTCTTGCAATAATTGCAAGAATACTTTTGCAATAATACTGCAATTTGTAACACTGTAACTGTTAGGGCTGCCTCCAACATTTACCCAACTTTCAGCACTACACAGTTGAGCAAACTAAGCCTTCCAAAGACATTGCTGTTACAACATCTTGTTTTATAGCTCCCACAGGACACTTTCATTGCTTCAAGTTACATAGTTTGAAAATTTATAAACTTTGTTTTGTTTTTCTTTTCTGATCAAATTGACTGCATTAGGTAGGAATTTCCTAGTAATCACTACATAGATTTTTCTGGGCTAAAATTGTTTTCTAAGGGAAAAAATATTGGATACATCCACCCATATGTTCAGGGTTCTTTTTAGCTTTTACAAAACATTACTGCATTTGTAGTCTGTCTACCCGTGCAGATGAGTTGCCAGTGCAGCTCTACTTGCCAAGCTTAAACACTCAGCTGAAAGGAGGAATGTTGACAGAAGGTTTCCTAAACATGGTGCTGTCTTTTCAAGATCTAGATTTTACCTTTAGGTCTTAGGAACTCTATCAAAGGGCACTCTTTGCTACTCATGTGGCTCTTCCTTTTACTGTCACAGACCTGCAGTGCACAGTCGTAAGTCCAAGGACTGTAAAAGAAGTAGCCAAAGACCCTGTAACTGTGTCCATTGAGGGAGGGTGTGAAAATACTACTTTCCCATGAGCTTTGTCCTTATCCTAAGTACCGGAAGAAGTTCATTAATGACACGAGTAACTATAGCACCACTCGAGCAATCCTTGTTTCACTATCCTGTGAGTATTTGGAATTTTGTAAGTTGGTGCGCTTCCTGTCTTTGCTGTTTTGGTGACTTGTAATGACAGCTACCCATGATGTACATTTGTAAGTTTTTCAAGGTCAATTTATTATTTGTCTCCTCATGGTTAACCTTTGACTAATTACTTCCTGTATGTTCTGTTGTACTGTTCACACTTTATAAGTAACCTTCAATCTTTCTGAATAGACAGAATAAAGGAGAATATACAACACTCATTTATGACAACAGGTCATAAAGATTGGTCTTGAGACTAGAGAGAGCCCTCCATGACCAAGTCTAAAGATCATACGATTTCCTTTACCTCTGCCACAGTTCCATAAGCTTTCCCTTCTTCACAGTGACTCTAAATGTTTATTTATAGGGATGATGTTGAATAAACTGTAGGGAGGTCAGAAAGGCCATGAGGGGGGAAAATGTGAGGAAGAAAGAAAGGCAACTGAAGATTGCATCCCCAAGATTTCGAGAAAAACAAGTTGAATGTCGTGAATTATGAAACACTAATTCAAAGAAATTTCAGTCTGGGAAACAAGAACAAGTACTTACTAGTTCAAGGGCTTAGGCTGAATACCTTGCTTTGGCAACAGTTTATCAATGAGGTGTGTGTGTATCTGTGTCTGTGTGTATCTGTTTGTGTGTGTGTGTGTGTATCCGTGTCTGTGTGTATCTGTTTGTGTGTGTGTGTGTATCTGTGTATGTGTGTGTATGTCTGTATATGTGTCTGTGTCTATGTATATCTGTGTATGTGTGTATGTATGTGTGTGTGTTTGTGTATGTCTGTATATGCGTGTGTCTATATCTGTGAATGTCTGTGTATGTGTGTATGTGTCTTTGTATGTCTGTATATGTGTGTGTGTATGTGTCTTTGTATGTCTGTATATGTGTATGTGTGTGTCTATCTGTGTATGGATCTGTGTGTGTCTGTGTCTGTATATATGTACATGTATGCATCTGTGTGTGTCTGTATACATGTTTATCTGTGTATGTGTGTGTGTATCTGTGTGTATATGCATCTGTGTGTGTCTGTCTGTGTATGTGTGTGTCCCTTTGTGTATATGTGTGTGGGGGTGTCTCTGTGTATATGCATCTCTGTGTGTGTGTCTGTGTTGGCATCTTTTAAATAAGAGTGTAGTGCCTGGATCCTCTGTGGTCCTAGACGACAAGCCTGACAAGCAGGTTGATTCCTTACTGCTCAGGGAGGATCAGAAGAAGGTGGGACCTGAGGACTGTGCTCAGATGGCTTGAGATGAAGGAAGACTTGGATGGATGCTACAGCAAGAAAAGTGTAGCCAGGAGGAGAAGCCGTTATTGCTCAAAGAGCCAGAGAGACAAATATCTCTGTAAGGGAAGCTGATACACGAAGTGGACAAGGATCCAGAGCAGGAGAGACTCTGAGGAATACAGACACACACTTGCCTGAAATCAGCCTAACAGTCTGTGTTTGTGCAGCTGCCTGCCAGCCTGTGTGGCTGTGTCCTGACATGGCTCTCACTTCAGGAAAGATCTTCTTTAAATTGGATGAGATCACCTTTGGAGCTGTCTCCCTACAGAGCAGGGAGAGCTAGCTGGTGCCCTGGCTCTCCACTCTTGACTCCAGCTCCTTCAGCTGCTTCTTGTGCTGCATATAACCTCTGGGAATCTGGTCTGTTATCCCCTACCGTCTTACTCAGCTAAGTCTGGCTTCAGTTACCCTTTCAGAGGAGGTTGGGATTCTATACAATGCTGGATTAAAGCATTCATAAACTCTGAGGACTTAAAAGATTCTGTACTTAAAAGCTGCCCTGGCCCAACCTAGCAAAAAAGAATATAAAACTACTGCCTATTTCTTGAACAAATATACAAGAGGCACATTTATTCAGAGCAGCTCCTTCCTAGATTCTCCCCTGATTCAAAGGCTCTCATTAGCTTTCTAATGTAAGATGTCTTAAGTTTTTCTTTCTTAGTCTCCTTTTCTGAGCCTTTCTTTTTTCAGGATGCCCCAGGCAAGTACTGAGATTTTCAACCAGAGTCTTGTGAACCCCCTCCCATTAAGCATCTCCATGGGACTCTGTGCACATCCTGGATTTGCACACTGGTAATCATGTGCTTGTGTACTGTGACCTCAGTGTTGTCTTCCTCCGAGAAATGACTCTATGGAGCAGAGATTGTGTAACATTTGTCAGTGACTCAAATATCTGCTGCTTAGGGAGCGGCTTGATGAATAGGAAACAACGTTGAAGTGACTAGTGGAGAAGTCAAGAAATCTCCAAGGATGGTAAACTGCGTGCTCAGAAGGAGGGTAAGACATGGCTGACTAGAGAAGAGCAAATGGGACAAGAGGCATCTTCCTGTAAAATACGCAGACACTTAGAATATGTCTTTGTTCTTCAATTTTTTTATTACGTATTTATTTACTCCGAGCTTGTGTGTGTGTGTGTGTGTGTGTGTGTGCTCACACATGTCCACAAATGGCAGTCAGAGGACAATTGGAGGGAGTCAGTTCTCCACTTGCACAGTAAGATCTAGGGACTGAATTGAGATCCTCAAGATTGACAATAATCACTTTTACCAACTGGACCATCTCTCCAGCCCTGCCAATATCCTAATGTTATACTTCTGGTGAGATTGATTGGTTTATCTTTAGATATTTACTAGTAAAATACTATGTAAAGTTGTCATTATAATCAGTGTAAAATTGGCAGTTTTATAAGACTCCTTTAAAAAATTATTTTCTGTTCTGTTCTGGTGTCCAGACTCTATCCTCTCTCTCCATGCTCATTTTTTTCCCCACCATTTGATCTTTCAATAAGCAACTGTGGAGCACTTAGCAAAAGCTAGTCATTGTGCTAGGTCCCCAGGTGAATAGCCAGTCTCGTTAGCAGTGCTTTTAAGAGGCTTATAGTTCAACATGAGTAGGTGCTAAGTTATAGTTAGACAGAAGCAGTAAGTTCTGTTGTACCTTTGCAAAGTAGAGTGAGGATAGATAACAGTAATAATGTACATTTCAAAAACCCTTAAGAGAAAGTATTTTGAGATTTTCACCACAAAGGAATAGCAGATTTGACCTGATTTAAACATTGTCCAATGTATTCGTGTATTAAAACATCATATGGTACGTCATTAGTATGTATAAATTTCATACATCATTTAAAATATATTAAACCGGGCAGTGGTGGTGCATGCCTCCAGCACTTGGGAGGCAGAGGCAGGTGGATTTCTGAGTTCGAGGCCAGCCTGGTCTACAGAGTGAGTTCCAGGACAGCCAGGACTACACAGAGAAACCCTGTCTTGAAAAACCGAAAAAAAAAAAAAACTAAAATATATTAAAGTTTATAATTTAAAACCTGAAAGGCCATTGCTTCAGAACTAGATTATTAACCCCCAAATAATGTTATGGCTGCCATACTGAATATAGAAAAAATGCCACCAGAAAGTGTTGGGAAAGTATTCATACCTGTGGGAAATTATAAGTACTGGAAGTAAGGAAGATCAGCGAGAAGTTCAACTTTAGAATTCTTAGGTTTGTTTTCGCCAACTCACTGACCGGGTCCTCAGATGTTCAGCTAACCCTGTTAAGTCACAGGGTTCAATTCCTGGTACCTTAAAAAAAAAAAAACCAAAGCACACAAAACCTAGGAGCGATGATGTCTTAAGTGTGTAACTGTGCATGTGTATGTTTGTGTCCATGGGAGGAAATGTGGGCAAGTAATGTGCACATATTTCATATTTAGCTCACTTAACTTTATTAAATTAAATAGTGGTCTATTTTTTTTTAGAATTTCATACAATACATTTTATGTGTATGAGTGTTTTGGCTGCATGTATGTTTGCCTATCATATGCACGGCTGTGACTGAGGAGGGCTGTTGTGTCTTAATTATATTGCAATGCTCCTGCCTTGGGGAACCTGAGAAATGTCTTTAAAAAAAAAATTCTGTCAGAAGTTCTGCTTTTTTTACAGCCACAGTCACTTGGTTTAGCAGCTGGGGAGATGAGGTCAGGTGAGGAGTCCCTCCTTAACTTCTTGTGGAAGATCACCCTGTTTGTGTAAACGTAGCCATGCTTTTGACACACTTATTGAGCACCAACTGTTTTCTAGGAACTACTTGTTATGCCATAGTTCAAAAAAGACGAAGCAAATGAGGGGTGAGTGCCCTGGAGGAGACTGTTGACTGTGGACACCATTCTTATGCATCCCACACTTACACTCTGCAGCTGAAATCGGGTTTCAACGGCAGGCCACCTGCTCACTAGCAAGAGTGATTTTGGAGCAAAAAACCTTCACTTGAGATTTACCAGTGTAGAATAGGGGAAAAATCAGCGTCAGGGTTCTGTCTGGACCTGGGATTGGGAAACTAATTTTATCAATACTCTGAAGCTGACCAGACTTGGGGTATACAGTTTAGTAAACTTTCTACCAACGTTACATATTGCATTAGAAACAGATATTATTAATTTACGGTGAAATAAAAACTGTCAGGAGCTGGGGTGGGAGGGGGCTCCTTACACCTGTTCTTCTCACTGTCACTGAGCAGAAACCACACAAGTGGTCAGGCTTCCAGACAATGTCCCGACTAGCAGAGCTTTGGGTGTCTTCTCTCCTATGTCTGTATTTTTCATGTCTGGCTCTATCTCCTTATCACTCTCCCTGGAACAGTGTCAGTCAGTGGCAGGCCATTTTCATTTCTTTCAAATCACTTTGAGTGCCTCCTCTCTGAGCTCACTTTTATCTTTATATCCAAAGGAAAGCTTACTCTCCCCTGCCTGCCTCTCACCCTCACTTATTTGCGGGGAGGTGGGTGTGAGTCTTTAGCCTACATTTTACTTTTGTTTTTATGTTTAGTGGTGAGTTCTTCTTAAAAACAACTTTTTAAAAAGTAATTATTGTATTTATTTACATCCCAAATGTTGACTCTATTCCTGGTCCCCCCTCACAGTGATCTTCCCCCATCACCCCTCTCCTTCACCTCTGAGGGGATGCCCCCCCTCAGGTATGCTCCCACCCTGGGGTGTAAAGTCTCTACAGGATTAGGTGCATCCTCTCCCACTGAGGTCAGTCAAGGCAGTCCCCTGAAACATATGTGCTGGGGCCTCGGATCAGGCTATGTATACTCTTTGGTTAGTGGCTCAGTCTCTGGAAGCTCCCTGGGATCCAGGTTAGTTGACACTGTTGGCCTTCCAATGGGGTTGCCATCTTCTTTGGTTCCTTCAATCCTTCCCCAAACTCTTGCATAGGGATCCCCAACCTCAGTCCAATGTTTGTCTGTGGGTACCTGCATCTGTCTCAGTCAGCTGCTGGGTAGAGGCTCTCAGAGGACAGCCATGCTAGTCTCCTGTCTGCAAGCGCAACATAAGCATCAGTAATAGTGTCAGGGATTGGTGCCCGCCGACGGGATGGATCCCAAGATTTTAATAGCCGAATAGTTTTCCATTGTGTGAATGAACCATATTTTTTGTATCTACCCTTTGGTTGAGGGACGTCTTGGGTGTTTCCAGATTCTGGCTATTATGAATAAGGCTGCTATGAACATAGTGGAGCAGGTATTATCACTGAGTAGAGAAGTCAGGGCAGGAACTTAAACAGGAAGAGAGGCAGAAATAACTGAGCAAATCTGCTTACTGGTTAGTTTTCAGGCTCATTTTCAACTACCTTTCTCGTATGCTCTGAGCCCACCTGTCCAGCAATGGTACCAATAGTGGGCTGGGCTCTTCCACATCAATCCACAGTCAAGAAAACACTTCACATATGTGCTTATTGGCCAATCTGGTGGAGGCATTTTTGCAGTTAAGTTCTGTTCTCCTGGATGACTGTAGCTTGTATCTACTTGACAAAAATTAACCAGCGCAGTAGCATGTCACAGGTCTTTCCCACATCTTCAACCTACAACATTTTTTCTCTCCTGTAACTAATCCTTGAGATGTACAGGGAGTTGTATAAATGTCCTGTTTAGGATTTGAGCACTCAGCACACACTCTCAATACCTTAAATGGCCATGGGTCCCTGCATTCACCATTGTTCACTGCAGGGAAGCGTCTCCAATTAAATCTAGGAGGAATATTGACTATGTATATAAACATAAATACTTAGAAATTAGCTTGATGCTATGTCAACTTAACTAAACAACTCTTGGGGCCTGACAATTCCTCAGCCATGAGCTTTTGACTGAATTTATAGTGTCAGACTTGAATTCTTTCTTGTGGAATAGGCCCCAAATCTAATCAAAGAGTGGTTGGTTACAGTCATAATAGAGGTGCCACTATTATACAGGTGGGCACATCTTGTCTGACAGGTTGGTAAAGCTTTGAATGCCTTTTCTACCCAGCTGCATGCATAGCACCTTCCACCACTATGAAAGCTAGCCAGAAGGAAAAAGCCTCTAATTCAGCTCTAGCTTGATTTCCTTGTATCTTGAAAACAAAAGAAAGAATGTGGTGTTTTCAGTAATATGATCTCATCAACCTGGTGGGCAACCAAGAAGAATACCAAGTCCTTATATTACTTTGAGGGCACTTTATTTAAAGACAGGGTCTCACTATGTAGCTCCGGATAACGTCAAACTCCTTGCAGTCCTCCTTCCTCTGCTTCTGAATGCTAATATTACAGGCATGCAACACCATGACCAGATCCGTGTACAGTTTTCCCCATGTATTATGCAGTGGAGTTATTACTAAAATTTTTGGATTACTGGTTATTTTGATATCATTTTTTTATCTTACGTTGGAAGTAGAAGATATAAGACATATGAAGATAGAATACAGCAGTCACATGCTTAAAATGAAGGTTTCCTAATGGCCAAGCCATTGACAGATGTAATAGTGTATTTTAGGCTGGGCAGGATTGTGTACACATTGAATTACAGCACTCAGAGGGAAGTTTTACAGAAAATCTGGGCTATGTAAAGAGTTCTAAGCCAGCCAGAATTGTATAGCCAGAGTCTATCTTTTTAAAAGAGAAAAGGAGTTAATTCACAAACCTGTCAATCTACAATTGTGGCCTGTCTGCATGATACTATGGTTTGATAGTGGCACAAAAGTTTCAGGAGTAACCTATCACTCTCTGAATGGATTTAAGGCCCACTCCATGAATTGGAACTCATGACTGACACTGATAGGTGATCAAGAGTTGGAAGGATAGGATGGAGAAGTAGGAGAATCTGAGAGAAAACAAGGGAGGGGAATCTATAATCAGAATATACTGCATGGAAAATTATTTTTAATAAAAAACCAAACATATTAAAATATATGAAACAAAATGTTAATTCTATACTACTATTGCTATTTCTTTTTTTTTTTTAAAATATTTATTTATTTATTTTATTGATGAGTACACTGTAGCTGTCTTCAGACACACCAGAAGAGGGCATCCAATCTCATTACGGATGGTTGTGAGCCACCATGTGGTTGCTGGGATTTGAACTCAGGACCTCTGGAAGAGCAGTCAGTGCTCTTAACCACTGAGCCATCTCTCCAGCCCCCCTACTATTGCTATTTCATTGGCATAGCTATTACTGACTTGGACACTAAGGTGCCAGTTAGAAGACAAAAAGCCCGTGATATATTAGGAAAGCAACCAATTAAATTTCCTAGAAGTTAGGGTTGGAGAGATAGCTCAGTGGTTAAACGCACTCAAGGCTGTTCTTCCAGATTAGCTAAATTCAAATACCAGTGCCCATGCTGGTAGCTCAGCTCACAGCTGCCTGTAGCTCTAACTCCATGGGATCTGACACCCTCTTCTGGCTTCCCTGCATACTCACATATTAGTAGTGTAAGCACATGTAGAAATGAAACTTTTTAAATGACAAATTCTTAAAACTTTTAAGTTTCTTACAAATCAAATCCACAGGAGAGTTAAAATTTCTTCTTTAAAATCTATATCACCTGGATGTGCTGGGGTTACTAAGAATTCTGGAATTTTGGTTTCTTTAAAAACACAGAAATTTTATAAGAATGTGTTTTCATTTTAATCCAAGATGAAAGGATATGGGGCTTCTTCGAATTGTTCACAGAAGCTGACTATGATTTGCCTCGTGCTTTAGCAGAGGCATGGTTTGGTCAGATGCAGATAGTTTCTGCGACTGTTAGTCATTTAGGGGAGTTGGTTGTGGTTTGTTAGTAGTCATCCCCAAAGAGGAACCAAAAGGAAAGAAATTAAATTCAGATAGATAGATAGATAGATAGATAGATAGATAGATAGATAGAGATATAAAACCTCTATCCTTTTTTCTCTCCTATCTAGTGATAGGGGAGTGAAACTGGAGGGATAAACTGTGGGAAAAAGAAGAACTCACAAGGAGAAAAGATGGGCAGCATCTGGGCTGTGCATGTATTAGTTGGGGACACTGCTGACTCAGCACATCGCTCAGGATGGATGAGCAGAAACTGCTGCCAGGTCGCTGGTTTATTAACTCTGGTCACATGGCCCGAAACTAACTGTGTAAGCAGGGTAGCCTTGGATTCATTGCAGTGCTCCTGCCTCAGCCTCCCAGTGCTGGGATCACAGGGATGTGTCACATGTCCACCATGGTTTCTTAGATTTATTTTTCTCCTAGTCAAGCAATTTGTTGTGCTATTCTTTTATTCAGATTTCAATTCATAGAAAAATAAGGTTCTGTGGCTTGAGGGCCACATTTAACAGCTTTATGGACATCTGGTCAACAACACCTAGACATTGGTGTCTAAAATAGTTTGTGATAATTTGAGTAAGAAATGTCCTCCATAGAATTGGCCTCAACCTACTTCCAGTTCTCTTCTCTCTGCTTCGTGCTGGCAATTGAGGATGTGACCTCTCAGTTTCCTGTTCCTGTCACATGGCTGCCTGCTGCCATGTCTCCACCACATGACGGACCCTCACCCTTCTAGAACCATGAGCCAGATGAACTCTTTCTACCCTAAGTTGCCTTTGGTCCTGATGTTTTATCACAACAGAAAACTAAATAATTCACAGTCTTTCTTCAATAATAAAATTTCGGAGTTGGGGGGAGGAAATTATACTTTCCTTTAAAGTTGTTTTGAAAAACAACTTTAAAATATTTAATAGCTCCTTTTTTTCTCTATATCAGAGAGTAGTTTCTACTTCATGGAATTTGTCTAGCTCCTCAACTCTTCAGTAGAATATGAATTACTTCTCACATTTCTTTCTTTAAAACACATATAATATATACACACACATAAGTATATATTTCTGCTATTAAAATATACCCCTGTGTGCTGGCATTTTCATCATTAAAGGAAAGTTGTAAAATCTTCCTGTGTGCCAAACATTGATCTGAACACTGTGCATATATTTAATCCTCACTTTTTATAAGGAGGTACTATTATTCCTAAAATACAAATGAAGAAGCCAGAATATACACTTTTGATAACTTGTTCAATGTCACAGAGATTCTAGTCTGCCATAGCAGAGCTCAGAATCCAGGTCTCAGAAGCAGGAGTCCATGTTAGCCACACACACAAAGCTAGTAGCATTCAATGTGACCATTTCCTTCAGCCATCATTAAACAGAGTCATAGACAACAATTTACATACACACTGCCACATGAATGCTGTCACAACTAATTTTGTGTTAACTTGACAAAGCAAAACCTTCAATGTTGCTTCAATTGCGTTTGGGGGTAAAGTCAACATTTTAAGTTAAAGTAAAGCAGGTTACACCTTACACTAAGGGTATGCCTGTTATATTAGTTAGGGTTCTCTAGAGTCACAGCCCTTATGAGTGTCTCTATATATTAAGGGAAATTATTGGAATGACTTACAGCCTGCAGTCCAACAATGGGTACTCTGAGTTGGAGGAAGTCCAAGAGTACTTCCAAGGAAGTAGTTGCTCAGATCCAAGAGGGTAGGTGTTTCAGCTGGTCTTCTGTATAAGCTGGAATCCTGAAGAAATAGGTTCCAACAGATGTGTTGGCAAGTAAGTGCAAGCAGGCAAAGAAGAAGGATGCCTTCCTTCTTCCATTGTCCTTATGTAGGCCTCCAGCAGTAGGTATAGCCCAGATTAAAGGTGTGTACCACCATGCCGGATCTAACCTGTTCTTTACTTGAAACTTGCTCTGTCCCAGGCTGGCCTTGAACTCAGAGATCTACTTGCCTCTGTCTACTGGAATTAAAAATGTGTACTACCTTGCTTGGGACCAAGCTTTTCATTTCCACTATGCCTCAAGATCTGCATCAAAATTGTGTGTCATCCTATGTCAAGATCCAGATCAAAAGCCTATGTCTTCCAGTCTCAAGATCTGGATCACAGATAAGTCCTTCATTTCTGGATTGTAGTTCATTCTAGACATAGTCAAGTTGACAACTGGAAATAGCCATTACACCTGTCCAATCAGGATGAGGCTTGAATAAAAGAAAACAGAGGAGAAAGACCTTGCTGTAGGAAGAGGAAGTTCTTCAGTAGACTGTCTTTGGATTTTATGTTATCAGCTTTTTCCCTGACTGGTTCACACTGTAGACTTCTACTTGTCAGTCTCAACAATCATATAAGCCAGTTCCTTGTAACGAATATCTTTGGCTAAATGATAGATAGACGGATAGTAGATGATAAGTAGATATACAGATGATAGATAATAAACAACAGACAATAATTGATAGGTGATAGAGAGATGATGCATGCATTCCATTAATTACTCTCAGGAGAATCCTGACTATATGAATAGACTTCAAGACACAGATTTCAAGCAGTAAGAAGGAATATTCAAAATACCACTGAACTTTACAACACTGACAGACATTTTACATGAATGTGTTCTTTTTTCCCCCGTGAATCATATTCCCTAAAATAACATGCTTCTAAAAATCCTGGACAGATGATTCGACCTGCTATATTTTTATCTTGTAGAAAAGATCAAAAGAAACATTTGGTTTTAACATTGCCATAACCAGTTTCTTTCTGGCTATTCCATTAGAAACCTAGACTGCTCTTGTTACTCATTTATGAGAGAAAATTAATTACTTTATTCATTCAAAGCACATTGGAATGCCCACGGTAGGTCCTGCTCCTAGACCCTGACTCTAAGAAAGCTTGATGTGAGGCAGACAAGTTAAAACCATTGCCTGTTGTGTTCAAGTCACACCCTAAATTTAAAAAGCACAAAACATGGCTGTCTAAACCTTTAAGGAAAAGAACGCCATGGAAGGCAGAGTACACATTAGGCAGGCACAGAAGGAATCAATCCTTCCTTTCTCTTGTCTTTCCTGCTGTTTACTCTTCTCTATATGGCTTCAGAATTATTAATGATTTACATTAATACCCACAAGAAACTTATGTGTTCCTAGGCACTTTCATGTTTCCCTTCTGTCTCCTTTGCCCAGTACTGGAAGGGCTGTCAGGTAACAGCATGAGTGGCCCAAATGCAGTTAGTTACACTTGAAAAGAATAATTCATTTCCCCATTGGATTCCCAAGCACAAATGCAGTCTTGGAGTATGAGATTGCTTAATATAAACCCTACTTTCCTCTTCATTGGGTTGGTTTTCTTTGTCAGCCATCCCTGGAAGTCACATTTAAGACTTGTTCTTCATTGAGACTGATGAAATTAGTTGACATTATACAACCCTTCATGTCTATTTGCTCAATCAAAATCAAGTTTAATGACTTGAGCGTGTACAAGAACTTAGAGCTCCCAAACTGGACCCCAAGGCAAATTCTCATTTTCATAAAAGGCTTTCCATCCCTCATTCTTTTTTCTTCCATCACAGAAATGACATTCTGGATGGCAATACTAGGAAGGCAGAGATTTTGAGCTGAGATAGGTATGTGACTTACTGTCCAGGGCTACACTGACAACAGGGGAAAGTGGTGTCTTGTTTAGAATGCATAACAGCTTGATTGATTCTTTAGGACTGGAGAGGTGACATTCAACAAAGCTCAGATTGTTTTATTTGATGGTCAGTAGGAAAGGGAGATCTGAGTTGAATGAACAGAAAGTACAGCTCCTCGTTGTGGATGTTTGAGGGACTACATTGTGTTTTGAAGGGAAACATACCATATTCAGACCCTGGAAAGAAAGCCAAGAGACAATGAGGCCCATCAGCTTCTAAAGTTCTCAGCTAGATTCCAGTCTCACAGAGATTCTCACAGAGGTGTGACCAGGCAGAAAGGTCAGGCTATGGACCCAGTCAGTTTCAACGACGCTCAATAAACTAGTATCCCTTGCCCACTACCCTGGCACCTGGGCTTGCTTTTCATCATAGAGTGCTTAAAGAAACCTCCCAGAGAAGCAGGTAAACTCTAGCTGGAAAAAGGCAAAGCTTTCAGCCAATTGTGATATAATTCACAACTAGAAGCCATGTCTGATGATCAAGAAACAGAGACCAAGGAATGAGACACAATGGATGACCACTTATGAGAGAAGCTGTTAATATGGTCTATAACCCCATACAATGATTCCATTGGTTTCTTGTCCAGAATTCAAGCACATAGCCACAGCCATCTTCAAGAAAGGATGAGTAATACTACCAGATAAGAATAGAAGTTCAGGGGTTGGAGAGACGGCTGCCAAGTCTAAGATGAAATCTCAAAGCCATTTGACTTGCATTTTCCTGATGGCTGAGGAGGTTGAACATGTCCTAAGTGCCTTTTGGCCATTTGTGATTATTGTGAACATTGTGTACTATTGTGTAATAATTTGTGAGCATCGAGAATACTCTGTTTAGATCTGTACCCAATTTTTATTTTGAGTTATTTGTTTTCTTAATGTCCAGTTTTGTTTCTGTTTCTTTTTGAGTTCTTTATATATTTTAGAAAAAAATATGGAACACTTCATGAATTTGCATGTCTTTCTTGCAGGGGCCATTCTAATCATCTCTGCATTGTTCCAATTTTAGTATATGTGCTGCTGAATTGAACACTAAATTTTTTTTAAAAAATTGAATTCAAGTTATTCTAAGAAAAAGAACATGTCATTCAGGGACAGCTAATACTGTCTTTCATATTAACCATATTCTCTGTGGGAACACTGCCTTAAAAACTCTGCTAGACTGGTGTTCCAATCTGTCCATTGGAACTCTTGCCTGATGACAAGAGACGGCCAGTTCAGGCTCCATATTCTCATTGCCAGGAGTCTTAGGGTCACTGTGACTTTAATTTTTTCAAAGCCTATTTTTAATGATGGTTCTTAAATGCTTTAACCTCTCTTTTAGCCTACCACCCACCAGAGGTAGTAGAAAAGAAAGGGTATAGAGGAAGTGGACCTGTTTAGAAATGGCTCTTTGGAACAAATCCCATCTGTGTTGTCAGGAAATCAGCAGTTCAGTTTACAGGTTAGCAGCAGCAGCTGGATTCACTCACAAACACTCATGGATACACCAGCAGTCCAGTACGGTAGTGTTAGGATAGCAGCAGGGGTGGCATGACTTAGCAGCCAGGCCTCAGCCTTGGTACAAGTCAGAATGAGGGACCTGGAAGGATGCCAGAAGCTCTCGGCTGTGCCACTCTCAGAGAAGATGGGAGACAAACAAGCGTTGCGCAGCTAGCTCTGTAAGCAAGTCCAGCTCAGCCTCCATCACTGTCCATTGAGTTCTATTTATACTCCCTTCAAACATCATGTGTCCTCTCCTGGTCTCACCCCAGCACATGTGTCTGTCTCAGCTGACATCACTCTGCCAATCAGCCCAAGTCTGCAGAAGTGGCAAGAAACTGTAGCACACCACCAGAAGGTTTATTTTTATTTTTTTATTTTTTTGTGCATTTCATTCTATGGAGTCCTGACAAATGGAGCTTAACTACGCAATGTGAGGCAGACATGCGTGCTGTTAGTGAAGAATCCTTCATCATGTGTCCTTTCACATGCTTGCTTTAGCAGAACATCCTTTCACCTGTGTCTGTTTCAGCGAAACGTTCCTTCATAACTCTGCCTTAGCTTTGTACCTGTGTCCACGCCAGCTAAATGTTCCTTCACAAGTTTGCTCCAGCAAAACACCGTCCAACTGACTTTCCCAAGAACCCTCAAGTTTCCACTTCAGGTCACTCTCATAGATTCCTAGGACTTTCCATTGTCCTAGGTTTCTTGCTTGTCTTACAGATGGCCCCCAATCCAGTTGTCTTCTCCCAGTACTCTATCCTTTCATCCGCCCTTCAATTTTGTCATTCCTGTCCCCATCCCCTCCCCATCCCTCCCTCCACCCCCAGTTCTATTCTATTTCCCCTTCTTAGTGAGAGTCAAGCTCACTCTTGGACACTCCTTGTTAGTTAGTTTCTTTGTGTCTGTGTTTTGTATCATGCTTATCCTGTCTCTATGACTAATATCCACTTACAAGTGAGTACATACCATGTTTGTCTTTCTGGGTCTGGGTTACCTCACTCAGGATGATATTTTCTAGTTCCATCCATTTGCCTGATAATTTCATAATATCACTGTTTTTAAAGGCGGAGTAATACTCCATTGTGTAAATATACCACATTTTCTTTATACATTCTTCAGTTGAGGAACATATAGGTTGTTTCCAGTTTCTGGCCACTACAAATAAAGCTGCTGCAAACTTGAGTGAGTGTCCTTATGGTATGGTCAGACATCTTTTAGATGTATGCTCAGAAGTAGTATAGCTGGATCTTGTATAGAACTATTCTCATTTTTTTGAGAAACTACCAAAATAATTTCCCAAATGATTGTATCAGTTTGCACTCCTACCAGCAAGGGAGGATTATTCCGAGCCACAAAACCACAATTTGTCCTGCCTACAAGATGTGCATGGGTAAAAGATAGAGTAGAATTTGAGGGAAAGGCCAAGTAATGACTAGCCTAGTTTGAGCCCCATGACATGAGAGGAAGTCCATCACTCAGAATGATGATATTCTGCTATACTTGCAGACAGGAGCCCAGCATAACTGATATCAGAGAGGCTTCAAGAAGGAACTGATAGAAGCTGATGCAGAGACCCACAGCCAAACTTTAGGTGGAGCTTGGGAAATCCTGTGGAAGATGGGAAAGAAATGATTAAAGGAGCCAGAAGGGTAAGGACACAAACCCCGCCCCCGCAGAATCTATTGACCTGAACCCATAGGAGCTCATAGAGAGGAAACTGCCAACCAGAGAGCATGCGTGTGATGGGGTGGACCTCTGCACATATGTAACAGTTGTGCGGCTGAGTCTTCCTGTAGGACATCTAAAGCGGGAGCAGGGGCTGTCCCTGACTTCATTTCCTGTCTTTGGATCCCTTTCCCCTAACTGGGCTGGCTGCCTTGTCTATCCTTAACAGAAGAAGGTGTGCCTAGTCTTGTTGCAACTTGGTATGTCAAAGCTGGCTGATAACTACGGGAAGCCTCTCTTTTTCTAAGGTGAAGGGGAGGTGGAGTAGATGGTGGGAGGGGAGGGGAAAGGGAGGGACTGGGAGGAGAGGAGGGAGAGGAAGCTGCAATGAAATGTAAAGTAAATTCT
>NW_021604564.1:19814386-19843295 GCF_004785775.1 Grammomys surdaster | reverse complement strand
GGGTTTCTCTGTGTAGCCCTGGCTGTCCTGGAACTCACTCTGTAGACCAGGCTGGCCTTGAACTCGGAAATCCGCCTGTCTCTGCCTCCCAAGTGCTGGGATTAAAGGTATCTGATGATTTTTAAGATGAGATTTAAGCCAGTACCTAAAATGGCAGTTTTAAAAATCATTCTAACAGAGATAAACCAATTTGATACTTTTATGCCGAAGAATGTAACTAGACAATTTAAAAGTTTGGTTTTCTTTTCTTTTTTTCGTTTCTTTCTTTCCCTCTTTTTTCTTCCTTCCTCTCTCTCTCTCTCTCTCCCTTCCTCCCTCCCTCCCTCTCTCTCTCTCTCTTTCTTTCTTTCTTTTTGTAGTTAAGCCATTATATTTTCTACAGGGGCAGAACACTTTGCAGGCCTAGTCAGAGACCATGTAATTCGCAACATTCAGTGGTTTTAAATTGGGGCTGAGGAATTTGAGGCAGGGTACGTGGGCAGGGTTTGGTGCCTGATGCTTTGCACAGCGGAGAACAAGCATGTTGAGGATCAAGGCTGTAGTCAAATCAGGATACAGCACAGGCAAGCAAGCACAGCCAGAAATGCCTCAGCTAACCTACACTTCTGATACAATGTCCAGCACCTCCAGTAGTAAGAGAAACTGGCAGCTTCATCCCTCACCCCACCTCACCCCCAAGTTCTGCTGATCCTTTCCCATATGCCTTCTGTGTGGACCTTGTGTCATGTTGGGGTGTCTGTTATACCACCACCCATTTACATTCAATTCTCTGCTTTGACTGATGTTTGCTCTCTAGTGTTCTGGAAAATCTGTGGCGAGACTAGATCCTGCATTCAGAGGAGAGATCTGTCTGGTAGACTGTAGAGTCCCAGCACCAAAACACGTCACCAAGCCACAGCTAATTCTATCATTGAACTATAGGTGTGTGTTTCAATAGAAAAAAGTTCTCTCCCAATTCCAGGGAGCTTTTCACAATAAAAGTGATTGGTAGCTTGCATAGTTTCCATTATCTGTTGCTTCATTGATCACAGGTTCACTGGGACAACTGCTTATCCTGGGAAGCTGGAGGTCCACAGAAAGTTTCCACACTGCTCTCTTTCATCCATTAAAGCCATCTGGGTAGATTTGAGATGAACATGGTGTTAGGCTAGTTGTATGATCAATGCCCTAGTGTGGTGGTTTGAATATGCGTGGCCCATCGCGGGTGGTACTGTTAGGAGGTGTGGCCTTGTTAGAGGAAGTGTGACACTGTGGAGGCAGGGCTTTGAGATCTCATATACATGCTTAAGTCTGGCCAGTGTGATCCAGAGTTTCTTCTGGCTGTAGTCAGATCAAGAGGCAGAACTATCAGCTCCTCCTTCAGCACCATGCCTGACATTCTTCTGTTCATGTCCTGTAATGAATGTGTTCTTCCTTTATAATGAATGTCCATTTACTGATTGTGTGTGTGTGTGTGTGTGTGTGTGTGTGTGTGTAGGCAAAGGAACAACCTCAGGTGTGGTTCCTCAGGAGCTGTCTACCTTGGGTTTTATTATTTATTTATATGTATGTGTTATGTACATGTATGTGTAATTGTGTACATGTATGTGCGATTGTGTACGTGTGTGTGTGATTGCCCTTGGAGGCCAGCAGAAATGAGTCAGATACCCTGAAGCTGGAGGCGAGGCAGCTGTGAGTACCCAAATGGTTATTGGGAACTGTACACAGGTACTCTGCCAGAGCAGTAAATGCTCATCACTGCCGAGCCATCGGTCCAGTGACCACAGTGGGTTTTGAGACTGAGTCTCTTATTGGCTTGGGGCTCACTGATTTGGCTTGGTTTCCTGGACAGTAAGTCCCAGGGGTCTGCTTGTCTCTGCCTCCCCAGTACAGTTATTACCTACTGATTTTATTTCTACTTTAGGACCATAGAAAGCAAATTCATTTTTCCTACAGTTAAGTAAAGACTATTATGTGTAGCTACATTTTCCACCTAATATAAAAGTGTTACTGGATGTAAAGGTTATAGGTTTCTTCAAACATCTCTACACTTCCGGGAATTCAACATTTTAATTTATCTATTTTACCCTCCACGAGAGAGAGAGAGAGAGAGAGAGAGAGAGAGAGAGAGAGAGAGAAGAGAGAGCAGAAGATGACTTGAGAGGGTTGGTTCTCTCCTTCCACCACATGGGTTGTAAGGATGGAACTAAGATTATCAGTAAGATAATTGTCAGCAAGCACCTTTACCCAGTGAGCTATCTTGATGCCCTCTCTTCCCGCACACCCAAGTTCAGACCTAAGTCTTTATGTTTCAAATGCAAGCCTACCAGTTATACTACCTGTTATACTACCTGTTATACTACCTGTTATACTATACCTCCAGTCCATAGCATCCGTTATAAGCCAGTAAGAGCCATGGTGATTTGCATGCCTCTTATGTAACAGCAATGTGTGTGTACCATTTCTGATCTTTATAACCTCGTCGTCAGGTGATTAAATGATATTAACCCTATGTGCATCCTTTCTAGTCACTGCATCTAAGATTTGGTAAACCCAAGTAGGGGACATGATTGACACACAGTGGTAGTCAATAAATACTAATTTCTTATCTTACTTTCAGTAGAAGTTTTAAGGACTTTAACTCAACTCTTGTGCCCTTCCCCCAGCCTTGAGCAGGCCAGAAAAACCTTGTTTACCACAATAGACCTAGTAATAGGACCTGGGTGGAGTTATCTACCTTGGCTGCAGGTACAGCTTCCTACAGGAACTTAGAAGAATAGACTGCCCGCTGTGCTTGCCTTGTGACATAATCTGGCTGAAATAAAGAATGGGTTCGGTGGGGCTTTCCCTTTACATAGAAGAGCTGAACTTTGAGTCTCGATCAGTAAACTTTGTCTTGGCTTCATGCTTCTCTCCTCTCTCCGCCCCCTTTTTTCATTTCCAGCCTCCCTTTCAGGTGAACCTAGTTCATCTGTGGCCACAGGCAGTTACAAACTCTAATGTTTTACTTTCATTTTTTTCCCCCTCTTCATGTAACCAACCTAAGGAACTCTTTTGGTTCTTGGTGAAAGTACTTTTCCAGATTTGTATCAGCCATAAATTTTGGCCCTTAAAGCCAGTCGAAAGAATTTTAAAGGATTAAGGACAGGGGACTTTATTGTTTCAAAGTTTCAGGCTGTTTAGACCCACACCTTTAAACATGATGATGATGGTGATGATGGTGATGGTGATGATGATGGTGATGATGGTGATGATGGTGATGATGGTGATGATGGTGATGGTGATGATGGTGATAATGATGATGGTGATGATGATGGTGATGATGGTAATGATGATGATGATGATGATGGTGATGATTGCTGCTGTTGCTGCTGCTACTATTACAGTTTTGAGGTCTGCTCCTTCCATGAGAGAAGCACTACTTCATATAGAAGAGTGGCATCTAAAAGCTAAGTTTGATCTAAATGCAACTCTATTTTAAGTTTCACAGACTAAAGTTTCTCTTGCAATCATTGCAACTTAGCTGACCTAAGAGAAAGGAAAAGACTGAACTCTGGCTGATTAGATTGCAGGGCTGGTGGTGGCAGCTGCCATTCTCTCCTGAGATCTAGGTGATGAGAACATCTTTTATTTGAAGGACTTGATTTTGTAAACAGACATTCGAGTTTTGCATCTAGCCGTGTAAGATGAGCTACTGCAACTCAGACTCTTGGCTTTGACACATTGTTAGTTTCCTTAGGTGTGCACTTCTCTAAGCTAGGATATACTAATAGGACTGATCTCACTGGTTACTTAGCAACAGAGGCTGGTACCTGCCAACCGAGATGTCCTGGAAGGGAGAATGAGAAGACGCTTGCCTTTGTCCTTGTTTTAGTTTGGGTTTCTATTGCTGTGAAGAGAAACCATGGCCAAGGCAACTCTTATAAAGGAAAACATTTAATTGGGGCTGGCTTACAGTTCAGAGGTTCAGTCCATTGTCATCATGGTGGGAAGTATGGCAGTGTGCAGACAGACATGGTACCAGAGAAGGAGCTGAGAGTTCTACATCTTGATCCAAAGGCAGCAGAATGAGACTGCGACACACTGGCCAGACTTGAGCTTCTTAGACCTCAAAGCCTCTAATAACGGAGCTCTTCTAACAAGGCCAAACCTCCTAATAGTGCCACTCCTTTTGGCCAACATTCAAACACATGAGCCTATGGGGCCCTTCCTATTCAAACCACTACAGTCCTCTTAAAAGGTAAAGAACATGTACTATGTTTTGGGACCACTGGGACTGAACTAATGCTCTAACCCTAAACCAAAGTGTGTGTGTGTGTGTGTGTGTGTGTGTGTGTGTGTA
This sequence comes from Grammomys surdaster, assembly GCF_004785775.1. Taxonomy (NCBI): domain Eukaryota; kingdom Metazoa; phylum Chordata; class Mammalia; order Rodentia; family Muridae; genus Grammomys; species Grammomys surdaster. Next base: position 19,838,974 of record NW_021604564.1, on the reverse strand, counting down.
AATATATATGATCATGTGTTGAGGATTGGTTTTAATGTTTTGAATTAATCCAGCCCCCTAAATTGGGAATCTGTGTGTCCAAACACTGAAGATCCTAGTCCCCAATAAAGAGCCAATGGCCAATGGCTGGGCAGGTAGACTGAGGTAGACCTTTGGATTTGCTTGGACTAGGAAGTGAGAGAAAGGAAGAAGAGAGGGAGATTACCATGTCTTGGAGGGAGACAGAGAAGATTTAGAGCTGCAGAAGAAAATTCATCCAAAATGAAGGTGGGAAGGGAAAGCAGCCTTATGAGAGGGGCTGCCTGGAAGGTAATAGGGTATCAAAGATAAAACATAGATTTAGAAGGTGTAGAGCCAGGAATACTGGAGGGAAATGCATGCTAGCTGGGCAGAGGATTAGAACTGCCCAGTCTTTGAGCTAGTCAAGATATATTAAAATTAACTGGTGTGTGTGTGTGTGTGTGTGTGTGTCTTTCATTCAAGAATCCAGATAGCTCCTGGATGGGTGCGCACATGCAGTCCACTGAGAGTCAAAGCAGTTAACCATCTGCTGCAACAATCATGACTCATACAACTAAACCTATAAAATATTTTATTTAACTCATTTATTAATAACAGAATAAAACAGTTAGAAGTAGTACAGAGGAAAAAGTGGTAGCCATAGATCAAGAATAGATATATATTACACAAGATAATACAGATTACATGCTTACGGAAGCAGTCTTCTTCATACAAGGTATACCAGATAAAATATTCAATGTCCTTTTGGAAATCATCCACATTTTAAAGGTCAACATTGTACTGTGTTTTAATGAATTTTCGATCATCAAATATTTTATCTGTAATGATTTTTCTCTATACTTCTCCTTCAGAACACTTCCCTCCCTGCCTTGAGTAGCCATCAGTGCTCTGGACTCCAGCTAAGGGACAGCTGAGCATTTAACAGTTTTAGTGGGATTTACCTAGATGTCTTCACACAGCTCTGCCTGGCCACCCTGGTGTAGGAAATGAAATGGTTCCTTACAATATTCCTTCCAAGCTCCATGCTGATCCACAAGCCATTCTTCGTTCTTCATCTAAAAGAGAATGGGGCCAGACTTTAACATGATAGTGCGTCCCACAGTACCAAGTACCAAGGCAGTGGGCTGAAAATCCATGTGATGCCTAAGGTTCCGTTTTAAATTTAATTACTGTGCTTAAGGAGTCTATAAAACAGAAATGCCTGTGACCGGTAACCCCCACTTGCCCAAGGACTGATAACTTTCGAGACTTGTGGGGGCTGTTATTCATGTAAGACAATAAGCCATGTGTTTTCACTTCTGTAAACAAGCTTGGTTGCCCCAGTTGCATAGAATGTGCTTGGTCACACACATAGGTGAGAGGTATGGAGTCAGGAAGTCTTGGCCAGTACTTAATAAAGCTTGCTTTAAATTTGTCTAAAAAATGTGGTAGTGGTCTTATTCTTACCTGGTGGGATTATCAGAAGTAACATCACTTTTGTATAAGGAACCAGAGAATGGTCTGTTGAAAGTTTCCTAACTGCTGTCCCCTCCCCTAAACACAATCATTTGGAAATTTCTCTGAATGATATCATAAATATTTATATAAATATTATCAAATGTGAATTGGAAAGGTGAAATAAATTCTTAAAAGAATCTCTTATAAAAAAGCAAAAAACTGCCAGGCGGTGGTGGCGCACGCCTTTAATCCCAGCACTTGGGAGGCAGAGGCAGGCGGATCTCTGAGTTCAAGGCTAGCCTGGTCTACAGAGAGAGTTCCAGGACAGCCAGGGCTACACAGAGAAACCCTGTCTCAAAAAAAACAAAAACAAAAACAAACAAACAAACAAACAAAAAAGCAAGAAACTGAATTGTTTCTCTGTTAATAGAAAGAATTAAAAATGTCTTTCTAATGAATAAATTAAAGAATATATAGCATACACACATGGATGGATTCAAGCATACAGCAGATACATAATATGTTATGAGAGAGGCAATTAATTCTTGAACACATTCTTTAGATTTTATAATGCTAATGATGTTTCTACTTTTCAAAACTTGTAATTAATTTTGATTTATTTCCTCATTATAGATAATAACATCAATACTTTTTCCATCTCTTCCAAACTTTGGTTGTTCCCACAGTCTGATGGCAGCCACTCTCTACTCTGCCTTTCTGACCTAAGTAATGAACCATGGGTGCATTACAGATGGTGAGGTGGACTAATCTTGAGTTTGAAGGATACGTAAAGTTAAGAAGTGATGTAGACAGTGACACTAATGAAGAGGATGGGGAGACCCCTAAGAAATGTAAGGACAGAAAATAGTTGAGAGTGAATCAGACAACAGGTTTATGCTGAGTAAGAAAGACCATTTTAGGCTACCTTGGGTGGAAGGCTGGAGTGTCAGACTGAGGGAATTTAACTTCACCCAAGTCACGGAAGAGTGTTTTGGACATCTGTTGCTTTGCCTCCTCAGAATAGATGCTCTATTCTGGAACAGCATCCTTCTGTTCTCTGGCAGTCATGCGTGCCTATTTTTACTCTGTGCTTTCTGGGAGCAGCCCCCTGACTCCTCAGTACTCCCATGATGTGGGTCTTATAAATCAGCCAGTACTGGGGATTCTGTTGGACAATGATGGAAGGCTCCAGTGACGGATGCCTCACCCCTCCTGTGTCATTGTGCAGATTTTGGCTTAGGAGACAGGTTTCGCCTGTCTGAAGATGGAAGGAGTCAGGTTCTCACTGTCATTGCTTGTCCAGACTCCTGCAGGTACTCATCCTCCACATTTGTGTGTGCAGCCATACACTTCTCTTTTCTTTTCCATCTGATTTTTTTTTCAGTACTAGGACTTAAACCCAGAGTCTCGCACATTCTAGGCAAACACTCTACCGCTGATCTCCATCCCAGCCTGTGTAACTAAATGTCCCACCAACATGGACAATGCTTGTGAGCAGGGTTTTATGAAGATTAATACAATGGCAAATGGAGTGCAAAAAACTATTTCTAGGGTCACCATGGAAATAGAAAGGAAGGAAAAGAAAAGTGAAGAATGTTGGAAAGAGAAAGAGAGCTTGGTAGTATGGACCAGTGGCATATGATATAATCCCAGATGCTTGGGAGGCTCAAGCAGGAGGATCCCCTGAGGTCAGGAGTTTAGGGTCAGTATGGAAAGCAAAGCAAACTCTGTCTCAGATTTTAAAGAAGAGGGGATGTTAGTAGGTAGAACAGGGAGAAGAAACAACACTCACTGGGTGAGTGATAGTGACATTGATGATGATTTGAGTGAGAAAAAGTGCCATGCAATAAACAGTGGATTTGAGGAAGGAGCTTAAGAGACCATGCCTTTGTTGAGTAGGATGTGATGTACATTTTAGTGGTGTACTCACTGATGCCTGTGCTATTGAAAATAACCCATAACATGTGCTTATATAAGCAACTCTGATCACACGCAGATTGCACAGAAACACACACACACACACACACACACACACACACACACAAGTTGGGAAGTAGAAGATTAGAATGGGCCAGTGAGTTAGTACAGCTGTTATAAAGTCAAGCAGCTGGACGACTCAGATGTAGGTGGCATTTATCTCAAAGTGACTGTGGAGAGGAAAAGGGTGAGGAGCAGCGGAAACAGGTGGAAAAACTGATGAGAATTACCCCTTGGAATTGAAAGATAGAGAACCTTTCCAATAGGTGGGCCACCAAGGTAAAGACAGCCACAACACAATGGTCATCTCCCAGTGCACACTGTAGGCCTACCAGAGTCCTGCAAGTGGAAACAGGTTCCCTTTGAAGTGATGGTGACATAGAAGAAGCTGTGGGTGGAGACTAACAAGAAGAAACTGGGTAAAATGTTAATGGAAGAGCTTAGCCTAGGCCTTTTGTTTTATTTCTGGGTTAGAGAAGGTAGACAAAGGAGAAAGGTGTGCGTTGGTTCCATGGAGTAAGGAAGGAGACAGACCAACAGGGTGGAGAATGCAGATGGAGAGGGGGGTGGCAGGCCCTTCAATCTGAGCCTAGCTGAGAACAGGAAAGAAAAGACAAAGATGTGGGGAGCCTGGAGAGGAGCCAGGGGGCTGGTGATGTTTCAACACAGACATAGGGTGCGGTTGTGGAGGGGTGGGGAGTGGGGTTGGGATGGGTGTGGGGCCTATTCCACTTACCTGACTGGAGAATCATATTACTGTTGGACAGCCAAACTGCTATCCTCCCCATGAGGTCTCACAGGAGACAGCATTGCTGTAAACTGATATTTGTGTTAGGGAGGAGAGAGAGAGAGAGAGAGAGAGAGAGAGAGAGAGAGAGAGCAAGAAAGGATACAGTCTGCTACTTGCCTCAGCCGGGTAACTCTTAGTGAAAATATGGTGACTACTGATGTTGGCATGACAAGAACAGCAGGAGGCAGTTCCATCACGGATGACAAATACAGTAAGTACAGCTAGCATCACTTATATAGAGTCGAGTACAGACTTAATTGCGGGTGGAGTAAATTTCACAACATGCAGTGAGATGTGTGCTCTTGTCTCAGGGAGGCTCCTCAGAGAAGCCAATTGTCAAGTTTGGTAGGTGTGGTTTTCTTCTCTGAGTAACAAATTCAGCTCAACAAGAAGAAAGACCTGTAATGAGTCAGAGGCACAGCCAGCAGGAAGTCTACCCTTAAAACTCACTAGGGATCCAACTTTTCAGAAGCAGAACTGGAGAAACCTGTTTGAGAAGCAGCACTAGCCTCCTGATATAGGCTCTTCAGACTCTCCCTCGCCACAATTATACTTTACAGCAGTGACTTTTGCCCTGGAAAAACTAGTCACTTCCAGCTGTGGTGGGGATGACAGCCCCACCCAAGGTTTCTACCTTCCCTTTTATTAGTCGTTTGCTCCGCAAAGTTCTGTAACTCGTTCTTTACTGGCACTTCCGGTTCTTGGAAGTACTCCTTTGTGGATTTTTAGAAAGAAGTAAAAGGGTGGAGTCAGGGCTGAGCGGGCTGCTGAGTGATGCAGGATAGGACTCCCGTGTATCCAGAACTCCATCACTAAAGACATTCGCCTCTAAGGAGTGGAAGGCCACGGGAACTTCAGGGGTGTAAGCTTATACTTCTAAGAGCAAAAGGAGTACAGGAGAACTTCCTACAAAGTAAAATTCTGGAACCATCTCTAATATCAGGGACTCATGACGACATATTTGAGTTAGAGTCTATGACTATAGCTCAAAATTACCTACAGTCACAGGGTCCTAACAAACTCGGGATTGCTTTTTGGGAAGGGCCAGTACTCCCTCAGGGGTATTTGAAACTGGAGACTTTGTAGTTGCAGAAACTGTTGGAGTGCTCTAGGCATTTAGGAGGTGTGGGACATTTAAGTTACAGTGCTAAACTTCCTGCCTTCAGAAAAAGGGCAACAGAGACTGGGGTTATTTTGAGTGCTGATATCACTCAGTTACCATAGATCCAGTACAACAGGGTATTTCCTCCCAGTCTTCTAGTATTATATATGTTTTTTTTTAACTTGATGGATTAAATTATTTGAAAATACAATCCAATTTAGTTGGATTTAGTATGTGCGAGTGAGACATGGTCTCAATATGTTGAGGCCAGCTCAAGCCAACCTCATACTGACTAAGTAGCTGAGGATGACCTTGAACTTCTGACTCTCCTTCTGCAATTACAAACACCACCATGCCCAGTCACAGGTGGTTCTGAAGATTAAACTCAGGACTTCCTGCACGCTGGGCAAGCTCTTTGCCAACTTGAACTACAACCCTAGCCTTATGTTGTTTATGTCTTCACTAATTAGTTTCAGTGCCATTTTCAAATATGAGAAGCAATATAAAAATCTGGGACACTATGAAAAGAACAAACTTAAAAATAAAAGGAGTAAAGGAAGAAGAATCCCAGCTCAAAGACCCAGAAAATATTTTCAACAAAATCATAGAAAAAAATTTCCTAACTTCAAGAAAGAGATATCTATAAAGGTACAAGAATTATATAAAATACTAAGTAGATAGGACCAGAAAAAAATGTTCCCTCACTACATAACAATCAAAATACTAAATTTACAGAAAAAAGAATATTAAAATACTCAAGAGGAAAAAAAGCCAAACAACATATATAGGCAGATCTATTAGAATTGCACCTGACTTCTCAACGGAGACTCTAAAAGCTGGGAGAGTCTGAGCAGATGTACCAGAAGATTCTTTCTTTCTTTGTTCCTTTCCTTCCTCCCTCCCTCCCTCCCTCCCTCCCTCCCTCCCTCCCTCCCTCTCTCTTTCTTTCTTTCTTTTTTTCTTTCTTTCTTCACTTTACATCTCAATCCCTGTCCCCCTCTCCTGGTCCTTTTCTCCCACAATCCTTTCCATTGCCTCCCTCTGCTTCTCCTCTGAGAGAGTGGAGGGCCCTCCTGGATACACCCCCACCCCCACTCTGGGTGCACATCAAGTCTCTGCAAGGCTAGGCTCTTCTTCTTCCACTGAGGCCAGACAAGATAGCCGAGTTAGGGGAACAGATTCCACAGGCAGGCAACAGCTTTAGAGACAGCTCCTACTCCAGTTGTTCAGGACTCACATGAAGACCAAGCTGCACATCTGCTATATGTGTGGGGAGGCCTAGGTCCAGCTCTTTGGTTGTATGCTCTTTGGTTGGTGGTTCAGTCTCTGAGAACCCCCAAGGGTCCAAGTTAGTTGATTCTGTTGGTCTATCTCTTTTGGGACCCTCAATCCTTTTACCATCTGTGAGTCACCATCCTCTGCACCTGTGCTGTTATGCCCGATCTCCCATCTCCATGCATTTCCCTGAGAAGACTGCTGAAGGAGAAATCCAAACTTAGGTGGTAGGCTGGCAAGTGTGTCTCCTTGTTCCTGTTTTGATCCTTGTTCCTGTTTTTAATTCCTGTTCCTGTTTGTGTTCCTGTTTTGTGGGGAATATAAAAGGGAGCTGTGCAGTTGAAAATATAGCATTTGGTTCTTTACCAGATGACTCCTTGTGTTTCTTTCTCTCACCCTCAGCCCTCCGCTGATCCAAGGAACTCAGTCAGCTATGCTGGCGTAGCTGACAACCATCTCTTCCATAAGAGTCCCCAAGCTCCATCTAATGTTGTGGGTAGAGCCTCTCAGAGGACAGACATGCTAGGCTCCTGTCTACAAGCATAACAGAGTATTATTAGCAGTGTCAGGGATTGGTGCTTGCCCATGGGTCTCTAGTTAGACCAGTTATTGCTTGGCCATTCCCTTAGTTTTTGCTCCATGTCCTGTCCTACATGTCTTGTAGGCAGGATAAATTTTGAGTCAAAAATTCTGTGGGTGGGTTGGTATCCCTAGCGCTCCACTGGAGTTCCTGCCTGGCTACAGGAGGTGGCCTCTTCAGGTTCCATATCCTCACTGCTGTGAGTCTCAGCTAAGTTTATCTCCATTGATTCCTAGGATTCTCCCCTATCCCAGGTCTCTGGTACATCCTCCAGATGTTCCCTGTCAGGAGCCATAATGGGACAAGCTAATAATTAGCAGATGATCATCCTGAAATGGTTTGCCTTGGATTATTATATAATCTGCAACAAGCGAGTCCTTATTCAACAAGGCTGTAAGGGACTTATTTTAGGAAAGATTCCTGCTATTAATATGCTTTCCCTATTATTATTATTATTAAACATATGTAACAATCACTAAGCAATAGCACTCCCCTTTGGGGCAGATCTCTGCAGACCCACGAAGATGTACTGTCTTGTAGTGATGCTATATAGACAAATAGATGACTTGTTAAGTCTTAATGATGATCCTATAAGAATTCCTAAAATTATATCAATGATTATTAAGCTCTTTTATAGCAGGACTGCTATTAGGTCCTTTTCTAATAGTCAAAACTGCAATGAGAACTCTGTCAGTCTCCTGAGTGTCATCAGTTAATAGCCCTTAGATAGTAACCAGACTTTCTCCTGCTCAGAGCACATTCCAAGAGGTTGTAAAACAATTATCCAAAGGTCACTAATAGGGAACTCACAATTTATTATAGGTGCTGGGACAGAAGATAAAATATTGCCTGGGTTTTCTATACAAATCTTCACTAATTTCTTAGTTATAGTTTTAAGCCTTCAGTGAACCTGTACACTAGACAAATGATGGATGTTTAGCCAAATAATTACTCCTAATGGATATCCGTGTAAACATTCTGTGTTGTAAACTTCTATTTCAATTTATGATTTGATTTTTGGTGTGAACTTGTGATGTAACATGTAATCATGTATTCTGTAAGATGTATAAGTACTGAGGACAAAGAGATGAGAGAAAAGATAGAATAGAAATTTTTTTAACCTTTCCCCATTTAGAGTAGTATATAGAATAGAACTTTTTCCTTTTCCCAGATAGAAGTTTTCCTTTTCCCTACTTAGGACCTTTCCACTTTTCCCCTTAGATAACTTTCATAGGAAACTTTTAACAACTTAGTAATAAATGCTATAACCATGTCTCTAAGTGTCTCTTCTTCCTGCAACCTCAGACTAGCAGGCATAAGTTAGAGCCCAGCAGTTCCTGCTGAGATAGTACAAAGGCTATTTACTAAATCCTTTACTGTTTTTGGGCTGAGGTGATAAGTGCCAGAAACTGCAGTTTCTGGCCTCAGGATCACAGAAGACAGGTCAGCTACAGTAGCATAATAATGTAGATAAGTAAACCTTTATTATACAGCAACCCCCCACGCTCTTCCCCCTCGGTTGCCTCAAGAAGAATCGACAAGAAGAAAAGAAAGAAGCTTCCCTTCCCCCCCTCCCCCAAGCCAGGGCTGGCCCCTGGCAGCCCCCCACCTCACCCACTCCCACCAGCTAGAGAGTTCCATTCATTCTCATGGCCATGTGGCCATCTCCCCTGTCTCTCCCCACACCTGATCCTGAAACCCCCCCATTCCCCTTCCCATCCCCACAACTACTCAGTTCCCTCCCTCCATCTGCCTTCTAATACTATTTTATTACCCGCTTCTAAGTGAGGTTCAAGCATCCTCATTTGGGCCTTCCTTCTTGTTTAGCTTCTCTGAGTCTGTGGAGTATACCTTCACTCACATCCACTTATACATGAGTACACACTATGCATGTCCTTTGGGGACTGGGTTACCTTACTCAGGGTGATATTCTGAAGTTACATCCATTTGCCTGCAAAATTCATGATGTGTTTGTTTTTAATAGCTGAATAGTATTCCATTGTGTAGATGTACCACATTTTCTTTATCTATTCTTCAGTCGAGGGACATTTAGGTTGTTTCCAGTTTCTGGCTATGACAAAGAAAAAGGTTATGAACATAGTTGAGAAGGTGTCTTTGTGGTATGGTGGAGCATCTTTTGATTATATGCCCAGGAGTGGTATGCCTGGGTCTTGAGGTAGAACTATTTACAATCTTCTGAGAAACTGCCAAATTGATTTCCAGAGTGTTTGTGCAAATTTGTACTCCCACCAGCAATGGAGGAGTATTTCTCTTGCTCTACAACCTTGCCAGGATGTGCTGTCCATTGAGTTTTTGATCTTAGCCATTCTGATGGGTATAAGGAGGAATCTCAGGGTCATTTTGATTTGCATGTCCCTGATGTCTAAGGGCTCTGAACATTTCTTTAATTATTTCTCGGCCATTTGAGATTCCTCTGTTGAGAATTCTCTGTTTAGCACTGCATCTCATTTTTTAATTGGGTTATTTGGTGTGGTGGTTTGAATATGCTTGGCCCAGGCAGTGGCCCTATTAGGAGGTGTAGCTTTGTTGGAGTAGGTGTGGCCTTGTTGAAGGAAGTGTGTCACTGTGGGGGTGGGCTTTGAAAGAGCTTCGCCCTAAGAAGATGCCAGTCTTCTCCTAGATGTAGTTGGATCAAGATGTAGAACTCTCAGCTCGTCCAGCACCATGCCTGCCTGGATGATGCAGTGCTCCTGCCTTTAATGATAATGGACTGAACCCTGTAAACCTGTAAGTCAGCCCCAATTAAAAATTGTCCTTTATAAAATTTGCCTTGGTCGCAGTGTCTTTTCACAGCCATGGCAATCCAAACTAAGACATTTGGATTGTTAGTGTCTAACTTCTTAAGTTCTTTATAACTTTTGGATATTAGCCTTTTGTCAGATATAGGGTCCTTTCCCAATTTGTAGGCTGCTGTTTTATCCTAATGACAATATCCTTTGCCTTACAGAAGCTTTTCAGTTTCATGACATCTCATTTAACAGTTGTTGATCTTAGAGCCTGAGCCATTGGTGTTCTGCTCAGGAAGTTGGCCCTGTACCAATGGCTATTAACCACTTTCTGTTCTATTACCACCACCATCAACAACAACAGCACCAAAACCAACACCAACCACGAAATAACAGGAATTAACAATCATTGGTCATTGATATCTCTCAACATCAATATAGTCAATCCCTCAATAAAAAGATGGAGACTAACAGAGTGGATGTAAAAACAGGATCCAACCTTCTGCTGCATAAAATTATATATATACCTCAACTTCAAGGTTGGACATTACCTCAGAGTTGGAAAAAGATATACCAAGCAAATGGATCAATTCCAGCTACTGTGGACACCAGGCATGCATGAATATGGCAGACAGACACAGACTCTGACAATATACACATACATAATAATTTTTAAAAGTCTTGTTCTTAAGGCTGGAGGTGTACAGTGGTAAAATATTTGTCTAGCACAAACAAGACAAACAAGGCCTTGGGTCTAATGCCGAGGGCCTTATCCCACACCCAAACTGTAACTCTACTGTCTTTGGCTCTTTGTGTTCAGGGCTGACCTCAAAAGGCATGGAAATATCTGATCCTGCCTTGATTTCCTTCTTGGCCAGTGTTCAAAGCAGAAGGTGGAGGGGATCCCCTTGGAGCAGATGGGATTTCACAGACAGGCAGGGCTTGTGTGGCCCTGGCATTGTCTCCCAGGCCACTCGCTTCCTCTCACTGGGTACCATTCGCAGCACATGTGAAATAAGGACAGTAATAGCACCTGTTTATTGGGGAAATTGTAAAGATAAAAAACAAAATAAGTCTCAGTAAACTTGCCGCAACATAACACACACTCAATAGAGATCTGTTTCTAACCTTGCATTAAATATGACCATGTAGTGGCTTTTGTAAGGAAAGACAATCTTTTTACGTATTACCATGTGCCATATGTAACATCCCACTACCATTTGAAAAGTACAGAATACTTATTTTTTTTTAAGTACGTTGGTTATCACTGTATGTTACAACCCATAAAATAAAAGACCACAGACTGACTGCTGAATTGGTTTCCATCACACATGTACTACTGAAGCAAACAAATGGACAGTTTATCAAATACAGTAAGTTATATAAAAAAATGAGTCATCGTGTCTGGGAGCTTAATTTAGTGGTAGAATATATTTTTAGTTGTGAGTTCAATTTCTGCACTCTCCCCCAAAGACAAAGTACATTGAAATGAGTTCTGCAGAGTAAATATGGACAGAGTAACTATATAAACACAAATTGCCACAATGAGGCTGGAGGGATGGCCCAGCAGTTAAAAACACTGGCTGTTCTTCCAAAGGACCTGGATTTCATTCCCAGCACTCATATGATAAGTCACAACCATCTGTAACTCCAGTCCCAGGGAATCTGATCCTTTCTTCTGGTTTCTGGAGGCACTGCACATATGTGGTGAACTGCTACACACGTGAGCAAAACACCCATACACACAAAAATAAAATTTAAAATATGGTCACAAAGCAGCAGCAGAAAATAAATTTGGATGGTTTTCTTTGTACATAGCGACAGCACAAACAGCCAAAGAAATAATTCAGTTAATTCCCCGTGCAAGTACAGGAGCAAACAGCACAGGAAGGAGTGCCATCAGGCTAGACAGACAGACAGACAGACAGACAGACACACACACACACACACACACACACAGAGTAGGTCAGAGTTCACAGGACGTTGGACACAGCAACATGGGAACAGATTGAATCCCAACAGAAGCAAGCTTAACAGTCAGTCCGTGTCTCCACAACTGTGCACAGAAGACGAGAGGACCACAGAGATTTATCTCCTCAGAACCCGGAAACTATGTCTGTCACTGCTAAATCCTGATAACCGTCTCTGTCCCTGGGTGTCATTGCCCTTGAGGGAGTGACATCTTTCCTCTGACAGAGTCTCTGCAGTGAGGGCTGATCTCAGCACTGTCTTTTGCTCTACAGCAGTTGTGTTCAGTGTCAACTCGCTTCTTATCTCTTTGTTTCTTTCGAACTTTATGCCTTTAGTTGTTATAAACTCTGAATAACCTTGGCTGCTTAATGAAGACGTTTTCCTCCCTCAGTTGTAAAACACTAAAATGACTGTCATGTGACTGTATGAGAGGGAGCGTCAGCATGAGGTCTTGTGTATGCTAGACAAGTGCTCCACCACTAAGTTACACACACACACACACAGACACACAGACACACAGACACAGACACACACACACACACACACACAAACACACACTCACTCAAAACCCAAACAAACAAAAAACCCAAACCCTCATGTCCTCTTCAAAACAAAACAAACCTCACTTTAGGATAATTGCAGTGCTAATTTATAAGTTCTGCCCTGCAAGTTTGTGACCTACGATACCATTATCACATGATAGCTCTAAAGGCTGCTTTATGTTGGTGCACCCTGCAATTAGGAAGCCATCCTATCATTCGCTATACTCCTTGCCTTCTAGGGCTGGGTTCTTATTGATAGTATTTAATTTGCTGTGGCATGACTGTTACAGATACCCTATAGTGGGAAATAATAAAATACATTAGCCAATATAAGAGATTAAATCACATAGGAGACACCCCCCACACACACAATTTAAACCATGGAGAGCACTTTTCTGATGGTAATCGTAGTAACTTAAGCTGACAATAACATATCAATATTTTTTTTAAATGTGGCCATGGAATATTTTCATCAGATTCCTTTGATGTGCCTGTTAAAAATCCAGGTTCATAATTTTTGTCCCCTGCTTTGCTCTGAAGTCTACTGAATTAGAGCCTTATTTTAAATAAGGTTCCAAGTTGATCCTGGGCTGTTTGAATTTGACCCCCAGGGCACCTATTTCAGTTTAGAGTTTCTTTTCCATAGTGTTTGCTGCTGACTCTCTTCCCTGAACTTCAGTCACCAACTCCTCATCCCCTGAAGCACACACACCCATGGACTACCAGTTCTCCCCACTAACTCTAATTTCTTATGGTTCAAGAGAAAGAGAGATCCCTCCCAATGGGTCCACAGTTTAGACAGCCTCTTCACTTTGCTCAGACAAGACACAGAGAAAAGTACAGCTTGGAAAGATGCTGAGGCTGCCTTACTGAGTAGGCTGCGATTTACTTTGAGGGTAAACACAGGAGCGTGTACAAGTCCTGACAGAAAACAGAAACAGGACGTCAAGAAGTAGAGAAAGGGTGGTTTGCTGTTGTTGTTGTTGTTGTTATTTTTATGGCTAAGTAACTTTCATCCTGCTGTTCACCCTTAATTTAGGACAAGATCTTTATGTCGACATTAAATGGAAGCCTGGGTTTCTGTAACGTACCCTTCAGTTCAGAGGCACTTTTGAGTGCATTACTGACAGTCAGACAAGGAAAAGTGAGACAGTGTGCCCTGCATTTGGGAGCCACATGAGGTATGAAAAGGCCTGGAAGGGTTCTGATCCACAGTGTGTGGAGTGTGTCCTAGAGCTGCTGAAGTTCTTGAGTAGAGTAGTCATTCATCATTGCAGACGTTTGTAACCATTGTCAAGGCTTCTTAGATGCTGACAGATGAGTCTTGGTTACATATAAGGATCTTCCTGGTGGTCTGTTCATTCAACGTAGAGTGCCAGCCAGTCTGGTCCATTCGAATGTAGAAAGAAAATATCACCCTCATGCATTTGTATATAAATGAATACGCGTGTATGTGTGTACGTGTGTGCCTCCATGTTTATGCCTGCATACATGTGCAGGTATATACATGTGTGTATATGTGCATGTGTGTGATTTGTGTACATCCATGCTTGCATATGTATATATGTATGTGAATGTATGTGTGTACATGTATGTTTTGATGCATGTATGTATATCTGTGTGATATGTATGTCTATATGTCTGTGTGATATGTACATGCATATGTATTTGTATGCATGTGCACAGAGGCCAGAGAAGGGCATTTGGTGTCCTACTTTCTCACCCTGTCATATTCCTTTGAGCTGGGGTCTTTTATTGAACACAGCACTCCTATTTCTTTTGTTTAGTTTTTTTTTTCTCTCTGGCTGGGCTGGCAGACAGCAAGTCTTAATGACCCTCCTGTCTCTTCTCTTCTCAATGTTGGAGTTACAGGCGTATGCAGGCACAACCCAACTTATTACATGGATATTGGGATCTGACCTCTGATCCTCATACTTGAGTGTCAAGTGCTATTAGCATCTAAGCTATCTTTCCAGACCCAGACATTAGGACTTGTATTCAAATAACATGTTATAAATATTTGCCTTGATTTTTTTCAATTAACTGTGTCTGCATGCACTTCATTTAACAAAAAGGGCCAACATGTTTATTGTAAATGAGTGACTGAACGCTGGTCCATAGGCTAATCCGGCATGCAAAGCAGAATAAACTGTGGTACACATTGCTGAGCAGCTTCTCAAATGTGTGAAGTTTACTTGTGATAGACCGTTAACTTGGTAGTTAGAAATGTGAGACATTAAGAAATAAATATAGTTAAAAAATTCAAATGTAAACTACCTCAAAGTGGTCAGAATCACCTGCTTTCCAACCTGCCCTGAAGTGAAGAGGTTAGCAGGAACATGTTGGCTTAGGACTCTAAACTACCTCTTATTAAGTTTGTGATTTGATAGAGTAACCTGGCTAAGCCTCGCTTTGTATGATTATGATATGTTCGTTTTAAGACAAAATGAAGTAACATAGTTACAACACCCATGAAGTAATACAATAGCCCTTCGCTCACCAAGTTAGGCTTCCTTTGCTGCTCTCTTCTCTCTTGCTTGTAGACCTCCCTATATCTATCCAGAATGTAGTCAAGTCTTTACGATACGACCAAGAGAAATATAAGACAGCCACATGTTAGCTACTGCTCTGTTACTGTAAAGTGACACTATGGCCAAGGCAGTCTATAGAAGAAAGAGTTTAATTGGGGCTTGCTTACAGTTCAGAGTT
Source organism: Grammomys surdaster (assembly GCF_004785775.1). Lineage (NCBI taxonomy): Eukaryota > Metazoa > Chordata > Mammalia > Rodentia > Muridae > Grammomys > Grammomys surdaster. Next base: position 19,823,823 of record NW_021604564.1, on the reverse strand, counting down.
AGCCCCTGATCACAGCAGGGAGAGTGTCAGCAGGGAAGGAAGCAAGGAACTGGATCAGTAGCTGAAAGGTTAATGCAATGATCCACAGCCAGGAGGCAGAGGGAGTGAGACTGGGCCTGGTCTGGAGCAGTAGCTGAGAGTGCACATCCTGTCAGCAAGTAAGGACAGAGAGGACTTGGAATGGCTCAGGCTTTTGAAATATCAAAGTCCACACCTAACGGCACACCACCTTCAACATGGCTGTATCTCCTAACCAGTTTCTCCAACTGGGATCCAAGTATTCAAATACATGACCTTATAGGAGCAGTTGTTATTCAAACCCCCAATTAAAAACAAGACAAGGTAGTTAATTATGAAAGGAGCCATGCCAGATGGTACTGCAAAGGAGCTCTTGGCCTCTGCAGAGGGTTTCCTGCTCCACTCTAGCCAGGGACATACTGGCCCATCACTGGTGCTAGTCTGCACTGGATTTCTCTTAAGGGAAGAAACCCTGTATGGTTTCTCTCTGTTGGAGTTCTGTCACCAGCTTGCACACACTGGCAGTCAGGCAACAGGTAAGAGAGGACCAGTGATGTAGGCTCTATTGTGTCAGCAGTGGCTTCTCTAAAGACTAGCATGTTGCTGATGATAAAGGCTGGTGTGGACACCAGGCTGTACCCTATTTTAAGTTACTGCTCTGGTCTAAGCTATTCTACTGTATATGTAATAGTGACTTTTAGGCTGTGCCCTGTGCTGAGTGACTCCATTTAACAAGGTAGTTGTTAGTTTCATTATCAGTAAGTATGTAGAGACAGAATGACATCATATCATTTGTGCCCACAAATACCATTACCAGCACAGACAAACTGACAATTTTTTCACATAGATAAAAAAGTACTATCATGAATACAATGAAGTAATTAGGAACACATGGGAACAAGGGTGTATGAAAGGTATATCAGACCAACCAGAGCTACATGAACTTATTCCAGACTGATGAAGGGGACAGCCCTCTTCCTGGGATTACATAAAAGGAGAGACACCTAGCAATGAGGTGGTGATGGCTGACAATGACCTGCCATCTAACCAAATCTGTTGCATATTATACTGTTGTGTGACATTCTTCCTGGGAAGACGTGACAGAGAAGGAACTGATGGCAGACCAAAGATAGGAAATCACTAGAGTCCAGCTTGATAAACTGTAGTGGTGAATATGTTTGGCCCAGGGAGTGGCACTATTAGGAGGCATGGCCTTGTGGGAGGAAGTATGTCACTGTGGAGTTGGGCAAAAAAAGCTTCCTCCTAGCTGCCTGGGGATGCTAGCCTTCTCCTGTCTGCCTTTGGATCAAGATGTAGACATCCAGCACCGTGTCTGCCTGGACGCTGCCATACTTCCTGCCATGATGATGATGGACTGAACCTCTGAACCTGTAAACCAGCCTCAATTAAATGTTATCTATTATAAGAATTGGCTTGGCCATGATGTCTCTTCTGAGCAATGGAAACTTTAACTAAGACATAAATCAAAGGGCTTTATTGGGGTTACTTATAAGAATATAGGTGAGAAGTGTTTTATGGGAGCAGACTTGACTCAAATACTGCTGTATCACCCCAGTATTGGTGAACTCATGAATATCAGAAACCTGGAGTACTCTGCACAAGATGCATGTTGGAGAGTGTCTTTTCCAGGTACCTCAGTTGATCTGAGCCTCTCTCACCAGCTAGGCTTTCAGTTTCAGGAACTTCCTGAAGCCACTGAGTTGTTTACTTCCTGAGCTTAAGGTGCTTCCCTGCAGGATAGGGTGTTTAACCTCTCCTTAGAATGTCCTACTGTTTCACTTCCCTTTTAATATCCTGTTTCTTAATAGGAACCCTTCTAAGATGGAATGTTTTCTCTCAGAGGAAGTTGCTACACACTGCACACAACACAAGATCTACAGGCTGAGAATGCCTAATAGTTATAAGGGACTTATATGGACCTTGCTTAACAAGGTCCACTTACTGGAATGCCTCTACATGCTCAAATGACCTGTTTCTCAGTGTATCCAAAACCTTGAAATTGGCCTCTCCTTCACTATCTTAAACCACTACTCGTTTAGCTTTGGTTGCCTCCAGCTGCTCTCCTGCTTGGTGCTTTAATGTCTAATCATAGTGAGTCTTTCATCTGTGTCAGCTCTCTGTTTCTTTGAACTTTGGAACCCCTCTAACCTTTTGCAGTCACTCTGTAACATGCACACGTGTATGAATGCACAAATATGTGGGATCTCAGACTTAGTATGTGTAATCAAGATTATGATATAATCTGTGATTGCCAACGGCCACACTCTTGAGGGAAATTGAGATCACTTGGAAACTGCAGGTAAAAACCTGTAGCTTGTGAATTTATCATTATTTAATGAATTCTGATATTGCAGATGAATACAAATGTATGTGCCTATGTTTTTAAAAGCAAACCCAGGAAAGCTGAGGTCTCAGAAACAGAGCTGACTGAAACCTCTATCCAGTATTTCTGAATCCTTGTCACTATTAGTGAAAGAACTTCGAAATGAGGCAAAGAGAGGGAGTAGGAAGAATTTTATTACAAACTTAAAGTATTCACTCAACAGAGAGTGCCGGCTTAATATACAATCAGGACTTTGGGGATTTTAAATAATTTTTTGTTTGTTTGGTTTGGTTTTTGTTTGTTTGTTTGTTTGCAAACTTTAATGGAGGGGTGACTCATTCCTGAATTAAGGAATGATGGAGTCCTGGGAATGGATGGAGATTTCCCTAGCAATAGGGATTACTCCCCCTTATATGAGTTTGGGATGTTATGACAAGAGCTCCCTGACAGAAACATTCTGCTTTAGAAGGCTGGTCATATGAAGATGCTGTCGTAAGGAAACTAAGCATCCATGTTGTGCCAGCCAGTGTTGACTAGCTTTGTTTCGTTTTGAACTTCTATGTAGTCACATGGTGTGTCTTTGTTAGTCACTTGGTGTCTTGTTGGACTATTTCCCTGTAGGATGCACCAGTCTCAAGCTTATGCTGTTTGCCTCTTTCTCCTTTGTCTACAGAGCTGTATCAATTGTTACTCTTACTGGACATTTAGTTTTGTTAAATCTGTCACATGGTTTCTCTGTATCTTGAAATATATTAGGAGAGAAGTTGAAAATAAATTGATTTACAGTTTGGCTAAGGTAGAGCTGGGGTGGAGATTTGGGCTAATGCCCTGACTTCCATGCCTATAGAAATCTTACAATTTATAGAAAACAGTAAGAACATATGCAAATTTAACTGTGAGACAGGCTGATAGTTCTTTGAAGATGCAAAGAGGACCTGGGCCTCATGTTCTTATTGCTGCTGTTGGGTTTTTGAAGACACTTAAAAAAAGTAATTAGGTTAAATGTAGGTAGAGGAAAATGATCTCTTGTTTTAATAGAGAAAATAGCCAGGTATGTGAGTTGTATGGCTCTCCCTTAATCTGGGCCTCGGAGAGTTTCTTGTCCGCGGTTCTATTCATTTGATAGGTGGACAATGCAAGCTTTTGTGTCTGCTCTTTAGATGTCAGCCTCCAGCTCCTGAGTTCTGAATCCTGCTAAACACAGCATAAAATGGTGATCTTCTGAGAGCTGAAGAGAGGGCCAATTGAGGAGTGATGCTTTTTTGGAGAAGCAGCTTTTCAGAGCCTGCTTCATTGAAATTGGATGATCTGCAAAGTTTCCTCTCCGGCTTATCACAGACAAGATTGAGATCTGTCCCCATTTGGCTGGGGATTGTGAAATACAACAAGGAACCAGGGTATTGAGTTACAAAAAAGCCCTGCATCTTCCTCTTCTACCCCAAACCTAATCAGCAGGTAAAAATTTGTGATAAGCTGCATATGGCCCCAAGAGGGATTCAGATCCTAGTTTGTTGAGCCCGGGAATGTTATCTTACATAGTAAAAGACTGTTCCCATAGACGTGACTATGTTAAAAATCATGAGATGGAACTGGGATGACGGTGATGAGCACCAAATGCAGTCCAAATCTTCCTAAAGGAAGAGAGAAGAAGATGTCACACAAGTGGGCAAGAGCTCACATCAGCCAAGTGCAATCCTATTTTGGAGACAAAGGAAGGGGCCCAGGAAGAAGGAGTACAAGGAATGTTCTGGAGACTGCAAAGAGCAAAGGAATGGGTGCCACTCACAGGCATATCTACCTCTTTGGTTCTACCACACAACCTTGTCACCTGCAAAGTCCATGCTCAAGAGTTACACAATTGAGTGACCAAAAAAAAAAAAAAAAACTCATAATGTAAAACATTAATGTAAATAATTTTCTAGTTCATGCATTTCCCCCAGCCAAGACACTGTTTCAGAGTAGAGAATGTGTTCCCCTTTCTCATCTCCTTTGGGGCAGATATGATTGGCAGTGTTGAAAGACGATACCAAGTCAGTTTCCTCAGCTAATCTCTCTGGCTTTTAGTTTTACTTTGTTTCCCACTGGAGACTGTACCATGGTGACAGAACACTATGCCCTGGCCAGCTCCACCTGCTCACTATTTTTAATGAACAGTATGAATGCAAAACTCAGAACAAGAGCCTCTGTCCCAGGCAGCCACGTTTGGGTAGAGGTCCATGCTCCATTCAGGGTTTTCAATCAGTTCGCTGCCTTAATATATTCACAGACAGCATCTCCACCCTGTGTGGCTCGTGGTGCTTCATGTCCTAAGTCTCTCAATGGTTCATCAGGTCAAGTTAGGTTCCTCCTGTCAGGGATCTCTTCTTCAGTTATAGTAGCTCTTTTTCCTTGGACAAGATACTCTGCTTGTTACACCTACCCATCCCCCTTCTAGTCTCTCTTTCTGTTGTTCTTTTTCCTCTTCCTTCTCCCCTTCTTCCTCCTTCTTTTTACTGTCTTTTTCAGTTGTTTTTCCTCTTATTTTTTTTTTAAATTTAAGACAAAGTCTTTCCATATAGACCATGATGGCCTGAAATTCACAGAGATCCTCCTGCCTCAGCTTCTCAAATTCTGGGATTAAAGGTATGTACCGCCATGTCCAGTGCTACCTTATTTTTGAGATAAAGTTTCTCACTGAACCTGAAGCTCTTTCGATTCGGATAGACTAGCTGGCCTGCAAGCCAGGATTCCTCCTGTCACTACATCCTCAACTGGGGTGTTACAGTGTGTGCTGCCATACAGGGCTTTTCCAAATGGCTTCTGGGAACTTGAACTTAGATCCTCTTTCCCAGTACTTTTTTTTATCTAAGCCACTTTCTCAGTTCTTTCTTCATTCTCTAGATATTCATTTTTCTTCATTTAGTGGTATTAGCAGGATTTAAATGAGGAGGGAAGAGAAATATGTGGTTAATTTATTCGCTTAATCAGAAATCAGCCTATATGCCACCAGAGAGAGGTTTCAGCAGTAAACTGTGTATTGTTGCAGAGGGCAGAAGTTCAGTCCCCAGCACCCACACCATCCAGTCCCAGGACTGATGCTACTGGCCATTGCAAGCACCAGCACAACCCCCATATACACAGTATTAAAATAAATCTTACAATGAAATAAATCAGCCATTAATCTCAGAGTGTCAATTTTTTTTTCTTTTACTGTATGTCTTCGAGGCAAAACATAATGGAATTAATTAAAATAGTTTTTTGAGTAGGAAAAGCAGAATTTTATCACTATCTTCTCATGGTTCCCTGCTGGGCCTAAGAACTAATTTGACACATGATAAAAATAACAGGCGAACATAAGTATTTAATCTTAGTTTTGTGGACTCAGGAGCTTCGATTAAGAAATGAAAACTCAGGGAAGGGGTAACATTCAAATGTATTTATATTAAGTTGAACCAAGAGACACAATTACACAAAAATAAATTCTGTAGGAGGCTAAAGGAAAATAAGAATTGTTTTAACAGGATTTCTTTGTACAGAATTCTGTTTGTTATGGCTCTCCATTGAGGAGTGTTCTTTTTTCCTAGTCTTCAATGTGGGTTTTTTAATTCGCCTGTCTCCAAGGAGAAGGGGAGAAGAGGGCTCCTTCCCTTCAGCATCTGCTGCTTTTCAAATACCTTTCACTCAAAATAATACTTATGCCAAAGTCACACATTTGGGGAATTTTGTAAATGGACTGACAAATGAAGATATTCTAAAAGATTCTTGTGCTCCTTACTTTGGCTATCTACTGACAGAGTAGCTCCACCAAATCAGAATCCCCTCAGGAATCTCTTACTACCAGAAGAAAAAGGCTCAGGCTTGTAGCTATCCAGAGAGGAACTCGTCTCCAGAAACAGGTTTGCACCACCTTGCAGAGATAAGGACGGGTCATTTGTAGGACCTTACCTTGAACAGGGCTATTTATGCATTCCCCAGGCATTTTACTAGCAGTTAGCTCGTGACAGCACATCCTGAAGACAGACAGGGTGAGCGGTGTCAGCAAATCTCTTTGTCTCTCTTCCTACTGAGGTGTGAGTAGTAGTAGGTCAGAGACATAGCTCTACATTGCTATCCTAGCCTGAACAGCTACCCTAGATATTTAAGGACCCCAATTCAGGCTGAAATGGGACTTGTTGCTTTAATGGCATGAATTTCAGGACTATCAGAACAGAGATTTTGTTAACTGTTTTGATACCGACTTATGCAGAGGCCTGAAAGAAAGAACGTTGGTCCGATGAAAGTAAGACACAGCCGGAAGTATAGGTAGAGGCTATTCACACGTCTAGAGTCCTAGCGATGATGTCAAAGGTGAGAAGACACGGACACATGGCACACTGTCACCCTTAGCAGCCTCAGGACTTTTATGGACCTTAACTCAGTCGCTGAAAGAACTTTGAAGCAGAGAGGGTGATTTCATCAAGGGTGTATCAATGTAAAAGTAAGCACAAGGGTGGAGAGACAGGGCTCAAAAGCACATCCGGAACAGGAAATTGAGCCAGTGGGTCTCCGATGATTCACAATGAGGTAAAGTGTGTCCGGTGAGTGGACTTGTAGGAAGAACTACTACTTACCATCGTATGCTTATACATGAGTGGTCATGCACATGATTAATAGCAGATGCATCATGGGAAAAGACACGCATAGTGAACAAAGGCTTGCTTAACTTAAGCCTATCAATGAAAACAGGAAAACAAGGGCTGGAGAGACGGCTCAGCAGTTAAGAGAACTTCCTGTTCTTTCGGAGAACTCGAGATCATTAACTTATAATTCCATCCAGCTCCAGGGACTATGACGCCCTCTTCTGGCCTCTGAGGGCACTGTACTCATGTGGATTCCTTTAAATCACTTGCTATCGTTAGAGGACCAGGCTGCGCTCTCCTATGTTGTGTGAAAGCTGCTCCCTGAGGGACAAAGCAGCAAGTGCTTCCATTCTGGGAACAAATTCGGAGGCAACATGACTCTGAATCTTGTTTGTACACGTAGACGCCACCAACTGACCATCACTACCAGAAGCACAGGCTGGCAAATAACTTACACTTAAATTAGAAAAGGTCCAGTTATAAACTTATCAAAGTAGATTAGAAACACATGAATACACGAGTTCCTCAAGACCACACCAGAAAAACCTAAAACCATTCCAGAAAATCCAGACCCAAAAACCTCTCAAACACATAGGCCAAAGGAAGGGTGAGATCTCCTTAACCTAGACCCTATTAAGAGACACTTAATACCCTGAGAATGACAGTCCTAGCAACTGTCATCCATTTATTTGGTATGCAGGCGGAGACTTCTTGAGTGTTCCCAGGGCTTCAGCTCAGCGGAGTCCTCACTGCTTGAGACATCCCTTACGGGTTGATCCTCTGTCTTCACCACTGTGGTCCTGCATTTCTGCTCTACCTTGTGGTCCCATGGCTCAGCTCAGTTCCACCAGCAGCTCGCCGACTGGATTTTAAAACTATCTGCAGTACCTGCATCTGTATCAATTCTTTGAACTATACCATTGCATTAACCCTTTAGTAGCCACCATGTAGTCTACATGCATACAGATGCACACATGCACAGACACATGCATGCATACTTGTGAGTCTGAGGTATAATGTGAGATCTGAGAGCTAACATTGGTGATTAAAATTGTGAGCGTCCTCACGTCGTCTGAGAGGGCTTCCCTGTGGACTTGGAAAATGCCGAATGGAACTCATCACTACCGGCAAACGAGAATCACAAGTAACTAAACATTTTTCTTTCTTTTTAATGTTTCTTTTAGAATTAGAGTTTAAAAAACATGCTTGTGATATTTATATTTTTAAGTAATAAAATAACACGAGTCTTAGTTTTAATGAGGTTACATGAGAAGATTTTATGTCCTTTCGTATTTGTTGTTGTTCTGACTGTTTGCTTACACTAAAACTCTCCCTTATTTAAAACTAGTATTTAAAAGATTCAACGGTTTTCATCGTCTCTCTGTGTGTATGTGTATACACACACACACACACACAATATATATATTATTCAGTATCATTAAGAATAAAAGGTTTAGTGTTTTGAAATTTAACTTTAATTCTATTTACTCTAGCTAGAAATACTCAAAAATTTTCTGGTGATGGATGGAGGGCCAAGCAAGCAATCAGTATGTTAGAAAGTGGGTCTGTTGCAGGTGGAGCATGCAGGTAGGGTCCTGGTGTGGCTCATACCCCGAGGGTGAGTACAGACACCATTTGAGTCGTGGCATCAGTGTTAGGGTTTAGCAGTGGAAGAGAACCTTGGTAGATAGCAGCCATGGGATGCTGCAGAAATCATACCAAGCAATAGATCGAACATGAAAAATTTATTGGGAGGGGGCTGTGGGAAGGAAGTGAAAGGTACCCTCTCAATGGGGACAATAGAGAGAGGCCCAGAGATAGATAGATGGATAGATAGATGGATGGATGGATGAATAGAAAGATAGATAGATGAATGGAGATGGAGACAGAGACAGAGAGAAAATAGGCCTCAGGCTACAATCCTCCTCAGAGAGCAGTTCTTCAGTAGCACCCAGCAACTATCCACGCTCAGACTTCAGGCTGAGGTCTCTCTTCCCTTTTACCACTAGGGTCAAGGGCTATTGATTCAAAGTAGCATACTCAAAGCTTTTTCAAGGTCTGCTTACTTCGGTTCTTTCTCCTATTCCCTCCTCTCCCCCTTCCCGCCTTCCCTCTCTTTCTGGTAGGATCTTAGATAGCCCAGGTTAGCCTTGAACTCACCATGTGGTCTAAGGATAATCTTAAGCTTCTCATGGTTCTGCTTCTGCCTCTTCATTGGTGGGATAACGGGTGAGCACTACCATGCCAGGTTTATGCAGTGCCAGGCATTGAACCTAGGCCCTTGTGCATGCCAAGCAAGTGCTCTAACAAGTGAGCTACTGCTCTTTGCTGCTGTTGCTGCTGCACCTCCCTTTCTTCTTCTTCTTCTTTTTTTTTTTTTAGCATAACGGAAAAACAGCATAGCTTCCTTGAAGAAGCTAAACACTTTTGCTGAAGTTGTATTGGTGCTACACTGGAAGGTGACTTTTTTTTTTTTT
>NW_021604564.1:19786646-19814286 GCF_004785775.1 Grammomys surdaster | reverse complement strand
ACCTCCCCACCCTCAAAATTCCCACCCCCTGGGGCATCCAGCCTTCAGGAGGTCAAGGTTCTCTTCTTCCACCTATGCCCAGCAGGGCCCTCCACTTTTACATATTCAGCTGAAGCCCTGGATCCCCCCCTAAGTGCTCCCAGGCTGGTGGTTTAGACCCTGGGAGCTGTGGTTGGTTGGTATTGTTGCTCTCCTCATGGTGCCGTAAATCCTTTCAGCTCCTTCAATGGAAGGTGACTTTTTATCCATACATATATTTTTAATTTTTTGAGGTCATACATAATTATATCACTTCTCCCTTTCCTTTTCCTTTCCCCAAGCCCCCGCTATTCCCCCCAGCTTTGCTCTTTTTCAAATTCATAGTCTTTTTTCTTTAATTGCTGTCACACACTCACACACACACACACATACACACAAACACACACACACACATACACACAAACACACACACACACACACACACCATTTCTAAATACATAAATACAACCTGTTCAGTCCATATACTGTCACTTGTTTTTTTAAATAATTTATTTATTTTTTCCTCAAATCGTAATTCATTCACACAGGGGTTATAAACACAGAAAGGCAGGACGTGGGGAAGGGGATGACACTGGAGCGTGGGTGTTCAGGGAGAATACAGATATCTTTCAGAACAGGGTATCAACTGGGTGAAGGTTCAGGGGACAGATCACTATGACTCTGCCTATGAATCACTTGTCCTTATCTAAGTTGGTATTATCTGCCAAGGCTACCTATTTACAAGATCTATGACTACTCAGGCTGGTAAATTTCCACGAAAGCTGCCTGTTTACAATAGCTTATAGCCATCTGTTTCAATGTTTTTCCACAGAGACCCAAGACTTGGTGTTAGTATACATGTATGACAGGCCTATTGCTGATTTTAGGCCTATGGCTGATTTTAGGCCTTCAGTGTGTAAGCAGGGCTGTCCCTGACATCTCCTCCCTTCTCTAAGTATAGAAGGGCTGTGGCGATTCTAATCTGGCAAAGGCAGGGATAGAGGCCTGACCTCCAGTAATTGAAGGGGACCTTGTAATGGCTCCAGTCCCCCTGTTGTTGTCCAGTGAAGCATGAGGGCCATACCCGTCCTGATGTCTTTTTCCTGGAGAGGGGATACTTTTGACATCGACCCCTATGCAGTCAGGCTTGTCCCTCAGGGAACCCAGATAGATATTTTTATCTTTTATTTATATTCCCTTGCAGTGCTTAGCCTCGCAGCCTAAGCAAGAATTCAGGTCGCCAGTCAGAGGAGGTTCTGGGTGGTCCCTCTCTGCTTGGTCTAGGGGCAGAAGTCCCCTCTTTTAGGTTGGGTGGAGATGGGTTTTGGGAACACCCTGTATAAAGTAACAACCTCATCTTGAGTCTCATGGTCCTCCATAGCTAACTTATGACAATTATACTGTCACTTGTAAGCACATATTTTCAGGGCTGACCATTTGATATTGAGTTGGTGTGGTCCTCCCTGGGTAAGGCTCTTTTTCCTGATTTCAGCATTCCTCAGTTCCCTTTAGTTTTTAAGAGCCGAAGGGGCATGATGCCTGGAAGGTGACTTTTAGACACATTTGTAATGAAATGTTTCTGATCTTACCCATGTGGAAGAGAATTTCTAGACATTTAAGGCACAAAAACCTTGAAGAAGCTACTGGCCAAGAGACGTAGAAGGACTTTTGTATTCCTAGACTTTAGGGTCAGCTGGACACCTTATCCAAAGCTCCTACCTCAGTTTCTCGCCCCTTAATTTTTTGCCTGCTGTGGTTATAGGTGTGCCCCAGTTCATAACCATGCAAACGCTTGGCTTCTCAAAGCATCACCTAACTGGAACATAGATTAAAGCATACTTTGGTGCCACCTTATGCTAAGTGGGCGGAATTGCACCTACTTAAACCGGCTTCATCGTCATGCTCTCAATTAATTAAAACAAGGAACCTATAGTATATTTTTGTCTGAACTATAAATTAATTTATTTTCTCAAATTTAATATTATAAAAGTGATAACCATATTGGATGACATTAAAATAGATGATTTAGCATGGACAAATATTTGTGAGAAAATGATATAATTTGTGTTAAATTTCTCCTCTGTTTCTATCACTGGATACCCTAAGATTAGTTTGGAATGAGGCGCATGAAAACCACTTTGTATATGGTACAATTGATGAGAAATCCAGAAGGCCATGGAAAAAATCAAAGGATGCAGATAGCCAGCTGCAGGCGGCTATGACAGTCAGTACTTAGAAGAGCCTGGCCATGTACCAGGCCCTCATCTAATCCTCTCACATCCCTGTGAGGTTAGTACAACTATCCCCATTTAAAAGACTGGGAAAGGGAGGCAGAGAGATTTAGAGAATTGTTTAGGGTCACATTGTTAACTAAGAAGTCCAACCAAGGTGTGACTTTTGAACCTACCTTAGCGTCCTGACTGCCCTGGGCACAGGAGTGGACCATCATGCCCAGTGACATCCCCAGTTCCTAACCACATAAACACATGGTCTCTCAATACATGTGACAGGAGAAAAAAACCTAGATAGTTGGAACCAGAGTGTTTGAGATTTTATATTCCTTTTGTATTTTGGACTATTTGCAAATATATAATGACAATCTCACTTTTATTTCCTATGCACCTCATATATAACCCAAAGGTAATTCTAAATAATTTTAAAAGCAGGGCACACAAAGTTGAATAAACATGGATTTTTTTTGCCTTCATGGAAGAGACACACAAATGTATAATTATAACATAATTTATAATATAGATAGTTTACATATATAAGGTGTTTTTTCCGTATCTCACTATGCATACCTTGGCTGGCTTAGAATTTACTATGTAGACTAGGCTGTCATCAAACTTGTGGGCACTCTTTTGGCTCTGTCTCATGAAGGCTGGGATTATCGGTGTGTGCTACTGTGCCTTGTGTGTACAATATTTAATATTTCAAATTATGTATGTGAGTGTGTGGCTGGGGAGGTCCCTGAGGAGGCCAGAAGAGGAAATCAGAGCCCCTCAAGTTACAGGAAGTTGTCAATGGCCTGATGTGAGTTTGGGGAACTGAATTCAGGTCTTGCAAAAGAGGAACAGGTTCCTTAGCTGCTGAGACATCTCTCCAGTCCAACATTTTTAAATGTAGCTCTGTCTTTACTGTAACCTGTTACATGGGCTCTGATGTGAAAATTTCTACTGTGGTACCATGCCAAGGCTCAGAACGTTTCAGATTTTTAAACATCGAGTTTTGGATTTTTGGTTTAGAGATGCCCAGCTTGTGCAATAATGGATGGTTTTTAGATCAGTGAGATTTGTCGCATCCTCGACAGGCATTTTCCTGCTTGTTGTGTCAAACGGAGGATTGTTAGAAACATGGGAGCAAGCAGAGTAGAAGCAGATGTTAGTACATAAAGAATTAACAAGACAAAAGTCCCCAAAGTGGGAGAGTCTCTCAAGGGAAACCACCTTGACAACAATATTGAACTGTCTAAGGACTTTTTGTAAAAATTATGATCGGAGGTGGGATAATTTCTAGGATATTGATGAATTCTTTGAACATATTGCATGCTGAATCAATCATAGGCTATACAATCTCTGCATTTTCTGGCCTAACCATGGAAGTGATCATGCTCAGTTAATGGTAACTGAAGACCACTCCAACCCCTGTCCACCTCCAGCTTCTATGTTAGCCACTGACCTTGTCTGTCTGTCACCTGTAGCCAGTGTTGCTGCTGCTGACCCTGGAGGTGCTGCTGGCTGCTAATGAAACTGTGCTCTTTGGTCTCACGTTTATGTGACCTACTTTATAGTGTCACCGTGGAACTGACTTCAACCACAGCTACTGAGATAGCTTCGTTTGTCCTTGGTCACTTCCTATTTAATGCCTTGTTCACATGGTGGTGTGGGGTGCTCTCTTTCCTGAAACAGGTGGGGATCTTTTAGGGACTATACTTACTTACAATTTAGTCTGTTATAATTAGCTACATAAGAAGCAAAAGGACATGAGAGGACACAGTGCCTTACATATGTGTTCTCTAGGGCACTGGTTCTCAGCCTTCCTAATGTTGCAACCCTTTAGTACAGTTCCTTATGTTGTGGTGACACCTAACCATTAGTATTTCATAACTTGTAATTTTGCAAGTTATGAATTGTGGTATAAATACATGATAAGCAACCCTTGTGAAAGTGTCATTTGACCCCCACATAGGTAGCAAAACATGAGATGACAACCACTGTTTAGCAGGACAATAGTATTTGGTTTTCTCCTATATCTGAGGTCATCTCGGGTTTTTGGCCTCCTGAGCATTGTTGGGCATGGGTTCTGTCTTGTGGAGTGCGTCTTAAACCCAATCAGAGAGTAGTTGGTTATTACTACAACATCAATGCCAGTATTGCACCAGCATATCTTGCAGGCAGGTTACAATTGTCGATTGATTTAGAGCTGGGCTGGTGGTTACCTTTCTCTGGTACTGTGCAGAGTACTTTCTAGTACTATGAAAAGGTAAGTAGGGGTGAAGGCTCAAGTTAGGCACCATCTCAGCTTCTTTTTGTTCAGTCACATATGTAAGTGTTGTCTTTAGCAATAGTGCTAGATTATTTGCATAAATAGTTTTCAAGAGAACAACCAATAGCCATGGCAATAGCCTGAAATGTTTTGGGAGTTTCCCTGGGGCCCTTTGGCCAACAGCTCAGCTAGATGCACCCGATCCCTGGCACTGGATGGTTCATTTGATGGTGCACGTATCTAGTTGGGGCATTGTCTTCCCTGTTACTTGCTGATTCCGTTTACATTTCTTTCCTATATGTATACATTTTAAGACGTTTCTATAGAAGTAGGATTCCATATGACCCCTCAGATGACCCTTAGTTAGTTGTCCTCCCTCTATTCCTCCCTTACTCCCCATTTCCCTCTCCCTCCTCATTTAACCCTGACTCCTGCCCCAGCATGGGGACATTGTTTTATACCCTCTTTATCTTCTGTATTTTGTATTTCTGAAATGGCTAGCTAGCAGGATTCTGATGACGTAAGTGTAACAGTGTATGCGAATAAAGTGGCTGTTTTAATTTCACAGCTCCTCTTGGGATATATTTAACATTTCACATACTTAATTTAGGAATTGGAAAATCACTTTCTTTAGAGCATTTAATATGAGCATTTGCATTTCTGAACATACGCTATAATCACTTTACACATGCATCATGCTTCAAGAGCGCCAGATGCTACACTCTGAGGTCTAGGCTAGTCTGTGTGCTCTTCTGCTCCAGCAGTGAGACTGATCACGTGTCCAACCATTCCTCAGTGACTACCCTCATTTGTGCCATGGCCTGATCCTTTTCTATTCTGAGAACATATCAGTTGACAGGAAGCCTCAGCAAAACATTGGATGGCAACAGACACTGAAGACTCATTGAGAACAGTACAGAGAGATCAGAACTGAGGATCTAGGTTGAAAATAAGACATCAATTGTTTCAGGTAGTGGCTGGAATAGCTCTTTGCTAGGCTGACAGCTCTTTGTGTAGGTCTCCTGTTGCTCAAGTGCCTGTAACAGACACTGAAGCAGACCATTGTGAGGGCACACATGCATGGAAGGGCTTGTATTATCATATTTGGGCTGATGGGTTTCTAGACTCATGGTGGTCCTCATGATTTTTCATTGAGTCTGGGGAAAGAGTCACACTTCTGCTCTTTCCTCTTTAGACCTGCTAGTTAAGCTGTCTGTCTGTCTGTCTGTCTGTCTGTGTGTATTTTTATAAGATCTAGAGAGAAAGGATTTATTGGAATGCTAAATCGTAATCAGAGACAAGATCTCCGAGGTGTTTTCCACAAACCTTCCAGAGCAGTGCAATACAAATACAAGTCTCTCCACACTAAGAATGGTCCATCATACTGGAGAAAAATTAAATACTCTGTTTCTCTTTTTATTATTATTACTATTATATTAATTTCATCATAACATTTTCACATGTATGTATCATTGTACTGGGCTCACATTAACTGTATCCCCCCATTATGGCTTCCATCCTCCTTCCCCACTGTTCTCTAACCCTTAAACAGTGCCCTTTCTGACTTCATACATGTATGTGTATATATGTATGTGTATATGAGGGAAACTATGCCGTATTTGTCTTCTTTCCCCATTACCTTTTCTGCTTTCCTCTCTCCCCTCCATTTAGACATTTTCCTTTTCCCTCACACCCCACACAGTCCCTCTTTTAATTTGTTTGTTTTGTTTTGAGACATGGTTTCATGTAATTCAGGCTAATCTTGAATTTAAGGATGATATTAAATACCTGGTCCCCCTGCCTCAATTTCCTAACTGCTGAGGTTACAGCATACAGTACCACATCTGGTTTCCTATAATTTTAAGTTGATTGACATTTGGAGTGATTTCATTTACAACTGAAGATAGTATAGCAATACAGATGGATCTAGAAGTATTTTTATGTTACACTGATATAGAGTTTTTCTGGTATATACTCAAGAGTTGTATATCTAGATGATATGATGGTCCTTTTTTTTTTTAGCAACTATTGGTAGCCAAGATTTTTTTTTTCCTTTTAATACTCATTTAATCAGAAGCATGCAAATAGTTTAGGATCTACTTAATCTTCTTTGCCAAACTCGCTAAGGCTGCAGCCTGCTTCTCAGGGCTAGGCAGGGATCCGGGTAGCTGCCTCCTCTTCTGCGTCAGCTCGGTTTGCATTAATTTCTGAGAGTGTCCGGCCAAATCTTGCCCATTCATCATTTCGGGGAACAGCGATCTGCTCTCCCACATCATATATGACAATCTGTCCTTCAGAATCACCCACGGCGATTTCTCTTCCGGAGTGGGTCCATCTCACACGATTAAGAGCAGGGTTGCCTTCCACAGAAATGCTGGTAGCCAAGATTTTAATTATTATTTTATGTGTATTGGTAAACACTAGCTGTCTTCAGACACACCAGAAAAGGGTATCAGATCCCATTACAGATGGTTGTGAGCCACTGTGTGGTGGCTGGGAATTGAACTCAGGACCTCTGGAAGAGCAGCCAGTGCTCTTAACTGCTAAGCCATCTCTTCAGCCCCAGTGGTTCTATTTTTAAAATTTGAGGAATCTCACCAGTGGCCCACATGCTGGCTGCACCGGTAATAGTCCTACAGGAACTCAATATGAGTTTCCCCCACCAACCGAGCCAGGATTTGTAATCTTTTGTTGTTTTATAGTTTTGGATACTGGCTATTTTGCCTGGTCAAGGATGGAATCTCAGTGCAATTTTTTTCTTTCCAGGATTCATACATTTAGTTGTTTTTAGTGGATTTGTTAGTGTTGTAGAGATCTACTGCAGACCCATGCCTAAGAATCTGAAGAAAGAAAGGAAGAGCATGTTTTATCCATTGATGGGCCAATTCATTCACACATCATACAGTATCTCAAAAGTAGATTCATGTTCACTTTGATAATTTCAAAACTTAAAATGAGTTGAAATTTAAATTTGCTGCCAGCTTTCAGCTTTCTGGTGCAGTGCACCACTGAACAGCTTCACGTTTGTCTCAGGTCATGTCTTGAAAAACAACCTCATATGAAATTTTGAAGGAAAATGTATCCTTATCAAGGGAAGCATGTGGCTGAAGGTCTGAGATTGCTTGTTATTTTTTCCAGTAGTCCAATAAAGTCTTCAGTTTGATCAAGGATCCTAATTTCTGTCTAGTCTCTCAGTCTCTTCCTTAGCTGCTCAGATAATGCCAACACTATTGCTTAAAAGTGGTTTGCAGTCTTGTCCAGAGTCACTGCTGACCCCTCTTTTCTTGGTTTCCTGAGTGGATGTGCTCATCAACTAAACTGTAGGAAAATGTTCTCACATTTAGAGAGATCCAACCATTGCCTGCTTCTCTCCCATCAGTAGCTAGCAAGTCTGAGTTACATCTGGCAAAGAGATTCATTATAGAACAGCCTCTACTTTTCATCATGTGCTCACATGCTAATGCTGATATTTCTACAAAACTAAAGCTACAAAACCAGGCAGTTGCTAAACTAGCTCAGTAAGTGGAAACTTTATAACCCTGTGGAACTCCTCAAGTCTCTTTTAGGAACTAAACACTTCTGGAAGGTCAATTACTAAAACCAAAAGTATTATGTTACTCTTCTGTGGCTCTGCCTTTCCAAATGCACACTATGAGAACACAGCAGTTGATGGCAGAGCTGGCTGAGTCAATTACTATAACTATAGAATGGTCAACATCTTAAAAATTCTGCAATATAAGGAATTCTTATCAAAGATCATTCACGATCCATGAAACTTCAGAGGGTAGTAGGTGAAGCTTTGCTCATGCTGCTTTGACTGTTCCTGGATGGGCCTGTGAACACCTACACTGGTGAACATCACACACCTGTTACAGAAGTTCACAAAATTTAGACTTGATTGGCAGAGGCCTAAGTAGCACCTAGAGTGGGGCCTCTAGTGTCTGATGCTCTTTATATCAAAGGCTGTTTGGTTATACCTAGGGGCTGGTAATGCCAGTTCACAGGACATTTCAATGTTCTAATGTATAGTTCAGGTTACTTAATCAGGCACTATGCTGTCAAAGGACTTATTCTAAATCAAAGGAGGAAAGGCTTTAATGTGAAATACAGAAAAACATCATCTTAATAAAAATGAATATCTAAAGAAATAAGATTACTCCCTGTCTCTTTTCTCATTTGATAAACCCAAGTTTGTTTGGATTTAATTTGTAGTCATTTCAGGCTACAATAAGGATTTAGATTGCAAATTATGGCCAGACACAGATGATCCAAACACACCAACTCTTTTGACATGACTTTTTCTAGGGAGTCTAATGTATTTACGACCTACTACAGAGTGTTCCTTAAGGTGGGACAAGGCAAGCTAATGAAGGCCACTTAAAATGTCATCTTTCACTTCATGCCACATGACCACATATACAGGGGTGGCACCTCTTGTAATGGGCTAGACCATCCTACATCAATCACTAATCAAGAAAATACCCCACAAGCTTGCCCATAGGCCAGTCTGGTGTGGTCATTTTCTCAGTTGATGTTCTCTCTTCCCAAATGACTCTAGCCTGTGTCACGTTGACATAAAATCTGGTCAGCTCACATTGCAACTAAAGAGGGGAATGAAGCATGTTAATTTTTCTAAAAATCAACAAAGAGCAGACAACATCGTGAAGAATTACTGGGCTGAGATCCAGCAGAGGATGAGACCCAGGATGTGGACATTTGACTGATTGCTTTTGCTGGGGATTTGGAGAAGAGTGTGATGACTCTGTGGCAGGGTTATGGGATTAGAATCTAAATGATATGAAAGGTATATGTACCTAAAAGTAACACCCCTCCTGCTTTTTGGACTAGCATTAAAAATGTTCTCCAGTTCTGGAGAAGTCTCTCTTTTCCTATTCTATGAGCGCCCCTTGCAAGGAGCTCTGAATACAAGTGCCTCAGGTGCCTGAAGAGAAGCAAATGCACCAAGGAGGAGTTACAGGCTTGAGGCCAGCCTGGGCTACAGATATGGACAACATAAGTTGAACCTGATGGGATTGGATCTGGGAGGAGAGGTGAATATGATCAAAACACATTGAAATTCTGAATAACTAATACACACACACACACACACACACACACACACACACACACACACACACACACAATTCATGCCTGGGGAATGGAGAAGCAAATGAAGATGTAACATCTTTGTCTTAGTTAGGGTTTCACTGCTGTGAAGAGACACCATGACCAAGGCAACTCTTATAAAGGACAACATTTAATTGGGGCTGGCTTACAGGTTCAGTGATTCAGTTCATTATCATCAAGGCAGGAGCATGGCAGTGTCCAGGCTGGCATGGTACAGGAGGAGCTGAGAGTTTTACATCTTCATCCAAAGGAAGGCAGGAGCAGACTGGCTCCCATGTGGTTAAGAGGAGAGTCTGAAAGCCCACCCCTACAGTGACAGATTTCCTCCAACAAGGCCATACCTCCTAATAGTGCCAATCCCTGGACCAAGCATATACAAAGCATCACAGTCTTTAAGCTTACATTAGACTTTATTAATTAATGATCCGTTTGTAAGCTCTTGGGTAATTACTATTTAAAAATTCAAGAATAGATCTTTTATACAAGTTGGGAAAGTACCATTAAAGAGAAGACAAAACCAAAACTAACCAATACTGTGTTGGTTTGAATGAGAATGTTCCCTATAGGCTCAGATGTTTGAACACTTGGTGTACAGTTGTTGGTGTTTGGGTATGCTTAAGAGGTGTGGCCTTGCTGGAGGAAGTATGTCAATGAGAGAAAACTGGAGGTTTCAAACATCACACCATTCTGCGTTTATCCTTTACTTCATTCTTGGAGTTCAAGATGTAAGCCCTCAGCTTTCTCCTCCATGCCTGTCACTTGCTGCTATGTCTTCTTACCATGATGGACTCTTACACTGTGGAACCATAAGCCCAAATAAATCTTTTCTTTTATGAGTCACCTTGGCCATGGTGTTTTATCACAGTAATATACAAATATTATTCAGAAGAGCAAGAGAGGAGAGAGTAAGAAAAAAATGGATATAGATCTATCAAAAAATGAGAAAATACATGGCAACCAGGTTATAATTCTAGAAACACACACACACACACACACACACACACACACACACACAGAGTGATACACAGTCACATACACATGCACATACACACTCATATACTCACACACACACTCATGCACACACAGAGTGATACACAGTCACAGACACATGCACATAATACTCTCATGCATACACACAGAGATACACAATCACATACAGACTCACACACACATTTATGCACACATAGAGTAATACACAGTCCTACACACATGCACACAACACTCACACACACTCATGTACACACACAGTGATACACAGTCATACACATATGCACACACTCACACAGTCATGCACACACACAGAATGATATAGTCATACACACATGCACACACACACTCACACACACTTATGCACACACACAGTGATACAGTCTCACACATTCTCACACATACACTCATGCATACACATAGTGATATACAGTCACACACATGTGCACACACACACACACACACACACACACACACACACACACTCCTACATTCCTAGCAGTTTACCTGAGGTAGAATGACGTTATGTGGGATCTGGAAGGGGTTAGAATAAATATTAGTTCCTTCTATGTCCTATTATGTGACTATCAGATAAAATAGAGGTTATGAAGAAAGCCGTAATAGAGGTAAAGGGCTTTGCTTTCTAGTGATGAAAGGTTAACGTCTACAGGAAGATACGGCAAATCTATAGTCATACGCTCTTAACAGGAGGTTGTTACTGTGTATGGCAGGACAAGGCTGTCTGGTCCATTTAGGGGTGTGGGATCCACAGGTAGGCAGGCAGGCAACAGGCTCAGGGACAGCCCATGCTCTAGTTGTTTGGGGGACCTGCATGAAGACAAAGCTGGTCATTTGCTACATATGTGCAGGAGGCCTAGGTCAGCCTGTGCTCATTCTTTGGTTAATAAATGGGACCTCATAAAACTGAAAAGCTTCTGTAAGTCAAAGGACACTGTCATCAGGACAGGACAACAGCCTACAGATTGGGGGAAAAAAAACTTCACTAATCCTGCTTCTGACAGAAGACTAATATCCAAAGTATATAAAGAACTCAAGAAGCTAGATACTGACAATCCAAATAACCTAACTAAAAAATGGAGTACAGAACTAAACAGAATTCTCAGCAGAGGAATTTCAAATGGCTGAAAAGCACCTAAAGAAATGTCCAATGTCCTTAGTCATCAGGAAAATGCAAATCAAAACAACTCTTGTCACCTTACACCATCAGAATAGCTAAGATCAAAAACCCAAAGGGCAGCACACGATGGCCGGGTTGTGGAGCAAGGCACACTCCTCCACTGCTGGTAGGAGTGAAAACTGGTACAATCACTCTGGAAATCAATTTGGAAGTTTCTTAGAAGATTGGGATACCACTTCTGGGCTTATACCCAAAGGATGCTCTCCCATCCCATGAGGACACATGCTCCACTATGTTCATAGCAGATTTATTCATAATAGCCAGAAATTGGAAACAACCTAGATGTCTCTCAACTGAAGAATAACTGCCCCAAATCAAGACCCATCCAATGGGCAAAAAACTAATCCCTGGCACTATCCATGATACTCTGTTAAGCTGGCAGACAGGAACCTAGCATAACTGTACTCTGAGAGGCTCCACTCAGCAGCCAAACATTAGATGTAGCTTGGGGAGTCTTGCAGAAGAGTTGAGAAAAAGACTGAAAGATCTGAAGAGGACAAGGACTTCAACAGGAAGACTGAGAGTCAACTAACCTGGACCCTTGGGGCCTCCCAGAGACCAAATCACTAACCAAAGGGCAAGAACTTTTTGAATTGAACCTTGATAGCAAAGGATGCTGCCCCAAGGGCTGATAGATGGGATTACATGGAAATAAAAGCTTTCAGCATAACAAAGGAGACTGCCAGTAGAGCACACAGTCAGCCTATAGAGTGGGAGGAAATCCTCACTAGTTTTTCTTCAGACGAGGTGGCGAGTACAAAGAATTGCAGAAATTAAATATCAAGGAGGTAAAACTACCAATCCAAAAATGGGCAAATGAAATGAATAGGCAGTTAAAAAACACAAACGGCCAATAACTATTTTTAAAATGTTCAACATTCCTAGCCATCAGGGAAACTCGAATTAAGACTACTTTGGTTTATCACTTCACTCCAGTCAGAATGGTATGATTAACAAACTTGACAGTAAATGTTGGGGAGGTTGTAAAAAGAGGAATTCGTATTTACTGTTGAAGATGTGCAGATTAATACAGACATTGTGGAAATAAGTTTGGAGATTTTCCACAAAATTAAAATTAGAACTGCCATATGACCTCCACTCTTTACTCCTAGGCTACTTGAAAACTATACTACAGCTAATAAAGATATTTTCACTCCCGCGTTTATTGCTGCTTTATTAACTGTAGCAAAGAATGAGAATCAACCTTGATGTCCATTAACAGGTGAATGGATCATGAAAGTTTGGTATATGTAAGAACTGCAATAGTATTCATCCCTAAAGAAAAATGCAGTCACAATGTTTTAGGAAGTGGATGGACTTGGGATGTTAATATTAAATAACATCACACAATCTCAGAGAGAAAAAACCCTGCACTTTTCTGTTATGTGCAGGATCTAGCCATTAATATATGCATGCACACATGCAGGCAAATGTACAAGTGGGAACGTTTGTATAACATGAAGAAAGAGAGCAAGAAGACCTACATATTAGAGGGCAAGGAAGGGCTGAATACAGGCAACAGACCCAAGGGATGGGTGAGGACATAAAGCCAGTTATTGTTCTAGTTCTGTGTCATGGACTTTTCACTTTTGGTGGTGGGTAGGTGCATAAAAATATATTTGATGGTGAAAGTGTAAAATCCAATGCAAAGTTCCACAGTTTCAGAATGCCTATTCTAATTGTATAGAAGTTCATTGAGATATATAGATGGTATCTGTTTAACTTCAGTATGTGATGTTTCTTTATTCCCAAGTTTTTAAAATGTAATAAAGTGAATTAAAAATACAATGGCAACAATCCTGTCCAAATCACTGTAAAGACTTACTGTAATCTTAGTTACTCTCTCTTAGTCTCTCTCTCTCTCTCTTTGTATGTGTGTCTGTCTCTCTGTGAGTGGATGTCTGTCTCTCTGTTTCTCTCTGTCTCTCTTTGTCGTCTGTCTGCCTGTCTGTCTGTCTCTGTTTCTGTCTCTCTTTGTCTCTCTGTCTGTCTGTGTTTCTCTGTCTCTCTGTCTCTGTCTCTCTTTGTCTGCCTGTCCGTCTGTCTGTCTCTCTGTCTCTGTCTCTGTCTCTCTGTCTCTCTTTCTCTCTGTCTCTCTGTCTCT
Organism: Grammomys surdaster; assembly: GCF_004785775.1. Classification (NCBI taxonomy): domain Eukaryota; kingdom Metazoa; phylum Chordata; class Mammalia; order Rodentia; family Muridae; genus Grammomys; species Grammomys surdaster. The sequence goes on along the minus strand of NW_021604564.1, from coordinate 19,800,367 downwards.
CTGCCTCTCTGCCCCTCCCTCCCTCCCCCCCTCCCCCCCTCTGCCTCTCCCTCCCTCCCTCTCTCTCTCTCTCTCTCTCTCTCTCTTTCTCTCTCTCTCTCTCTCTGCTCTCTGTGTATGTGTGTGAATAAGTCGGGGATTGCCAAGATGCTAAATCCCCAAGTTTCAGTTTGTTTCAAGGATAGATGGATAAGCACATGACATGACTTTAAGACCCGTGTATGTGCTCACTGATTGTACTGACTGAAACAGTGGTGATCATCAGGAACACATTGCCGTATAGAAATGATATAAAGACAAGTTAGTCATAAAGTTATAAAGGAACTAATAGGAGGAGGAAGGGTAAAAAGGAAAAGAGCAAATTGACATAATTTATACCATGGTGGAAATTTTAGGTGGAAAGTAGATTTCAGTGTCAAATGCAATATATGTATGTTCACTGTTTTGATATTATTTCTCCTGGTAATTCTTTTTCTTCGTTCTCTATGATCAAATGTCGTTAGAAACCTGTTGTAATTTTAAGAATCTTTAATTTCGTTTTATTTAAAAGTATTTTTCTCTAGTCAATGGTCCAGCCTGATCTACATGGTGAATTCTAGGTCATCTGGCATTATACAACAAGAGCCTGGTTTAAGCTTTACTCCATATAATTTGTAGTGACAGTGATATATCAAATGTATTTACATTTACAATTTACAATTTGTTTACACCCATGAATAATTTCCAAATAAACAAATTCACATTTTAGGGAGATTGTTGCTAGATCAGGCCTTTCTAATTGTTTAGAACTTCAACAGACAGTCATCCAGCCCTGACTGTCATGGCTCTAGTCTCCCTGGCTAGAGTGGTGGAGCCAGGTACAGTAGGAGCTCCTCCCAGCCTTAAGAGAGCAGGTGGCATAAGCATAATACTTACCCAAATTATTTTAAAATGTATTTTAAAATGTTATATATGTGTATGTGTAATATATTTACACCATTTCCCCCTCTTCCTTCAGTCTCTCCTATGCTGTACTCCCACCCCTCTCAAATTCATGGCTTCTTTTTCTTTGTTATTGTTACATATATATGTATAACAATAAATATATAAATGCAACCTGCTGAGGCCAATTAGTGATATATATGTTTTTAGAGTTGACCACTTGGTATTGCTTTGCTGGGATACTTGATGCTGGTTTTCTATAGCTGAGAAATTACTGATGTTTGAAAAGACATCAGCATTGTTGAGGGGAAATCTTCTGGGAAGCATTTCTTCAGAGTTTCCACAGCACACAGAAGCTGTGTTCTAGAGGTGGCCAAGGTTGTACCTCACCCTGGAAACTCAACTTGCTAGTGTAAGAGTACTGCTAGCACCAAGTGGTACTGGTTTTCAAGGCATGATAGGTCATGGAGAGCAGCTGAGACTGGGCACTGAGAGGCCAAGAGAGGCCACTCAAGGTGTAGCCTCAGTGGCAGTTGATGGCCTAGGACTGAAGGGGTCATGTGAAGAAGCTGAGGCTTGGCACCAGGAAGAGAGCCTATGAGAGGTTAGTGGTGAAGCCTAGTTAAAGTGGAAGACCCCAGCTTTTTGGAGATGCCAGTACCATGGGAGGGTCACCGAGAACAGCAGCAACAGTGGAATGGAGCCAGCCAGAGCCTAGAGAACAAATTGTATGTGTTGCAGAGGACAGAGCCAGAGAATGACCCATGTTCTTTGGAGGAAGCCAGAAATGAATAAATGTCAGACATTGAATATTGAGTTATAGTCTCTATCTGCTGCAGCAAAAGCAACACAAACAAACAAAAATCATTTTTTTTGATAGAGGGTGAGGGCTATACTTATTGGCAGGTGTAAAGAGATTAGTATTAAGAATATACTTAGAGAATATAGAATGTAGTCTGGGAAAGTAGCAATAGTATGTTCTCTAGGTTTCCTAACTGTACTGACCATAGGTAGCTCTCAGGTTTATAGTACCAGGCATGAATTCCCAGCTGTTGAGTGGACATTAACTCCAATTAACGTGTTCTTTGTTATAGCAAACATAAGAGCCACTGTTGCACTTTTGGGACTATCTTGCCCTGCTTTGTGGTTCATAGGCATTGGACATTGTGTGTTCACAGTTCAGTAGAGCATGCTGGAGTCCTGTAGATATAACGTCCAGTAGAGTGCTGGAGATATAACATCTTCCAGTACTACCAAAGCTAGTCTTCAGAGAGGATGTTTCCAGGTCAAATCCAGCTAGATTTTCCCAAGTCCTGTGTTTGAAGTGCATGGCATTTTCAGCATCAGGGACTTACCTTCAGTCTCTGGGAGGCAACCAAGGGCAGCAGCAGCCTGCATTGTTTTTGGAGACTCCTAGGCTCTCACACTCACTTTTGGAGATTTTGTTAGATAGCCTGTTGCTCTTGGAAAGAGCATTATTACTGCAAGTGGTATAACTCTAATTAAACTACACATACATGCACATACAATTATACATATAATTACACACATGTATATATACACATAATGTTTGTAATTATATTTATGAATATATACATATATGTTCATAATTTAGATTACATAAAATGATGTGATTCCTTATGGATTTTCAAACATTTTTAGTATGACTTATTCGTCTGTCTTGAATTTCCCTGTGTGTTGTTCTCCTTTACACCCCCACTAAGGTACCCGCCCCATTTTTCCTTTCATCCATACTGGAATGCAGGCTTCAAATTGTTCTAATGTTCAAAATCTAAAACAAATGAAAGGATTAAGCCACAGCTGATGACAACATAGATGGGGAGCCACCATTCCAGATCACCTTTTGGTTATATGTTCACAACAGCCATCTCATCAATGTTGGTCTTTTCTTCTTTCCTTTCCTTTTCTTTTCTTTTTGTTTCCGTTCCTTTCTTTCTTTTCTTTTTCTGTCTCCTCCTCCTCCTTTTCCTCCTCCTCCTCTTCCGTTTTCTGTTTTAGATGAGGTCTGACTATGTAGCCTTAGTTGGCCTGGAACTCATTATTTAGGCCAGATTGTCCTCAAATCAGAGATACACTTGCTTCTGCCTCCCAGGTGCCGGATTGAAGGTGTGTGTCATCACATCTGCCCAACATTTGCTCTTTTCCCTCCTACTATTGATGTTTCTCCTTAGTTTTCTCAAGGCCTATGATTTTCACTGGGCTTCAGGACAAAAGCATAGCTACTTTGGTGTTACTCAAGGTCAGGAGGGGTGTGGCAATGTCCCTGCAAGAAAGAAGAAAACAATATTCACCTCAGCATGGTTCTTGCTAAAGCTCAGCTCAAAAGTCGAGACAGAATTAATGAGGACAGTAATAATGGATTAAACATGATTTGACAGCAATTTTATTTGTGGTGCCATAAGTGGCTGTCTATGGCTGTGTTTGGAGATTTCTGAGTCAACTTTCCAAGTATGCATAGTAATCCCATTATCTGAAAACCGTATTTGTGCACATGCCTCCCACATGTATTGTAAGTAACAACTCTTTCAGTGTTGCTGGGAAATGCAATTTGTGTGCAGATGAAAAGTTTGTAGACCATTGATTTGTAGAGCCACAAAGCTCTACAAAGCTTACATGCTGTGTGGTAAGTTTTCAGAGCCCAATCCTTATTGCTCCCGTGGTCTCCTTCCTTACTGATTTTTATCCTGTGGCCAAATAGGCTTTGTGAAATTTGCAAAATGAGCTAATCAAGTGGCCACAGCTGAGATCCATCTGAATTTCTAGGAGGTCCTTAGACATGCCAACCATGAATTATAGTTGATGACTGGATCAGCCAGGTGGTAGCAGAATATGAAGGGAGAGGAAGTAAGGTGACATGAATTTTTAATAATTTTTAAGAAAGGAAATTTACATTTTGAGGTGCTAGGAATCCAACTCAGGTCATTGTACAGGTTAGACCAATACTCTAACGCTGTCATACTCTCAACTTAAGGTTCCTGTTTATCTTGTGTGTGACACTGTTCCTAGGGAGGTATAAACAAACATCTGCTCACCCCAGACAGGAAACTGACCACAGACCTAGGTCCATCCTGGCAAACCAATGAGTTCCTTGGGGTTGTGTAGTGGAGCATAGGTGAGTGGTCGCTTACAGTAACATGGGAAACTCAAAGGCAGCTGCATTAGTGAAGGGTTATCCAGAATGGGTGACAACCCAGGAAAGCTGTAGCCCTGGAGCTTTGTACAACTTGCTTGCAGCTCAACAGCTTTGAGAGTCTCCCTTCCTCAGTAGCTCTTACTACTTACATAGCCTTGGGGAAGGAGAGTCCTTGTGACTCTAACATATCTCAGGGACTTTCCAAGACTTGTGCATTATTTGCTTCCTGAGTCTTAGCAGCCTTGTTTCAACACTGGCTGTTTGAGTTGGAAAGAGATTGTTTTTTGGTATCACCCATGATCTACCTATCATCTGTTTTGATACCACTCACAATAACTGGCACAAATCTTCATACAAACATTCAAAAAGGAGTGGTTGCTAGCAGTAGGTGCTGATGTGAAATTATAGAAAAGAATACAGTATTCAACAGCTCGCAAGTGAAGAAACACAGATTAATGTTCTTAGTTTCTAGAAAAATTAGTAAATTCTCAATGTTATGTAAACATCTTGATTTATTTCAAATACACAATCAAGAATGGAAAATTATTTTAACTGAATGGTTTTATAGCAACATAAATGTCTTCCTAAAAGCGTGATTATTTATGTTTGAAAGAACACACAATTATTCGAAGTACAATATGTTAAGGAATCATTGTAGTGCAAATAAATTGTTGGAGAAATATTCCAAATAAACTATGAATTATCTTCTAGGAATTCTATGGGTGCTTGATGTGAAGATAGGCTATCCTCACTGTGGTGGTTTGAATAAGAATGGTCCCTATTTGGTCATGTATTTGAATGCTGAGTCATCACAGAATGGTGTTGCTTACTGGGATTAGAAGTTGTAGCCTTATTGGAGTAGGTGTGGCTTTGCAGAGGAAGTGTGTCATTGGGGTTTCAAAAGCCTAGGCCAGGCCCAGTGTATATCTCTTCCTGCTGCCTGCAGATCTGGATGTAGAAGTCCCAACTATTTCTTTAGCACCATGTCTGCCTGGGTGCCACCATGTTCCCAGACATGATACCATGGATTAAACCTATAAAATGAACATAAGTCCCAATTAAATGCTTCCTTTTACAAGAGTTGCTGTGGTCATGGTGTCTCTTCACAGCAGTAGAACACTAAGACACTCAATTTCTTTTTTTGTATGTTTTTCAGTTTGTGTATTCTTTAAAACAAACAAAGCAAAGCCTCATGGGAAGATGAAAGAAAATGTTTTGAATCCGAAGTTGGACTGGAGAGCTGCTGTCATCTGTGATGCTGACTCTGCTGTCTGCGGTTCTGACTCTGCTGACCTGTGGCCTCAGTACATTTACTTAGTTCTTTGATTTTTCTTAATGATATTTTATACTTTTGAGTGTTCAGATTTTCCATGTTATATTGAGTTTACCTCTGAATATTTCATGTTGTTGTTAGTATTCCAAATGGTCCCATTATTTGTTTATGTATTTTTAGTACCAGACAGACTTGGAAGGCTGTATCCTAACACAGGTGCTGTGGCCTGCAAAGTTCATGATTTCATTTTTCTTTGAATAGTATTCTACAGTGTATATGTACTACATTTTCATTATCCATTTATTGTTGAAGGATACTGTCTTAGTTAGGGTTTTACTGCTGTGAGCAGATACCATGACCAAGGCAACTCTTATAAAAACAACATTTAATTGAGGCTGGCTTACAGGTTCAAAGATTCAGTCCATTATCATAAAGGTAGGAGCATGGCAGCATCCAGGCAAGCATGATGCAACAGGAACTAAGAGTCCTATATCTTTATCTGAAGGCTGCTAGCAGAATACTGGCTTCCAGGAATGAGGGTCTTAAAGCCCACACCCACAGTGACACACTTAATCTAACAAGATTACACCTCCAAATAGTGCCACTCCCTGGGCCAAGCTTCTTCAAACTATCATAGATACTATATTAGTTAGGGTTCTCTAGAGTCACAGAACTTATGGAATGAAAATATATATATATATGGAATTTACTGGAATGACTTACAGGCTGAAGTCCAACTAACCCAAGAATGGCCATTTGTGAATGAGAAGTCCATGAATCTAGTAGTTGCTCAGTTCCATGGGGCTGGGTGTTTCAGCTGGTCTTCTGTATGAACTGGAATCTTGAAGAAGTAGGCTCCAACATATGTGTTGGCAAGTGAGGGCAAGCAGGCGAAGAAGGAAGCCTTCCTTCTTCCATTGTCCTTATGTAGGCCTCCAGCAGAAGGTATGGCCCAGATTAAAGATGTGCCTCAAGATCTGGATTAAAGATGAGTGTCTTCCAGCCTTAAGATCTGGGTCACAGATGTTCTGTTCCCTCCATTTCTGGATTGTGGTTCATTCCATATATAGTTAAGTTGACAGCCAGGAATAGCTATCACAGGTACTTAGGATTTTTTTTCTTCCAATTCCTATCTATTTTAAGTAGAGCATCAGTGAACATAGCTGAGCAAGAATCTGTGGAATAGGATGTCAAGTCCTTTGGGCATATGCCAAGGGGTTGTACAGGTAGGTCGAATGGTAGATTTATTTTTAGGTTTTGAGAATTCTCCACAATGATTTCTGTTTTAGCTGCACCAGTTTACAATCCCAGCACCAACTCCAGCATTTGCTGTCAGCTATTGTTGATCCTTACTATTGTGACTGGGATAATATGAAATCTCAAAGTTGTTTTGGTTTGTATTTTCCTAATTGATAAGGAAGGTTTTTTTTTTTTTTTAAATTTCTTAGTCATTTGTTTCTTATTTTCTTTTGAAAACAGAAAAAGGGTTCAGGTCCAAGGTTTATGTCCTGAATGGATCATTTTATTTTATTTTTTTACTATTTGGATTTTGAGTTCTTTATAGTATTCTAGATATCAATTCTCTGTCAGACAGATAGCTGGCAAAGACTCTCTCCCATTCTGTAGGCTTCCCCTTTGCCTGGTTGATTGTTTCTTTTGCTGTGGAAAGGCTTTTCAGTTTTATGAAGTTCCACTTGTTAACTGTTGTCCTTAATTCTTGGGCAAAGGAGTCCTATTCATGAAGTCCTTTCCTACTTCTGTATTCTGTATGACATTTCTACGTTTTGTTCTACAAGTTTCAGGTTTCATGTTTAGGCTTCTAGTCCATTTGGAGTTGGTTTTGTGGCAGGTGATAGATATGGGTCTAATTTAACTCTTTTGTATGTGGACATCCAGTTTTCCCAGCACTGTTTGTTGAAGGTCCTCTCTCTCTCTCTCTCTCTCTCTCTCTCTCTCTCTCTCTCTCTCTCTGTTTTTCAAACAAAATAAGATAAAACAAAAAGCCATCACTTTGAAGTTGGAAGGCATAAGACTCAGAGACCCACGTATTCACATACTCAGGAGTCCCATAGAAGTACTAAATTGAAAGCTATAACATGCATGCAGAGGACCTGCTGTAGACCTGTGTAAGCCCTGTGCTTGCCTCTTCAGCTTCCACTTTCCTGGGTTGATTTAGAGGGCTTTATTTTCCTGTTGTCCTCCATCCCCTCTGGCTCCCACACTCTTTCTCCTAGGATTCCCTAAGCTCAATTGTTCCCGTCTGCTGTGGGAAGAAGTCTTTTTGATGATGGCTGAATAAGGCACCAATCTATGAGTATAGGAGAATATTATTAGAAAACATATTATTGGTTTTGTTTTGTTTGACCAGTAGTATTTGGTTTGACCCTATGTCTTTGGGCTATCTAGTCTCTGGTTGCTAGTCACCCAAGCAGTGTCAGATATGGGTTCCTTCTTGTAGAGTGGACCTTAAGTCAAATAACATTGATTGGTTACTCCCACAAGATTTGAGTTGGTATTGCCCTAGCATATATTCCAGGCAGGAGAGATTTTAGATCATAGGGTTTGTGGCTGGGTTGGTGGTTATGTGTCTCTTTTGCTAGCTGCTGAGTATCTTGTATCAAAGACACTAGAACATGGGATGAAGGTGCTGTCTAGGCACCTACTTGGCCTCTCCATGTTCAATGAGTTATGTGGGTGTTGTCTTCACCAATGGGCCTTGCTATCTGCTTGTAGAGAGCAATCTGTTGTCTTAGCAACAGTCTGAGTTGTTTGGGGTTTTCCATAGGATCTTTTGACCAACAACCCAATTGGATGTAACCCAGTCCCAGCAAATGAATCTTCATTTGGTGACAAGAGGTAGCCAGTTGGGGCTCTATTTCTCTCATTATTTGGAGAGCTCAATAGGATTGGTTTAATATATTTTATGGAGTTTTCACTGCCCCTCAAATGGACCACTTCTAGCTTTCTCTCCTTACATTTCTTCCCTCAATCTCATCTCTCCTCCCCCTCCCTCACCTAATATTCTCATTCCCACCCCTACCACTCTCAACCTCAGTCAACCCATAAAATCTATTCTGTTTAATCATCCTAGGGATATCTTTGTATTCCTCTTCCTGCCCCAAATCTTCCTCTATGCCTAACCTCTCTAGGTCTATGAATTGTAGCTTGATTATCATTTATTTAATGATCAATATCTACATATACATAAACACATACCATATTTGTTTTTCTGGATATGTGTTACCTCACTCAGGATGTTTTTTTTTTCTAGATCTATCTATTTGCCTCCAAATTTCATGATATCATAACAATTGAGTAATTCTTTTTTTTTTACATAAAAGGGTATTTTTATTATTTTCCTATATACCACCTTAATGAACACACCATGTACATTTTCTCAGCTGGCTAATAAGACACAGAGCAAAACTTCCTCAATGCTCAGAGAATCGAGAGCAGTCACCTGTCTTTGGGAGGATTCAGTTTCTTACAACGTCTGTGATACTGTCTGAGTGGGTACCAGCGATGCTTTGTGGTGAAGAACACCTTGCTCAGCTGTTCTATCATGGCCCCTTGGTCCAGATGTCGTCGGCGCCTTCCTTCTAACTTGGTCTTCAGTATGTGCTCGTGGGTTCCTCATTATTATGGAAAAGATCTGGTTGAGGGATGGGTTTGGTGTGTTCGTAGGGGATGTCCACGGATGGGTGGTAGCACACTATTGTCCTGCCGTCGGATGTCAAAGCCAGGTCAACCTTGCAATTGTAGTCATCTGGAAGAGAAGAATATGTAGATTTGTGACAAGCACTAGATAAAGCTCGATTTTGGATTGGAAATAAATGCTTCCAGATAGTTCTGTTTGATATCACCCATTTTACTGCTGCCGCCATGATCCTTAGCAAGTGATTTGAAAAACGATATTGTGAAGAGAAACTGCCCCTAAAACATGTGGCTAGGCATACAGATTTTCAATCCGTGCGCTCGCCATCTTGCTTCAATCTAATTGAGTAATTCTTTATCCATTCTTCTGTTGCAGGACATCTAGCTTGTTTCTAGTTTCTGGATACTGTGAATAGAGTAGTAATGAACATGGTTGAGCAAGTGTCCTTGTGATAAGATGGAGAATCCTGCCCATGCCTGGTCCTTTTGGCTGGGGCAGACAACTGGCTGGTCTGCTCCTGTGGAGACACCTTATCCTGAGCCATCCTAGAGGAGCCACTGCACTCAGAGCAAAGGATAAAAAACCTCGCCCACTACCCCACGCCCCAGAGTTACAACTGGGAGCCAGGAGTGCTCAGGAACCATCAGCCACCCAAACCCCACCCCTCCAGAATACTACTTCCCTTCCACCCCTCGCCTGGTCCTTTTGGCTGAGGCAGACACCTAGCTGGTCTGCTTTTGTGGAGACACCTTATCCTGAGCCATCCTAGAGGAGCTGCTGAACTCAGAGCAGCAGGATTTCAGGATCCCAGAGGTGGCCTGAGTCCCAGGATTTCTTCCACCCAGGAGCTTAGGATCACAGGAACACAGAGACATCTAGACTCTGAGGAGTTCTGACACAAGCAAGATAACTGGAAAGACAGACTCTAGTCAGACACAGTGAGCACAGGTAACACTAGAGTTAATCAGATGGTGAAAGGCAAGTGCAAGAACACAAGCAACAGAAACCAATGTTACTTGGCATCATCAGAACCCAGTTCTCACACCATAGCAAGCTCTGGACACCCCATCACACAAGAAAAGCAGGATTCAGAATTAAAATCTTCTCATAATGATGATAGAGGATTTTAAGAAGAACATAAGTAACTCCCTTAAAGAAGTACAGGAGAACACAGGTAAACAGGTAGAAGCCCTTAAAGAGGAAACACAAAAATCCCTTAAAGAATTGCAAGAAAACACAACTAAACAGGTGAAGGAATTGAACAAAACCATCCATGATCTAAAAATGGAAATAGAAACAATAAAGAAATCTCAAAGGGAGGCTACCCTGGAGATAGAAAACGTAGGAAAGAGATCAGGAGTCATAGATGAAAGCATCACCAACAGAGTTCAAGAGATAGAAGAGAGAATCTCATGTGCAGAAGATACCATGGAAAACATTGATACAACTGTCAAAGAAAATGCAAAGTGCAAAAAGCTCCTAACCCAAAACATCCAGGAAATCCAGGACACAATGAGTAGACCAAACCTAAGGATAATAGATATAGATGAGAGTGAAGATTCCCAACTTAAAGGGCCAGTAAATATCTTCAACAAAATTATAGAAGAAAACTTCCCTAACCTGAAGAACGAGATACAAACACACAAGAAGCCTACAGAACGCCAAACAGACTAGACCAGAAAAAAAAAAAACTCCCGTCACATAATAATCAAAACATCAAATGCACAAAACAAACAAAAAATACTAAAAGCAGTAAGGGATAAAGGTCAAGTAACATATAAAGGCAGACCTATCAGAATTGCACCAGACTTTTCACCAGAGACTATAAAAGCCAGAAGATCCTGGACTGATATCATACAGACCCTAAGGGAACACAAATGCCAGCCCAGACTACTATACTCAGCAAAACTCTCAATCGTTATAGATGGAGAAACCAAGATATTCCATGACAAAACCAAATTTGCACAATATCTTCCCACAAACCCAGCACTTCAAAGGATAATGGATGGAAAACGCCAACACAAGGAAGGAAACTACAACCTAGAAAAAGCAAGGAAGTAATCTTCCAACAACCCCAAAAGAAGATAGCTACACAAACATAATTTCACCTCTAATAACAAAAATAATAGGAAGCAATAATCATTTTTCCTTAATATCTCTTAACATCAATGGACTCAATTCTCCAATAAAAAGACGTAGACTATCAGACTGGATACATGAACAGGACCTAGAATTTTGCTGCATACAGGAAACACACCTCAGTGACAAAGACAGACACTACCTCAAAATAAAAGGATGGAAAACAATTTTCCAAGCAAATGGTCCCAAGAAACAAGCTGGAGTAGCCATTCTAATATCAAATAAAATCAACTTTCAACCAAAAGTAATCAAAAAAGATAAGGAAGGACACCTCATACTCATCAAAGGAAAAATCCACCAAGATGAACTCTCAATTCTGAACATTTATGCTCCAAATGCAAGGGCACCCACATACATAAAAGAAACGTTACTAAAGCTCAAAACACACATTACACCTCACACAATAATAGTGGGGGGATTTTAACACCCCACTCTCTGCAATGGACAGATTATGGAAACAGAAACTAAACAAAGACACACTGAAATTAACAGAAGTTATGAACCAAATGGATTTAACAGATATCTATAAAACATTTCATCCTAAAACAAAAGAATATACCTTTTTCTCAGAACCTCATGGTACCTTCTCCAAAATAGACCATTTAATTGGTCACAAAACAGGCCTCAACAGATACAAAAAGATTGAAATAATACCTTGCATCTTATCAGATCACCACGGAATAAGACTGGTCTTTAATAATGACAAAACCAATGGAAAACCCACATGCATGTAGAAACTGAACAATGCTCTACTCAATGATGACTTGGTCAAGGAAGAAATAACGAAAGAAATTAAAGACTTTTTAGAATTTAATGAGAATGAGGAAACATCATACGAAAACTTGTGGGACTCCATGAAAGCAGTGCTAAGAGGAAAACTCATAGCTCTAAATGCCTACAAAAAGAAATTGGAGAGCACATACATTAACATCTTGACAGCACAATTGAAAGCTCTAGAACAAAAAGAAGTAAATACACCCAAGAGGAGTAAATGTCAGGAAATAATCAAACTCAGGGCAGAAATCAACCAAGTAGAAGCAGAAAGAACTATACAAAATGTCAACAAAACCAGGAGTTGCTTCTTTGAGAAAATCAACAAGATAGATAAACCTTTAGCCAGATTAACCAGAGGGCACAGAGACAGTATCCAAATTAATAAAATCAGAACTTAAAAGGGAGACATAACAACAGAAACTGAGGAAATTCAAAAAAATCACCAGATCCTACTACAAAGGCCTATACTCAAAAAACTGGAAAATCTGGATGAAATGGACAATTTTCTAGACAGATACCAGGTACCAAAGTTAAATCAGGAGTAAATAAACCATCTAAAAATTCCATAACCCCTAAAGAAATAGCAGCAGTCATTAAAAGTTTTCCCACCAAAAAAAAAAAAAAAAAAAAAAGCCCAGGACCAGATGGTTTTAGTGCAGAATTCTATCAGACCTTCAAGGAAGACCTAATACCAACTCTCTTCAAACTATTCCACAAAATAGAAACAGAAGTAACTCTACTCAATTCGTTCTATGAAGCTACAATCACACTCATACCCAAACCTCACAAAGACCCAACAAAGAAAGGGAACTTCAGACCAATCTCCCTTAAGAATATCGATGCAAAAATACTCAATAAAATTCTAGCAAACCGAATCCAAGAACATATCAAAACAATCATCCATCATGATCAAGTGGGCTTTATCCCAGGAATGCAGGGATGGCTCAATATTCAGAAATCCATCAATGTAATCCACTATATAAACAAACTCAAAGAAAAAAACCACATGATCATCTCACTAGATGCTGAGAAAGCATTTGACAAAATTCAACATCCCTTCATGGTAAAAGTCTTGGAAAGATCAGGAATTCAAGGCCCATACCTAATTGTAGTAAAAGCATTCTACAGCAAAACCAGTAGCCAACATCAAACTATATCGAGAGAAACTTGAAGCAATCCCACTAAGATCAGGGACTAGACAAGGCTGCTCACTCTCTCCCTACCTATTCAATACAGTACTGGAAGTCATAGCCAGAGCAATTAGACAACAAAAAGAAGTCAAAAGAATACAAATAGGAAAGGAAGAAGTCAAAATTTCACTATTTCCAGATGATATGATAGTATACTTAAGTGACCCCAGAACTTCCACCAGAGAACTCCTAAACCTGATAAACAACTCCAGCAAAGTGGCTGGTTATAAAATCAACTCAAACAAATCAGTAGCCTTCCTCTACGTGAAAGATAAACAGGCTGAAAAAGAAATTAGTGAAATGTCACCCTTCACAATAGTCACAAATAATATAAAATACCTTGGTATGAATCTAACCAAGCAAGTGAAAGATCTGTATGACAAGAACTTCAAGTCTCTGAAGAAAGAAATCGAAGAAGATCTCAGAAAATGGAAAGATTCCCATGCTCATGGATCGGCAGGATTAATATAATGAAAATGGCCATCTTGCTGAAAGCAATCTACAGATTCAATGCAATCTCCATTAAAATCCCAACTCAATTCTTCACAGAGTGAGAAAGAGAAATTCTCAAATTTATTTGGAATAACAAAAAACCCAGGATAGTGAAAACTATTC
>NW_021604564.1:19784525-19786546 GCF_004785775.1 Grammomys surdaster | reverse complement strand
TCTCTCTCTCTCTCTCTCTCTCTCTCTCTCTCTCTCTCTCTCTCTTTGGTTTTTTGAGACAGAGTTTCTCTGTGTAGCCTTGGCTGTCCTGGAACTCACTCTGTAGACCAGGCTGGCCTCAAACTCAGAAATCCACCTGTCTCTGCCTCCCAAGTGCTGGGATTAAAGGCGTGCGCCACCACTGCCCGGCTGGAAAACTATTCTCAACAATAAAAGAACTTCTGGAGGAATCACCATCCCTGACCTCAAGCTGTACTACAGAGCAATAGTGATAAAAACTGCATGGTATTGGTACAGAGACAGGCAGGAAGATCAGTGGAATAGAATTGAAGACCCAGAAATGAACCCACACACGTATGGTGATTTGATCTTTGACAAAGGAGCTAAAACCATCCAGTGGAATAAAGACAGCATTTTCAACAAATGGTGCTGGTTCAACTGGAGGACAACATGTAGGAGAATGCAAATCATTCCATTCTTATCTCCTTGTACAAAGCTGAAGTCCAAGTGGATAAAGGACCTTCACATAAAACCAGATACACTGAAACTAATAGAAGAGAAGGTGGGGAAGACCCTCGAATACCTAGGTACAGGGGAAAAGTTCCTGAACAGAAGACCAATGGCTTATGCTCTAAGGTCAAGAATTGACAAATGGGACTTTGTAAAATTGCAAAGATTCTGTAAGGCAAAGGACACTGCCAATAGGACAAAACAGCAACCAACAGATTGGGAAAAGATCTTTACCAATCCCACATTCGACAGAGGACTAATATCCAATATATACAAAGAACTCAAGAAATTAGACTCTAGACAACCAAATAACCCTATTAAAAATAGGGTATAGAGCTAAACAAAGAATTATCAACTGAGGAATTGGGAATGGCTGAGAAACATCTAAAGAAATGTTCAGCATCCTTAGTCATCAGGGAAATGCAAATCAAAACAACCCTGAGATTCCACCTCACACCAATCAGAATGGCTAAGATCAAAAACTCAGGTGATAGTAGATGCTGGCGAGGGTGTGGAGAAAGAGGAACACTCCTCCATTGTTGGTGGGATTGCAAGATGGTTCAACCACTATGGAAAACAGTCTGGCGGTTCCTCAGAAAATTGGACATATCATTACCTGAGGACCCAGCTATACCACTCCTGGGCATATACCCAGAAGATGCTCAAACATATAACAAGGAAATATGCTCCACTATGTTCATAGCCACTTTATTTATAATAGCCAGAAGCTGGAAAGAACCCAAATGTCCTTCAACAGAAGAATAGATACAAAAAAATGTGGTACATTTACACAATGGAATATTACTCAGCTATTAAAAACAATGAATTCGTGAAATTCTTAGGTAAATGGATGGAACTAGAAAATATCCTGAGTGAGGTAACCCAATCACAAAAGAACACACATGGTATTCACTCACTGATTATTGGATTTTAGCCCAGAAGCTTGAAATACCCATGAGCCTACTCACAGACCACATAAAGCTCATGAAGAAGGAAGACCAAGTGGGGGTGCTTCGGCCCTTCTTAGAAGGAGTAACAAAATACTCAAGGGAACAAATATGGAGATAAAGTGTAGGACAGAAACTGAAGGAGGGGCTGTCTGCAGACCATTCCACCTGAGTATCCATTCCATGTGCAGTCACCAAAGGCAGATGCTGATGTGGATGTCAGGAAGTGCATGCTGACAGGAGCCTGACATAGCTCTCTCCTTAGAGGTCTGCAAGAGTCTGACATATTCAGAGGCAGATGCTCACAGCTAACCTTTGAACTGATGATCATGGGGTTCCCAGTGGAGGAGTTAGAGTGAAGACTGAAGGAGTTGAAAAGGTCTTCAACCCCATGAGGAGAGCAACAATTCCAACCAACCAGTGCCCCCAGGGTCTAAACCACCAGCCTGGGAGCACTTAGGGAGGGACCCATGGCTCCAGCTATATATGCAAGGGAGGATGGTCCTGTCAGGTATAAGTGGGAGAGGAGATCCTTGGTCCCATGAAGGCTGGACACCGTGTGTG
>NW_021604564.1:19783076-19784125 GCF_004785775.1 Grammomys surdaster | reverse complement strand
AGAATGGCTAAGATCAAAAACTCAGGTGATAGTAGATGCTGGCGAGGGTGTGGAGAAAGAGGAACACTCCTCCATTGTTGGTGGGATTGCAAGATGGTTCAACCACTATGGAAAACAGTCTGGCGGTTCCTCAGAAAATTGGACATATCATTACCTGAGGACCCAGCTATACCACTCCTGGGCATATACCCAGAAGATGCTCAAACATATAACAAGGAAATATGCTCCACTATGTTCATAGCCACTTTATTTATAATAGCCAGAAGCTGGAAAGAACCCAAATGTCCTTCAACAGAAGAATAGATACAAAAAAATGTGGTACATTTACACAATGGAATATTACTCAGCTATTAAAAACAATGAATTCGTGAAATTCTTAGGTAAATGGATGGAACTAGAAAATATCCTGAGTGAGGTAACCCAATCACAAAAGAACACACATGGTATTCACTCACTGATTATTGGATTTTAGCCCAGAAGCTTGAAATACCCATGAGCCTACTCACAGACCACATAAAGCTCATGAAGAAGGAAGACCAAGTGGGGGTGCTTCGGCCCTTCTTAGAAGGAGTAACAAAATACTCAAGGGAACAAATATGGAGATAAAGTGTAGGACAGAAACTGAAGGAGGGGCTGTCTGCAGACCATTCCACCTGAGTATCCATTCCATGTGCAGTCACCAAAGGCAGATGCTGATGTGGATGTCAGGAAGTGCATGCTGACAGGAGCCTGACATAGCTCTCTCCTTAGAGGTCTGCAAGAGTCTGACATATTCAGAGGCAGATGCTCACAGCTAACCTTTGAACTGATGATCATGGGGTTCCCAGTGGAGGAGTTAGAGTGAAGACTGAAGGAGTTGAAAAGGTCTTCAACCCCATGAGGAGAGCAACAATTCCAACCAACCAGTGCCCCCAGGGTCTAAACCACCAGCCTGGGAGCACTTAGGGAGGGACCCATGGCTCCAGCTATATATGCAAGGGAGGATGGTCCTGTCAGGTATAAGTGGGAGAGGAGATCCTTGGTCCCATGAAGGCTGGACACCGTGTGTG
>NW_021604564.1:19727430-19782976 GCF_004785775.1 Grammomys surdaster | reverse complement strand
ATGGGGTAAGGGGAGAACATCTGAAATGTAAATAAAATATCCAATTTTTAAAAAAGATGGAGAATCCTTTGGGTATATGCTCAAGAGTGTACAGCTAGATCCTGAGACAGAAGGATTCTCTTCTTTCTGAGGAATCACCATACTGATTTCCACAGTGCTGTACGAGTTTACATTTCTACCAGCAGTGTTCCTCTTGCTCCGCAACCTCACCAGCATGACCTGCCATTTGTCTTATTGATCTTAGTCATTCTGATAAGTCTAAGATGAAATCTCAGGGTAGTTTTGGTTTGAATTTGCCTGATCTCTAAGGAAGTTGAACATTTTAAAGTGTTTATTAGTCATTTGATATTCCTCTATTGATTATTCTTTGTTTAGATTTGTACCCCATTTTTAAATTGGATTATCTGGTTTGTTGATGTCTAGTTTTTTGAGTTCTTTATACATTTTGGATATTAGTCCTCTGTCAGATGAGAGTTGGTAAAAATTTTTTTTCCATTCTGTAGGTTGCCATTTGTTCTATTTATAGTGTTTTTTGTCTTACAGAAGCTTTTCAGTTTCATGATGTCCCATTTATTAATTTTTGATCTTAGTGCCTGTGCTATTGATGCTTTCTGTTTAGGAAGTTATCTCCTATGCCAATGTGTTCAAGGCCATTTCACACTTTAGGTTCATTTGGTTTTATGTTGAGGCTTTTGACTCATTTGAAGTTGTGGTTTGTGTGGGGTGATAAGTATGGACCTCTTTGCATTCTCCTCTATGAAAACATCCAGGTTGACTAGCTCTGTTTGTTGAGGATGCTCTTTTTTCTAGTGCGTATTTCTGACTTCTTTATAAAAAGGCAGGCACCTATAGGTATGTGGACTTATGTCTGGGTCTTCAATTTGATTGTGTTGATGAACTTGTCTGTTTTTATATCAATATCATGCTGTTTTAATAGCTATAGCTCTGTAGTACAACTTGAAATTGGAATGATGATATCTCCAGAAGTTCTTTTACTATTCAAGATTGTTTTAGCTATCTTGGGCTTTTCTGTTTCCATATGAAGTTGAAAATTGTCCTTTCAAGATCTTTGAAGAATTGTGTTGGGATTTTGGTGGGGATTGCATTGAGACTGTAGATTGCTTTTGGTAAGATGGTCACTTTTTACTATGTTGATCCTACTGATCCATGAACATGGCAGATCTTTCCATCTGCAATTTGTTCCTTAAAAGACATGTGGATTTTATCATACAAGCCTTTGGTTAGAATTACCCCAAGATATTTCATATTATTTGAGGCTATGATGAAAGGTGCTGTTTGCATGATTTCTTTCTCAGTCTACTTGTCATTTGTATATAGGAGGGCTACTGATTTTTGTAAGTTAATTTTGTATGCAGTTAATTTGCTGTTTATCAGATATGGGAGGTCCCTGGTGGGATTTTTAAAGGATATATAAAGATACTTTGACTTCTTCCTTCCCAGTCTGTATACTCTTGACCTCCTTCATTTGTTTTATTGTTCTGGCTAAGACTTCAAGTACTATATTGAATAGGTATGGAAAGAGGGAAACCTTATCTTGTTTCTGGTTGTTTTGCATTTCATTTAAGTTCATGTTGGCTATGGGCTTGCTATCAACTGCCTTTATTATGTTAAGGTGCATCCCTGTATCTCTAAGCTTTTCAAGACTTTTATTATGAAAGGGTATTGGATTTTGTCAAAGGTCTTCTCTGCATCTAATGAGATGATTATACTTTTTTTCTTTCAGCTTGTACACACACACACACACACACACACACACACACACACACACAGAGTCACACACACGATTACATTTATTGATTTTCAGACATTGAGCCATCCATGCGTTTACAGGATGAAGCCTACTTTATTATGGTAGATTCTCTTTTTGATGTTTTTGGATTCAATTTGCAAATATATTTTTGACTATTTTTTCATCTATATTCATAAGGAAAATTGATTCATAATTCTCTTTCTTTGCTGGGACTTTACATGGTTTGAGTATCAGGGAAACTGTGACTTCATAAAATTAATTTGGCTGTGTTCCTTTTATTTCTATTTTGTGAAATAATTTGAGAAATATTGGCGTTAACTCTTAGTTGAAAGTCTGGTAAAATTCTGTACTAAAACTACTTGGCCTTGGGTGCTTTTTCCATTGGGAGACTTTTAATGACTGCTTCTATTTCAGTAAGGGTTATATGTCTTTTAAAATTGTTTATATATTCTTTTTTATGTTTTTAAATACATTTTTTTTTATAGTTTAGACTTTATTCCCATCCTGGTCCACCCTCTGATTGTTCCACATTCCATACTTCCTTCCCCACTCCCATCTCCATAAGGATGACCCCACCCCTTCAACCTCCCATCCCACCAGACCTCTCCACTCCCTAGGGCCTCCAGTCTCTTGAGAGTTAGGTGTATCTTCTCTGACAGAACCCAGACCCAGCAGTCCTCTGCTGTATATGTGTAGGGGACCTCATAGCTGGTGTATGCTGCCTGATTGGTGGCCCAGTGACTGAGAGATCTCTGAGGTCCAGGTTAATGGAGACTGCTGGTCCTCCTATAGGGTTGCCCTCCTCCTCAGCTTCTTCCAGTTTTTCCCTAATTCAACCACAGGTGTCAGCAGCCTCTGTCCATTGATTGGGTATAAATATCTGCGTCTGACTCTTTCAGCTGCTTGTTGGGCCTTTCAGAGGATAGTCATGATAGATCCCTTTTTGTGAGTGCTCCATAGCCTCAGTAATAGTGTCAGGCCTTGGGGCCTCCCCTTGAGCTGGATCCCACTTTGGGCCTGTTTCTGGACTTCCTTTTCCTCAGGCTCTTCTCTATTTTTGTCTTTGGCAGTTCTTTCAGACAGGAACAATTATGGGTCAGAGTTTTTGACTGTGGAATGGCAACCCTATCTCTCATTTGATATCCTGTCTTTCTGCTGGAGGTGGGCTCTACAAGTTCTCTCTCCCCACTGTAGGGTATTTCATCTAAGGTCCCTCCCTTTGAGTCCTGAGAGTCTCTCACCTCCTAGGTCTCTGGTATATTCTGGAAGGTCCCCCTACCTCTTACCTCCCAAGGTTGCCTATTTCCATTCTTTCTGCATACTCTCAGGGCTTTAGTTCTTTCCCCCCAATACCTGATCATGTTCCCCTCTTTATCTCCCTGTCCCCTTTCCCACCAGGTCCCTCCCTTCCTCTCCCCTCCTGTGAGTGTTTTCTTCTCCCTCCCAAGTAGGATTGAGGCATCTTCACTTGGGGCCTTTGGCTTGTTAACCTTTTTGAGTTCTATGAACTGTATCCTGGGTATTTCCATACTATTTTTTGGCTAATATCCACTTATTAGTGAGTATATTCCATGCATGTCCTTTTGGGTTTGAGTTACCTCACTCAGGATGATATTTTCTAGTTCTATTCATTTGTCTGCAAAACTCAGCATGTTCTCTCTCTTAATAGCTGAGTAATATTCCATTGTGTAAACAAACCACATTTTCTGTATCCAGATTGATTTCCAGAGTGGTTGTACCAGTTTGTAATCCCACCAGCAATGGAGGAGTGTTCCTCTTTCTCCACATCCTCGCCAGCATGTGGAGTCATAGAGGAAAGGGAGACTGAAGCCAGTGTTCTGCTACCGAGCTGGGAATAAGACTGAGGGAACTGGATCTGGAGGAGCAGAAGGAGAAGTAAATAGCAGCAGCCAGCATCCCTGCTTCCCAGGCAGCCCTTTGGTTAGCAAGCGATGCCTGTTGGGTTAAGGGATAGGACAAAACAACAAGTTATAAGCCACTGAATATAGGTGGTACTGGGAACTGAACTTTTTCTTTGCTTTTAAGTCTTTGGGTTTTTGTTTTGTTTTTGGGTTTGTGTGTGTGTGTGTTTTGGTTTTTGTCTTTTATGTTTTTAAAAAAATTTATTTGTGTATATGAGTGCTCAATTTGCATATATATATATCTGCATGACAGAATAGGACATCAGATCCCATTATAGATAGTTGTGAGCCATCAGGTGGTTGCTAGGAATTGAACTCAGGACCTCTGGAAGAGCACTCAGTGCTCTTACCCACGGAGCTATCTCTCCATCTCTTCATTGCTTCTAAATCATCCAACAATTTTAAAACTGATTTCCCTACAACTGTTGGATGTCCCTCTGTAGCAATTACTTGGATGCTTTACTTGTGACTAGGTTGGTCATAGAGTACAAATGCCATGCTGTCTGCCATTTCATGGCCACATGCTGTCAGCATTATTATTACTGATAAAACTGGCTTTCTACAGCTTGCTGAGGTTCTTGCTAATTTTCTTTATTGTAAAAATATTCTTTTCTCATTTCTCTTCTGTGCTGTGCTCTGGGGAAGTTCCTTTCACATAGTGTTTGAGAATAGAGAATTTTGTTCTTTTTCCTCCAAGCGGTAGTAGCTATAGAATTTATTGGAATTCTTTTGGACTAACTTCCTTTCTTTCTTTCTTTCTTTCTTTCTTTCTTTCTTTCTTTCTTTCTTTCTTTAAAAAAAATGAATTAATTCATTAGTTTATTCATAAATATTTATTTTGTCCTTGTGGCTATAACTCAATATTACTTTATTTTATTGCTTAAATTGTCCTAGTTTTGGCTATTGGAAGATCTCTTGGTTAATTTCTGTGACCCTTTGAGAAATTGTGTGTGTGTGTGTGTGTGTGTGTGTGTGTGCGCGCGCGTATGCGCATGTGCGGGCACGCAAGCATATATGTTCACAGGTACACATTGCAAGCTTTTGCTTATATTCTGGCACTTTTGGTTCCTCCTA
Source organism: Grammomys surdaster (assembly GCF_004785775.1). Lineage (NCBI taxonomy): Eukaryota > Metazoa > Chordata > Mammalia > Rodentia > Muridae > Grammomys > Grammomys surdaster. Next base: position 19,778,209 of record NW_021604564.1, on the reverse strand, counting down.
TTTGTTTCTTGTCTCTTTCCCATTCAGTCATTTTGCTTTTGTATTTTTTTTTTTTTTTAAGTTGGAGGATGTTAGAAGCCAACGTGAGTTCTAGGAGTTTTCAATGCTTCAGGAATATTGGCTTTGTTATTTGTTTATTATTTTTATTCTTCTCTCATGCATTACATTCTGACATCATTTCAATTTCTTCCACTCCTTCTAGTCTCCTCCCCCTCCTTCCAGATACATTCCTTCTCCACCTCCAACCCCCCCAAAAAAAGAGCAGGTCTGACAGGGATATCAGCTGTGATGGTTATTCTCAGTAGTCAACTTGACTATGTCTGGAATGAATCTAGAAAAAGAGGGCATAGCTGTGACCCAGATCTTGAGGCTAGAAGACATAAGCTTTTGATCCAGATTTTGCGGAGGTGTGACATATACTTGTAATCTAGATTGACACATACTTTAATACAAATCTTGAGGCACACCTTTAATCTGGGCCATACCTTCTATTGGAGGCCTCTATAAAGATAATGGAAGAAGGAAGGGTTGGTTCGTTCTTTGCTGGCTTATACTTACTTTGCCGCATATCCATTGGTGCCATCTTTTTCGGAATTACAGCTTATACAAAGGCCAGTTGAGACACCCAGCCTCAGCAAAGAAATGTACATATACATATAAGAATGTGTATATTCTTTTGTAAATGTTTTTATATGACATATCTATATTTATGTTAAATATATATTCTTACTAATGTCTTTAAACTGTTACCACACATGCTTTTATGTGTGGACAATATTACACATATTCTTCCCTTTTTATCTGTAACCCCCAACTCATAAATGGGAATGTCTCCAACTATGTTACATAGTATCTTAAGTATTCAATCCCTGTTATTCATGTGTGCAATATTAGAATTTTTAACTTAAATTTTTATGGAAAGAAACATTGTCAACTGGAGTTGACACTTTATGTGAGGTTTAGTTCCCTTTGCCCTTGACAGTTGCTATTATTTTTAAAGCAAAGTATCTTTTTAAGTACAGAACTTTGAAATTTTAGTTAAATCCAACCCAGTTTTCCATGTGTATTTAACATCTAAAAATAGACATTACTAAACCCAAGGTCACCTATAGCTTCTCCTACTTCATCTTACAACTTATTTTTTTGTGTTTTACATCTGTATCTATGATCTATTTTGAGACAATTTTTTTTTGGTAGAAGATGTAAAGTCTAGATATTTTTGTTTCTCTCTTTTTCTTTTTCCTTACATACAATTGTCAACTGTCTAAGCACTTGGTTTTGAAGAAACTGTTAAGTCTATATCATATAGCTTTTGATTATGGCTTAGCATTCTTCCTAGGGAGGCAAAAAAGAAAATTCTATTCACTCAAAACAAAGAACTTAAGGCAGACTAAATTAAAGATACCCCCAAAGTCCAACTTGATAAACCACTGAGTTTTATTGGGGTTATTTACAGGAGTGTGAGTGAGGGGTTACTTACAGGAGCTTAACTGACTCAAAGACAGCTGCATCACTAAAGCACACCTCAACACAGGTGGCAGTCCACAAAGCTGAAAGTCTAAAGTTCCAAAGGCTGGAGGCTCAATGACACAAGAATATCCATAGTTCCAAAAGGGTTTTATTGTCATGGTGAATGGTGGATGGATTTGGATGTACCCCCCCCCCAAACTCAGGGCGGTCCTGAGTTAAATAGGGAAGGAGAAAGGAGGAAGGCCTGGGGAGGAATGCTTAATTTGCTCCATCCTCTGGCCTTCATTAGTATGTAAATTCCTAGGGCCTGAGGCCTGTGGTCACACCCTCTACCTGTGCACTTTGGGAGGGGCTGTAACGGCCTACGTGACTGAACAATTTAGGTCTATGGAGACGAGACTGTGCGTCAGGACTCTGGGTTCTGGGGACATGACCAACGCCATATGGAGAAACGCCTGCCGTTTCTCACTTAGAGTCTCGGGGTTCCAGGCCCATGCCCAGCCTTGAACCAGGATACCCTTATGCAGTCCCACATAAAGAGACAGAACAAACTGCCAGAATTAGTTTGAGGTCAAGCAGAGCAATTCAGTGAGAAACTGAGAGAAGCTGTATTGAATCAGTCAACTTGGAACTTGAGCCAGAACACCTAAGTTGAACCAACCAGCCAGTGTCCAGAAAGAACTAGAAAGAGTGAACTTATTTAGCAGTAAACTTCCAAGATGACAGTTACAGAGGAGAATCAAATTTACTTTTACAGGATTTTTCTTTTTACAGTATGGACTGTTTCACCTCCTTTTAGGACATCCTGGTTTACCTCCCTTTAGAATATCCTGCATCTTAATGGACTACTTTCCTAGATTGAGTCTGTCTTGGAGGAAATTAGTACACAAAATTATCTTGTATTTTGTTAAAATATTGTTATTAGTCAATCATTTCACTAGTTAATATTTATATATTTTAATTATTTCCTGGAGATAACAGCTTTTACTCGATTTGTTATATGTCTATATAATTTAAAATTTTTATATTTCCCAGGCCAATAGTTCATAGACAAGTTTCAAAATTGTTTTAAGTATTTGTTAAAATATAAATGTATGAGCCCTATCTTCTGGATTTGCAATTCAGCAGGTCTGAAAATCTACATTTTAACAATTGTTTAAGTGATATTGATGATGCTAATCTAGACATTACACTTTGGGAACAAGCATTCTAGACATAAAGACTTTAGGATACTTTTGTTCCCTTGACTTCTGTGCTACTACTGTTGTATCAACCAATAGATTTTCTGTCATCTATCTATCTATCTATCTATCTATCTATCTATCTATCTATCATCTATCTATCATCACATCTATGTATCTATCATCTATCTACCTATACACGTATCATCTATTCATATTTATCTATTTTCTCCACAGTGCAATTTTTTGGAGAGAGATTCTCTGTATAGTTCAGGATTGTCTTGAATTCATTATGTAGATTAGGCTGGTCTCAAATTTGTATTAATCTTTTTGCCTCTATTTCCTCCTGTTGGGATCATAGGTATGTACTACAATATCTGTTTGTAATACAATTATCTTATTGTTTAATATAATAAATACTCATTTATAGTCACTCATGCAATGCCATCTCTATTCATTTCTTCTTGCACCTTTGAACTTCCATATTGAACCATTTTGCCTTCTGTATAAAGAACATCTCTCTAACAGTGATCTTAATTCAGGACCAAGAGTGATAATTTACCAAACTTTGTATATTTGGAACTGTGCTTTGCTCTTATCTTTAATGGATATTTTGTTAGTTAAAAAACTTCACTTTTTGGATGGAACTAGAAAATATCATCCTGAGTGAGGTAAGCCAATCACAAAAGAACACACATGGTATTCACTCACTGGTTATTGGATTTTAGCCCAGAAGCTTGAAATACCCATGAGCCAACTCACAGACCACATAAAGCTTATGAAGAAGGAAGACCAAGTAGGGGGTCTTCGGCCCTTCTTAGAAGGAGTAACAAAATACTCAAGGGAGCAAATATGGAGACAAAGTGTGGGACAGAAACTGAAGGAGGGGCTGTCTGGAGACCATTCCACCTGGGTGTCCATCCCATGTGCAGTTACCAAATGTAGATGCTGATGTGGATGGCAGGAAGTACATGCTGACAGGAGCCTGATATAGCTGTCTCCTTAGAGGTCTCCAAGAGTCTGACATATTCAGAGGCAAATGCTCACAGCTAACCATTGAACTCATCATGGATTTCCCAATGGAGGAGTTAGAAGGAAGACTGAAGGAGCTGAAAGGGTTTGCAGCCCCATGAGGAGAGCAACAATTCCAACAAACCAGAGCTCCCAGAGTCCAAACCATCAGCCTGGGAGCACATAGGGAGAGACCCATGACTCCAGCTGTATATGTAGGGGAGGATGGCTTTGTTAGATATAGGTGAGAGAGAAGATCCATGGTCCTATGACGGCTGGATGCTGAGTGTGGGGGAATTTGAGGGTGGGGAGGTGGGAGTGGGGGTTAGGTGGGGGCACATCCTCATAGAAGCAGGAGGAGAGGGGATGGGATAGGAGGTTTCTGGGTGGGGGGGTGAAATGGGGTAAGGGGATAGCATCTGAAATGTAAATAAAACATCCAATTAAACTTCACTTTTGTTGTAGTAATGTTTTTGTGTACCATGTAATTAACCTTATATTATTCAAATGCTGATTTCTGAGCCAGTAGAGATCTGATTATAGGTCAGATTTTGGTATTGTTAAGCATCTCTTGCCTTAGTATTTTATAAACAGTATTCTCCATCACATTCTGATTGTTTGAAATAAAAAGTCTATAACAGAAAGTAGAATAGTAAGGTGGGACTTTCAGAGAGAAACTCTTGGAAGGAGTGAACCAGACACAAAGGAGAAGCAGGCTGGGAAGGAAAGAGAGAGAAGTTTAGGTGAGGACCATTGCTTAGGGCTATCCCATTATTGAATCATCATTGTCTAAGACCATCCCACTGTCATATCCTTATTGCCCAAGACTATCCCACTGTCATAACCAGCTCCCAGGAAATGCCAGAAGTTCTTTAAGTTCCTGGGACCTGAGACCCGAGAATATCCTTTCTTAACCTTGTACTGACTAGGCTTTCTAGAACAGCAGGTAATTTCCTGGGTTTGGCTCCTGGCAGTCTCTGAGTCATTATTCAGGAACTAGGTGGGCTTAGAAAGGCTCAAAGTTACACACTTTAGTGTTGTTTTCTATTGTTTTTTTCTTTGTTTCTGTTGAGAAGGTATATGCTCACCTTGCTTGCTCCTTTGAAGATAATATGTTTTCTCTCTGGACCCTTTAAAAATTGGCTCCTTTTGTAATTTTCCCCTGACTTTTACTCTGAACTATTCTTCTGGTTAGGATTCATAGGACTTCTTGAGTGTATAACTTGATGTCTTCTATCAGAATTGTTCTTGCTGGTTAACGTTTTGACTCTTTGTTTTTGTGATGCTGATTCCTTGAGATCCATGTTTGTGAGCCTTATTTGGAACTTGAGAATAACTATATTCTGCAGTTATTATGTTATCAACCTAAGTGTCACTTATAGCAACTTTGTTATTTCTGTTATTTAAGTATTTTCTTTTGCATTAATTTACAGTCTTCAAAATGATCCATAAATATTGAGGTATGGTAAAATACCATACTATTTCAGGGTAATTTTATTATGTGCATCCAGGTTTAAAATTATAATCATATAACAAATTGAAGACTTTCACCATTATATAACACCCATCTTTATTCCAAGTTATGGCCATAGGCTTACATTCTGTTTTCTTTAATATTAATGTAGCTATCTCGGTTATTATCTAGTAATTCTTTTTATCTTTTTATTCACCATTATTTCACATCGCACATGTTACTATTGAAACTATTAAAAACAGGTTTGTAATAGGTGATATTATAAGAATGTAAGAATGTAATTATTTCAGGTATCAGCTTGAACTTAAAATTAAAAGATCCTTAAGTTTGAGTTTTGGTTTATACTCAAACATTAGCTGCTCCGGAGGCATATCCAGGGAAGAGCACATTCCAAAATAAATAAAAAATCAAACACACATTCCAGGAAGAAGGGCCCAAAATAAGAGTTTATCAGGGAGATGAGCCCTCAACATAGTACACCTGTGTAAACAGAAGCCACTTAGGCTATCCCTCATTGTTGTAAAGATAAGGTGCAAAACTGAGTTACCTAGAAACCGGGCCTGGGAACTGCTGTTTGAAATCCTTTATGGTTATTGTTTAAGAAGTAATTAACTGTCCTTGTGAACTCTGTAAAAATGGTATATAAGCTGCTTTTAGCTTCGGCTCGGGGTTCCTCTTGCCTGTGTGTAGGGGAGCCCCAATGCACTGGCTATCTATCATCTTATCATCAATACACCTTATGTTATTGCATCGAATTTGCTGTCTGTGAGTGTTTCTGGGGAAGAGCTTCCCCTGGTTTTGGATTTTTAGGTCTAATAATATTTTATTCATTTGTATTTATTATGTTTTTTTTTTAAATTTCTGGACTTGAACCCTATCAATATAAAGTTTCCTCTACTTGTTTAACTTTTGTTTCTTTCTTCTTCTTGCCTTTTAGAAATCAATTCAGTAATTTGGTTAATATGTTCCTCATGTGTTAAAACTCTATACTCTTTCAGAAATTAATACTGACATTTTATTGTACATATTCAATTCAAGTTTAAAGTAAGTAAGTATGCTAAAGACTATTCCCCCAAGAGAAAGATTTTAGAACAGCTCCGGGTCAGCTGCCCACTTTCATTTGGGGCTATTTGAGGCTTGGATTTTACCTCTGTGCTTTATTTTTTAAATCTAAACTTTAGATTTCCCCCTCCCCCTTGTCTATTTGATTTTTATTTCTCCTTTTCTTCTTCCTGGTCCTGCTCCCATGTTTTTAATACATATAATGCCATCTTAGACATATCTATATCTTTACCAAATTAATCACCTTACAGATCAGACTTTGTTTTAGTGACCAACTTCTTCCTTTTGGAAGTTCCTCCTTTAGAAGTTCCTGTGGTGAAGAGGTGCACATAGCAAACTGGAATGCTGTTCAGCTGAGGACTCCACAGACACTGTTATCTAGGAAAGAGAGTTGTGCTGAATACACAGTTACTTTTCACATTCTGAAGGAATTGTTCCTCTTTTGTTTTATACATCACCTGTAGAGACTCTGGTTGGCATCCCTTTCCTTTCAGGTTAATGCCAATCTATTCTTTGGTATTCTGTAATGTTACTATATTGTGTATCTTTGTCATTTTTTTTTTTTTACGTAACTCGATTTTATATACTGACTTCTTCTTGTGACTTCATTCATTTCATCAGTTCTAAAAAGTTATTTCTGGCTTTCCTCTCAAATACTACAGCTTTTCCATTTTCTCTATTAGCTCCCCAAAGTGAGTGAGGATATACTAACAGTTTTTATTCTGCCTTCTACATCTTTCAATTTCTCTAATATAATATTGATCTCTTTTTTTCTGGATCCTCAATATTTCTTTCATCTTCTGGTTTATTAATTCTCTCTTTGTCCATATCTAATCTCTAATCTATGTCATATTCTTTCTCTTCGACAGTTGTATTTTATATTTACAAAGTTATTTTTCCTTTTACTATTCAAATCTGAGGGATATTTTTAAGTTTCTTAACAATGATCTTTTAGTTATGTGTATGTATGTCTGTGTTAGCATATGCCATGTGTAAATGGGTATCTATGGATACTAAAATAGGGTGTTGGATATCTTGGAATTGGAGTTACAGGCTGTTGTAAACTAGGAATGTGTTGTAAAAATGGAACTCAGGCAGCAAGTACAGCAAGTGGCTTCTATGGAGCCATCTCTCCAGGTCCCTTAACAATAATTTTTAATTGCTTCAAAATCTTTCCAATTCAGAAATATACATCTTTAATTATTAAAACATTTTATGAACACTATTTTGATTTCTTTATCTAAAAATAATAAATAAAAATTTCTAAAAATAAAAAATAAAATTTTAAATCTTTCATAGTTAGCATTAACTTGCCACTATAGTGGCTTCTTTCCACATGCATTTGCTAGTTTTGTTTTTTTATTTTGTTGTAGGATATTTGATCACACAGTGAACCAAGATTGTGTTGTTTACTGAAAAAAAAATCACTGTTTTTAGTTGTGGTGTGGCTCAGGCCTTATCACACACCTTTAATCCCTCTGGCTGGAATGTACACTTTCTCTTAGTACACATCTTTAATTCCAAACAATGAAGGTAAAGTTAGTTTGTAGAAGAAAACATCCATATTTGAAAGTGATGTCTAATTGAGTGGCAGTGATGAATCAGAGAAAAACTTGACAGAATAGGATTTGCCTAACTCTCAGGAGAAGAGTGAGGAAAGAGAGGCTACTTAACTGAGAGTAGCATAGAGGAAAAAAGGAAGAAGACAGTTTTATTGGGACAATTGTACATAGCTAGACAAAGGTGAAGATAGAATGAGCCAGAGAATGAGAAGGAGCCAGAAGATAAGTACAGATTGCCAGAGTTAGTTTGAGGCAAAGCAGGCCAATAGAGAAGGCAGATTGAATCAGTCAGCTTGGAAAGGAGTTTGAGCCAGAATAGCGGGGTTGAACCAGCCAACCAGAGATCAGAAAGAACTAGGAACGGTTGAGCTTATTCTGTAGGAAGTCTCAGAGGCTGAAAACCTTCTAGGGCCAGTTAGTTTGTATGGAGGCTAGAAGCTTCCAGGACTAGGTAGGTCTAGGTTAGCCAATGGAGGCATTGGAGACAATTACTTCAAGCAAATAAAAGATACATTTACATTATTTATTACTTGTTTGAGTGTGTGTGTGTGTGTGTGTGTGTGTGTGTGTGTGTGCATGTGCCACAAAGCATGTGTAGAGATGAACAGACACCTTTACGGTTAGTTCTTTCTTTCCACTTTGTTAGGGCAGGATGACCTGCTGGAATTCTACCAATCTCACGTTGCCATGAGACCGATGAGCCTGCACATGCACCCTACCAGTATATCTGGCTTTTTACACAGGTTCTAGGGACTGAGCTCTGATCATCAGGCCTATTTTGATCTATAGGAATCTTATGGGAGAGCACTGGAGATGCCTTCCCTAACACATTCTGCTAAGGACAGGGAATTAGTGCCCCAAGAAGTTTCAGCATCCTTTGAGATCCTCAGCATGGGGCATTCCTTCAGCTACTGTACTTGCTTCTAGCCTGAGATAAGCTCAGCAGATTACTGTGTGACTGCTTTGCTAGTTTCCCAACTGTCTCACATGTTTAAAATTTATTTTTGGAGGAATCATGATGAGGCGCTTCCTTTTCTTACAGATTCAGAAATGCAGTTTGAGATCTGCATGAGTGTACTAGCTTGTGTGTGTGCACACGAGTGAGCTAGTGCATGTGCAAGGAGTGTGTTGTGGTGGTGGTGTACGACTTTCAGAAGAGTTTTTCTGACTGTCTAGCAATACAGCCTTTTAAATCATTTCTTTAACAAGGTTTCAAATGCTTACAAATAGTTCTTTAGACAAATTGATGGGCTTTTGTTTGGAGTGATCAGGCCATGGTGTTGCTCAGAGTCAGTTTATGATCTCTCTGTTCACTTATCTCTCATGGGGAATGTAAGTTTATCATGGACGGCTAGATTCAGAATGTTCAAATGAGCAATTACCTCTCAACACCAACACAAGTCATGCATACAATTTGGCAGATTGTAGATTACATGCAGAAAAGACTTAAAGCTCCTTTTTGCAAAACAAATAGAGGAGCAAGAACACTGCTGAGTGAAAGCCAATGAATTCCATCTCTTTACAGTTTTCAGAAAAATCACAGAAATTAATAACTCGACACTAATGATATTGATGGTCTTTAAAAAATGTTCCCCACTGCCTCAGACACCTAGAGTATATGCAGGTTTTCTGTGACTAGAGCAGCACCTCAAACTTGCTTTCAATTTGCAAATTTGATGGAGGAGATTCGAGGGTACTTCTGAAGCTTGTACCTAAAGTAAAAAAGATTGCAAGGTGAAGCAGTGTTACCTGTGCCCTGGACTACTCGCTGCCTGATCCCCCTACCCGCCCTTAGAGGTTAGAGGTGAGGCGGTGCAGAGTCAACAGACACAGACTCTGGGAGCAGGCAAAAGACAGCAAGCTCATCTGAACGCTGCTGCAACCTCCTTTAATACCCTCCACCCGCGCCCCCATTGGTCCCAGGAAAGTATCTCTTCTATAAAGCAGTTCCTGATTGGCTGGCATTGTCTGCACCAGCAATTCTTGGTCTACCAGGCAGTCCTCAATTAGGTCCTCCTGCAGGAGCTGCTTTTGCTGCTTGCGAGCCCCCTGCGTTTACATAGAGGCAGCCCCGCTCTTCTTGCTACAGAGCAGCATTAATCCACAAACCACAGTCTCATTCTAAACAACGATCTTTCCAAAGTCCTGAGTGTGAAAAGCCAGTGATATTTTCTGAAACATACAGTGTCTTTTGCTATCCGAGTCGCTCGATTTCCAGTGGACCAGGCGGAGCTGACTGGAAACTGAGGGTGTCAGAGTGCTGTGACCTTGTTCTCTGAAACTGCACCTGGGGATGTGGCTGGTCCAGAGTAGAAAATTCTGTCAAAACTTTTGATTTGTGACTGGTTTTTCTTGACAAATAAACAAACTTGTGTCTACAGAGCCTTGATGTCCATTCACAGCTGAAGTGTTTTTTAAATCCCTTCCACTCTCTGGATCTCATTTACTACCCTAGGATGCAATCAACAAGGAAGGCCACATGCTGGACACATCCCAACACTGAATTTAGTGCATGTATGTGGCTTGGAAAGTGTGTGTTCTTCCACAGTTGCCTCGAATGGCAGGTCAGACATCTCTCTGTCCCACAGCAAAAAGGAATCTTCCCCATGGACCTTAACAGGGTCAAAGTTCAGCTTCTTAAACACTGTTTACTCTGCAGATTGTTTTAATTTTAGAAAAAAAAAAGGCCAAATTCACTCATGATTCCTTCTTAGATAATATTGACTCACCTCCTGCAGCGTTATCCAAAGGCAGCTCCACGAATAGAATCCACCTTTGAAGATGAAACGAATCCCCAGGAAGATAGGCAGAAAGCCAGGAAGAAGGTAATGGTTGGTGTTACTATGGGGACCTCTAGATCAACCAATACTTGAAGCCTGGCTTAGTTTTCAGCTATTAGTCTATGTATTACCGTGTCTAGGCAGATCTCGGTTCAGCCACTAATGGTCAAAAATATTCTAAAGATAAGATCTCCTATTGGAATATAATGCAAAGTTCTAGGTAACTTTTTTTTTTTTTCTGTTTTAAGAGTCCTAGTCTAGACTTACAAAACGAGGCATTATTTACATTTGAAATGGGGTTTAACGTACAGGGGATTCAATGCATGGTCCCATTGCTTAGACAACTTCTTCACTAGGCTAACATGATTCATCTGATGTATATGTCTCTAAGCACATGTCAGCCATGTGAAGTTGGATACCTGTTCAAGATCTCTGGGGTACCCAACACCAGCTCTGTTCTCATTTCTGAGGGTCTGCTAGTAGGCAAGGTGTCAGGTATATGTCTGGATCCCCTAAGAGTTAGACTGAAGCCTGCAGAGTCTGGGTGTCAAATACACAAGATCGAATGACCTGCAGCAACACACACCATTTCTGAGAGCTACAGTAGACGACCATGCCAATCATCAAATGCTAGGGTGGCACACTGACCCCCATGGTGAACTTTAGGACTGTCCCTACTTCTGCAGGGCAGCTTCAGCTGATTTTTTTTTATGGCTTCTGTGGAAAGCTGCATCATCAAAGAGCCCCAGTGGAAGCATGGTGATCAAATCAGAACAAGGTAAACAGATGTAAGAGGGACTGAACTAGGGTTCCCCAAACAACACAGGGAAAGCTTTTAGCAACTGTTTATCTCTTTTGTCTCTTTTGTCTTTTTTGTTTGGTTGTTTTGTTTTGCTTTGTTTTGAGACAGCCTGTCATGTTGCCCAAGTTGGCCATAAACTCACTATATAGCTGAGGATAACCTTGAACACTGTTGCTTCATGTAAAATCAACTGCTCAAGACTCCAGGAGCAGGTGAGAACACTGTAGCAAGCTCATGAGAACTCCGCCCAGCTCGTTTACTAACTCTCAGGGAGTGCCCTTTATACCCTCCTCCCTCGTTCCATGGGTCTCAAGCAAGCGTGTCTTCCAAGTTGCAGTTCCTGATTGGTTGTCATTGTTTGAGTTACCAATCTTTAGGCTCTCAGGAAGTCTTCTACTTGGTCCTCACGAAGAAGGGCTGTGCAGGCCCCCGTTTTTTGCAGAGGTGGCCATTGCTTTTTCAGTGAGGCCTGCTGTTCCTCCAACAGAAGGCCTGCCTTATTTTCCTGCCTCTACCCTTTCAACGATAGGACTGTAAGTATGCACCACCATATCTAGTTTATGTGGTGCTGGGGAGCCAAACCTAGGACTACTTCTACAGGGAGGCAAGTACTTCCACTTGAGCACTGCCCACATTTTGAGATTAAAACAAAGAGTTGTATTCAGTTACTGTCATAAACACTGTGACCGAAGACAACTTGAAGAGAAAGGGCTTTGTTTTACCTAAGTTTATAGTCCAATGTGGAGGGAAGTCAAGGCAGGAACTCGAGACAGTAGCTTGAAACAGGAACCAACATAGGAAAGAAAGTTGTCTTTTTGGCTTGCTCTTAGAGTTACGTTCAGCTACTTTTCATATGCAGCTCAGGCCCACCTGCTTAGGGATGACATCACTCACCATGGGCTTGGTCCTCCTATGTTAATCAACAATCAAGAAAATTCTCTAGAGACAGGCCCACAGGCTCATTTGATGGACACAATTCTGTAATTGAGAATTCCCCCCCCACACACACACAAGGTATGTCTAGTTGACATCCAAGATTAGCCATCACAACTAGAATAAATTAAATTTAGAGAAAAAGAATCCCAATAGGTTGATAATATAGGCTCATCTCCAGTGGGACAGTAATGAATTTACCTCTGCAGTTCATTTTCTTCTTTATTTTAATCTAAAAGTTGATTAATTGTGTGTGTGTGTGTGTGTGTATGTTTGTGTTTGCAGTCACCACGTGGCATACAGGTGCCTGCATTGACCAGACAAGGGTGTCTCATTCTTGTGGAACTGGAGTTAGGGAGGTCGTAATCCACTGGATGTCAGCACTTGGAACAGAACACAGTCCTCTGCAAGAACAGCAGTGTGCTCAGGCACTGAGGCCTCTCCTCAGCCCCTCCACAATTTCTATATTGTACCTCTCTTTTCTTCAGAGCCAAAGATCTCAGTATCCATGGCAGCAGTACCTGCCAGCTGCTGGAAGGTGCCTCAGAAGGTAACAGCTAAGGCAGTAACAGCTATGGTGCCCCCATTCCCTTCGATATTGTGCTTCCAACTGTCACAGCAGAACTAACTCAGGGGTTTTGACAAAATAATAATAATGTTGTTGTTGTTGAGACAGGATCTCTGTAAGTCTGACTGTCCTGGACCTTGATATGTAGACCAGGGTGGCCTTGAACTGACAGGGATCCTTCTGCCTCTGCCTTCTGAGCACAGTGCTGGGATTAAAGGTGTATACCAATGCAGCCAGCTGAAAAACATTGTATTTTAGCACTGGTTTCTGGGAGGACAGAATTGCAAAATGTATAATTTGTAGTTTCCAACAAATACTTAGTATTTCTTGGATGCAAGAAGGAGATTAAACACACAGGTGAAAAGGAAGCATAACAGATAACTGACTGACTATGTAAGGTTAGAAAAGGAGCTAGAAGGTTCCTAAAACCAGCCCAACCAAGGCAGTCTGGGGCGGCAGTACTCCAATCTGTCCACAGGGAGGCGCTCCAAGCTCATCACCGAAAATCCCACGCTGCTGCTTCAGAGATTGCTTACTCAGGGAGAGCTATGCTGCACCACTACTAGCAGGGATTTTGAAGAGCAATTAAAAGCACATTAGCAGAGCACTGTGTGAACCAGGCAAAACCATTTTAGCATCAGTGCCTGCAATGCTAGCAGCCTCTTCTAAATTACTGCATGTTTACAAATGTAATAGAAACGTGTTACATTTGAAAACAAGTTTCACCTCCAATGTTTGTGTCTCCTCTATACAAAAGACAGATTAGTTTTGGAGACAATAATTTTCATTTAAAGTTAAAAAATGCTTTATCGGAAGATTATAGTCAGCCCACCTTAAAATCTCACGTCCTCACCTCAGTGGGTAGTATAGAATTGAAAATACATCCTGTGCAAACAGAGTTATGGATAGATATGTTTCAGCACGTTTCAGAATCATCATCCATGTTTTAGGATGGAAATCTCACAACACATCCACAGTTCGCATGTCCAAGTCAGTGGCCGAGTAAGCTGGGAGTTTGTCAGATGTGATGGGTTTAAATTATGCCAGTGGCCTTTAACCTCGATCTCTAGTTAGGGACAGACGGTCTTGGAAGACCCAAATGCACAACATGGCCAAGAGACTAGAGAGCAGAGAGGGTGCAGCACAAAGGATAGAACTTAGCAGAGGCAAGGAGACCACAGAGTTGAGTTCTCCCACAGGGAAGGGCTAATCATCCAGGCAGGTCTCAGTTGTGGTCCACCAGTCTCGGCCTCTTTGCTGTTGAGATCACAGGCATGTATGGCCATTCTGGGTCAAAAAGGCATATATGTACAATTTCAATAATGTAGAATATCATATCATTTTTTCAATTTGAGAGAGAGGAAGGGAGAGAGAAAGAGAGAGAGAATATTTAAGCAAGGTATGGTGTTTCACACCTTTACTCCAGCATTTGGGAGACAGAGGTAGAAGAATTTCTTGCCAGCTTTGTCTGCATACTGAGTTCAGGACAACCAGAGCAAATAGTGAGAACCTGTCTCAAAAATCACAACCAAGGAGCATACACGGGCTGGTTTGTGGCCCTGGGCACATGTGTAGCCGAGGACTGCCTTGTATGGCCTCAGTGGGAGAGGATGTGTTTCATCCTGTGGAACTTGATGCCCCAGGGAAGAGGGATGCTGATGGGGGTGGGGTGGGGGTGAGTGGGGGTGCACCCTCTCAGAGGTGGGGTGGGGTAGGGTTAAGAACTGGGGGAAGGGGGACTGGGAAGGGAGGCAACTTTTGGAATGTAAACAAATAAAATACTTTAATAAAAAAATAAAACAGGTGATTTACAACTTAAAAAAAATCAAAACGAAAAGAAAGGTGACTATTTAAACAGGATATCTGACAGTCAAGCTACTAGACTACTACTGCTTTTTCTCTAGAAAGTACAGAACTCATGCCCTCCCACACAACTGTGTCACAATACCGCTGCCCGCCATGTCTACACTGTACTTTCTCCACCCAGACTTTGCTGTGAGAATTTTCTAATGACATTAAACAGCTTTACAGAAAACTTTCAGGGTCTGCCTCAATTTGTTTAACAAGTTGCCAACTGTGGAACAGGAAGGTGGCTTTCGTTTCCATCATAATAGCATATGGACTTGCTTGTATGGGCATCTGCCTGCCTGTGCCTGAGGTGTCTCTTCCACCATGTAAATCCTGATGTGTCGGTAGCTCAGGCTTGACGGTTTGATGCTGTGTCATGGAGAATGCCTCTGAGTGCCCACCAGGAGCTCAGCTCATGAAATCGTGATTGAGTTAATTCAGCAAAGGTGACAGGAAGGCATTTCAAGTTTCTGTTTTGAGAATTGCCTCTTCCTGTAATCTGTTCAGTATCGTTGTGACAGTTGTCTCTTGTGGGTTTGTAACTTGTTTTATGTAAGTATTTGACCTTTTGTTTGGTACATGTGGCAAACCTTCTCCTCTCCAGGTACAAGTATATGACTAAGGCTGTATTTTTATGATAATCTTTACCACACTAATTAATTAGAACCGGTATTATAAATGTGTTTAAAAGTCCAGTCTGCTTCTCCTACCTACCAGGATTTTCTTTGGACTTAGAGTTCTTTTTGGGGACATGGGATGGAAAGGCAGCTTACTATGACAAGTTCTGGTTCTGAGTTGTCATGAGAAGAAACTGTCTGTCCCTTATCTATCCAGACAACTTCATTTTTACCTTGTTACAATTCTGTTGGGGGTACAGGAATTACCACACAAACCACATGGACAGCAATCTCAGTCAGACAGGGATAGCTTATTGAGCATATTCCTCAGGGCTGGTGGACCAGGGCTATAGCTCAGATTTAGGAACTGAAGCACGAAGCTGAGTTAAGAGACTACAGGGTTTTAAGCCCCCAATCCACAAACATCTGGGCCAAGTTATTCCTCCAATCAGGATTTAGGGATGGGGGATTTCCTTAGGAACATGTCTTTGTTGTACACTTATCCTGCTCTCATTGGTTGGGGTATTCAACTATAGCAGGAGACCTGCCTTGTCTAATTAATATTCGTGTTATAACTTGTCTACTAGGGTGGGACTTGTCTAACATTCCTGTCTTAACTTGCTAACCAGGATGTCAGTTACTCACGTACATGTCTCTTTCTGCCAAGTAGGATGTCAGTTCCCAGGGAGGTCTTGAGAACATAAACTTTACTAAACCACCACTCAAAATGTAAGTCTTGTTCCCAATAGTTTCTTACATTGGTACAGGTGTCTCTCTTATGTTGGGGTCCATCCCAGGGGCAGCTTATAAAGGCAAATACCATAAAAGCTCATACACATGTACAGGAAATGCTGCTGGGTGGTTGGTTTGGGTCTAAGCTTATTGTGGGCAACTAAACAAAGCAGTGCTACTGACTTCTATTGTGATTA
This sequence comes from Grammomys surdaster, assembly GCF_004785775.1. Classification (NCBI taxonomy): domain Eukaryota; kingdom Metazoa; phylum Chordata; class Mammalia; order Rodentia; family Muridae; genus Grammomys; species Grammomys surdaster. The sequence continues at coordinate 19,761,972 of NW_021604564.1, read as the reverse complement.
GTTTCCAAGGGCACAGAACATTACAAACTGTGTAATCAATCTTGGCATTAGAAAGTTTCCTAGTAACAGCAGAAACATATCAGAAAGTTTCCCTACAATGACAGGCTAGCCAGGTAACTTACCTAGGCCTTCACATTTTACCTAGGCCTTAACATTCCCTCTAGACCTTAGTATTTTACCCTGGTCCTAACAACTTCAACATGAGGAGAGAAAGGAGCTTCACTTCTGAAGGTTTCCTATGCCCACTCCATCCCCATGAAAACATCATGCTTCAGTATCTTTCCTGGTCTGATGAAAATGACAGTGTTGGGGGCCCTGAGATGGAAATAGGGTGCAATTTCAGATGTCATCTTGACTTACATGGGGATAAAGCCACTGTAAATTGAACATACTGTGACTCGAGAATGGGTGTAGTACACTGCGTGAGCTGAACGTGCTTCAGTGTGCTCAGAAAACCCACACTAGCTGCACGTTGGAAACACTGAGCACAGAGCCCATGTATAGTGAGGACCTGAACATCTTTTGTGAGTTGTTGAGTACTGGACTGAGGATGGAAAACAGGGTGCTTATGTGGTGAACGTTCACACCACTGAAGGGTCAGATGACCCTAACTCAAATCACTGCGAATTAAGGATTTTCTACCATCTTCTGAGAATGGCCACTGGGCTGGATTCCCAGAGTTGCCATGGCAAAATCCCAGAGACTGGGTAACAGAAGTTGTTTTTCAGAGCTTTGGGGGCTAGAAATCTGAGGTCAAGGTGTTTGGTTTCTTTCATGGCTTCTGTTTTTGGCTTGGAAGTGGCCCCTCAGATGATCTTTGCTCAGGAATATACTTTTGTCCTTTACTCTCCCTTCCCCCCCATGCAGTCTCCCTATGTATCCCAGGCTAGCTTCAAACTCACAGTCCACCTGCCTCAGCCACCCTAGTGCTGGGATTAGTTGTGCCCACCACACCCAGCAAGGCCTCATTTAAATCTGATCAACCTTTTGACGCTTCTGCTCTAAACACCAGTCATTCAGACTCAAAACCAGCCAGGGATTTCAGCTCCCCAGCATGAGCTGCTCAATGAAGAAGTGACACTTTCTCAACGTACATTTGGCACACTGAGTCTTTTATCTTTGAAACTAGTCATTGTTGTCTGTCAATACATTGTTGCCTATCGGTACCATACAGTAACTGAAAGTCTGGAGGCCCAAAAGTCACTTCATCTTGTGAGTTTTCCTTCTTTCTTCAGTAGGAATGGTCAACCCCTGACCCCTGACCTCTGACTGATTATCCTGTTTTCTTTGAGTTTCGATTTGGTTATGTCTGCGACTTCAATGCAGGAAATAAACAGTCTCTAGTTGACACACTGAATCCTTTACTTCTGTGTAGTCTGTCTATACAGCTGCAGTTTTGCACCATGCTAATTTATCAACACTAGTCCCGGGCATATTTGAGGGAGATGTTTGCGTTCATCTGTGATGTTTCCAGCTTACTGTAGGTGGGAACTGCAATGGGTGAGGAAGACATTGCTGGGGAATGGGCAGCAGGATTGTGGGGTTGGTAGCAGCAAATGGGAATTGGTCTCTGCTCCTGGCTTCAACATTGTGTCTGCTGTGAATCAGGAAGAAAAGAACCTCTCAGCAGTCGAACTGAGGCTGAGTGAGGATACAGCCTTTGCTTTTTTCTGTGCGATCAGTCCCTGACCCCAGTGCTGCGGTAGTCTTAGTACATTTGCTGTTCTGGTGCAGAGTGAATATTAACTCCTGGCTCATTCCTACTACAACACCTTTGCACGATCCTTTCATTTCTTATTTTCTTAGACATATGAGCACAGGCAGCATCCTTCTACAAAGATGTCTGTAAGGATTTCTCTAGACTCAATTACAGAACTAGAGTTTCTGGTCCAGTATCAGGAAGACAGGGTGCTTTGGGTGGGGAGGTGTTACGTCATCACTGAGGCAAGTTAGTGGATTTGTATAAAGACCTGGGCAGATTCGAAAGGAGACCTGCACATCCCTAGGGGTGAGCTTTCTGCTGGTGGGAGGAGCCAGTGCAAATATCCTGAGATGCAAGTACTCCTGGCCCATTTGAGGAGCAATTGATAAGGTTGGAATGGGAAGATAAGTAAGGGCTGTGAGGTGAGTGGGTCAGGTAAGGAATTTTACACCTCTGTAAACACTATGGTAGTCACCATACTGGAGAAGGCTTTTGAGCTGAGGAGATACATCATCTGATTTGTGGTGAAAGGACTTCTATGGTTGCTGTGCTGAGAATAGATTGAAGGAAGAACAGGTGGGCACGGTAGGTGGGCTGGTAGGAAGGCCTTGTGGTAATAGTGCATTCATATACTATTTAATAAGGGTATGTGTTCTGGGACATCCTGCCATGTGAGTGAACATCAGAGAATATACTCAGATGAACAAAGTCAGCCACACCGCTGGGTGACTTGATCTTATGCGGCACCACAGTATGTGGTGAAACATTATTTTTTGTGTATGTTATAATTTAGAAGGTGGGGAATGGTAATTTGGAACAGTGTGTTACAGTACAGCTGATAGAAAATAATTCCAAGGCAAATGCAGGGTAAGTCTGGGTTTCTTCATAAGAAAAGCAGAGGAATTAGGGTCCTGACCGGAATAGTTTGGAAGGATGGTTTTCCTATGCATCCAGATGAGGTATATAGCATGATATACCGTGATACCAGGCTTACAGGAAGACTGAGTGCTCAGAGTGGACATGCTACCCAACATGCCTCAGACATGTATGTGGAGTTGCACACATGAATCTAAAGTTCAGGGAAGAAGTCAGCCTGGAGATTGTTGTGTGACACACACATCCACTTACTCCAGATAGCGAGCGCATGACAGACCAAAATATGCCAGACACCACCAAACTCTAACTTTGCAAACCATGAGTTTTACTGAGGTTACCATAAGGGATATGGGTGTATGATATGAGTGCGTGGTTACTTACAGGAGCAGAAATGACTCAAAAGCAGCTGCATCACCAAGGCTCACCCCAGCATGGGTGACAGCTCAGAAAGTTGAGAACATGGAGCATATTGCACATCAGCAGGCAGCTCAAAAGATTGGAGAGTATGCTTTCCAAATGAAACCACTTCCGTGAAGCTTGGCTGGTTTCTGATGCTTCCAGGCAGCTGGTCTGGTCACAAAGTCATTTTGTAGCTTTACTGTCTGAGAGATATTTTTGCAGCTTTGCTTGTTTACTCTGAGATGGTGAGGACTAGTGAATCTGGTGAATTTCAGGAACTTCCTGAAGCAATTTTGAGTTATTTACCTTCCTGTTTAAGGAGCTTCCATGTAGGATGGAATGTTTCAATTTCTGAGGAAACTGATACACAACAGCCACGGGTGAAATTCAGAGAGAATTGTCCTTGTCCAGTGTGATAAGCTGTTTGTGGATAGGAATAGTCAAGAGAGAAGGAAACAGGAGATGCTAAAAATGCATTACTGGAGTATTACAGTAGACAAAAGGAATGCGGTCTAGAACACAACACTGTCATCCAGCAACACAGGAAGAAGAACAGAATGGGCGAACGAGCACATAATAGGTGGTTGTAGTGGTACATGAACACACAATAGGTGGCTGTATGGGGTAAAGATCTTTATGGAAGCTGAGGGGAGGTGCTGAAGCTTGGGACAGGAAGCTGTTATTACACATGGAGAGAATATAGACTCCAGGTGTGTTTTGCACACAGACAGGCAGAGATTGCTAGTGGATCTGCAGTGGGGCGAGGGAGACGGAAGGATCAAGATCAATCCTGTCTTGAAAAGCATGCTAAAGGGGGAGTACATTTTAACAGCATCACTCATAATGAAACGGAAGCCTGAGCTTTTACATTTTGGCTAAACAATTAAAGTGCACTATAGCATTTTTCTTATCTAAAAATCCACTATGAGTATTCTGGCAACCTTTGACTTAGAGTGCCATGGTTCATAAACAGCACAAATGATTTTGAGATGTTGCCAATCTGTGTGTGAAGTATACTTTCATTTTGCAGTGGAAGAGACAGAAGCCCAGAAAGGTGGATAAGGCTAATTACAAATGTCAGAGAAGGGGAAATCAAATGAAAATTGTTTCACTCATTTGCAGTAGTTTAAATCTTGAATTGTTGGACATTAGCTACATTCTTATTTTGCTTTATCATGCCTAGAACAGACTCCATGCATGTAGATAAGTAAATGTATTTGGCAGTGATTCTGCATAACACACTAATGGCTATTGATTGCTAAGACCTCTTCTAAATATATATAAAGGACCTTATGGTGGTGGCAGTTTCTGATGCTGGGGTTAGGAGGCTCCAGTTCTTCGAAGAAGATGGAATAGTGCAGTGCTCTGCGCTTCGGCTTCTAGTGGACAAACACAAGTAAGCACTCCCTTTGAAACTCTGATTTAGGGGCTGGGGAGGTGACTCAGGAACACGTCTGTTGTACAATCATAAAGGCCCAAGTTATTGTCCCAGAACCCTCAGAGGAGAAGCCAGTGGGTGGTATTCGCTTGTAATACCAGCATGGGGCAAATGAGGAAAGGCAGCTCTTGGTTTCACTGGCTGGCCAACCTAGTTTACAGAAAGCTCCAGGCCAAAGAGCATCCTGTCTCTCAAAATAAGGTGGATGATATTCCTGAGAAATGACATTCAAGGACGACCTCTGGCATCCACACACATGTGCACACACACACACATGTATATAAACATATGTATACATATATGCACACACACAATACATGTATACATACATACATAAATACACATATACACATACACATCTACACATATACACACATACACATATACATACAATGCATTTGCACATATACAAACAAACATACACATATGCACATATACACACATACACATATACATATAAACATGCACACACATACACATGCACACGTAAATGTATGCTAATTCATATCTAATACACATGTATACTTACATACATACACACATATACTAGTTTATGAAAGTTTCACATAGGAGTCTAACAGTTTGGCTCACAAATTACTTTGATCTTTGCTACTGGATTTCATTATATTTCTAAAAAGAAAATGTGTTCTGTCATAGGTCACTCTTGTACCTAGAATGTGGCAACTTTCTCTAAAATGCAAAAACAGGAAAGTACTAGTTCATATTTTTAATTTATTGCTTTCACATTGTTTTTTTTTTGTTGCTAGCTTGAAAATATATTTGCTGTTTTATACATGTCCAGATTGTTTCTAGGAAGGCTTTACCTTTTCCACTTGAGTATTAATTTTTTGAGGGCAGGAAAGAGTCCCCATGGCTGAGATGTTTCCTGTACCTGGTTGTATACATAGCATGTGTCTGTGGATGGTAAAGGAATGAAGGATAACTCTGGTCCTTACACTTTCCTTTCTTTTCATCTATCAGAGGCATTTGCAAGTCATGGTTTCCCCTGTGTGGAAGCACGGGTGTACCCAGCAACACTGTTGTGAACTCAGTCATCCACCTCTGATGGTTCACTATCTAATTAATTAATCATTTGATAATTAAAATGACCTCCTTTTGGCTGATATCGGATCCCAAGAAAAGTTCAAAAGAAACTTGACACATTAAATTGTGTCCTGTTCCATTGAGACACCCTTACTGTTTAGCACATGATGTCATCACATTCTGGTGAAGTTGAACAAGATGCTAACTTACTAGTAAAAGTCAATATCAGACTTGTACAAAGTCATTGATCATCTGCTCTTTCAAAACAAAAGTCATTCGGTAGAGTTGTTGGTGTGGGACTGAGCCACCAGCACATCTCAGTGGCTATCCATCAGGTGAGTTTCTGCTTCTGGAGTCAGGTCTTTGGTCAGTTTCTGTTGCAAGATTTGTTTAGGCCACTGTGGAGAAGATAGTATGAGCTTTAGGAACTGCTTATAGACCTGTACTTATACACTGAGTTCAACATCTGCTTAACAGTAGGAGAAAATCCTCGACAGGTTTAGGACACATCACTTTTCCCCCCCTCTATTTCTGGAAAAGTAAAAAGGAGTTAGTCGTGCAATAGAAATCTACAGGAAAACCCAACCATTAAAGTCTCCCTTAGGTCCACTGTTTCCAAGGAGGCCTCAGCTCCTGCAGCTTGTTTTAGAAAACCTTTGGTTCTAAGACGGTAAACTGACCTCCATGTAGTTACAGATACTATGGAACACAGTGAATCCGTAGAAATACTTTCTGTGTTAAACATTTCAATATAGAGTATGCTTGAGACTGAAGCTTGAGTCCCTTGTGAGGTAGTGTGGAGTCTAGGGAAGGCTCTCACAGTGACAGCGGCCCATGGCTGACATGCTGGATCTCAAATAAGCTACAGAAGACATGGATGTCTTCTCAAAGGGGTATTGGCTTTCTGTATATAATTAATAACAAGAAAACTGTATCCTGACTTTAAGGTCTGCAGTAGCATCCTGGAACAAAAAGGACCATAAATTAACATCAATTATGTATTAAAACTCCAATTAACCTGGCTGACACTGATATACTTTAACAAGGCACATTTAGATGAAAGAAAAACTCTCTAATTACTTGGAACAGGACCTTCTGACCCATTCTGCTCTTTTATCCCAAGTCCAACCTCATGAAGAATGAAGTGAGGAGGAGGGAGTTTCACACAAGGTGACAATACCACACCAGACAGTGTCCCCCGAATACCCTTTCAGCATTAGACATTCCCACGAGGAATGCTTTACTGCACTTGCATTTATAACAACAAATGCAGCCGCAATGGAAGGTCATTTTGAAGTCAAACGTGGGGATGCTCTTTGAGATTTTCCTATGCAGCCCACTTATCAGGCATACTATGAGGATGTAAAGGTTATTTCTCCTCCTAGTCCTCCACTCTGCTTGCCTCCTATTTAGGAAAATCTCCTAGGAAACCAGTTCAGAGGTCCCAATTCTCTTTGTACTTCTTCTCCCTGCCCTGAGAGTCTTTTGACTGCCTCCTGTTTTCTGTTTGATTTGGGAAGCAGTCAGGTCTCCATTCCTTACCTGATCTTCAAGTGGCTTTCTGGATTTTGCTCATCTCTGTGTTCTGTCCACTGCCTGAGCATCTCACCTAGTTCTCTGGGTCCTCACATTCTGCCTAGTGTGGCCTGATCACCTTGCTTTGGCCACAAGCCATATGCATCCACTGGTGTGTACACTGAATGCTCCAGAGTATCTCTCTGAAGACACAGACATGTGGGTTAAAATGTTCATGGAATGGACAAAGGAATGGCTGTGTGAGAGCAACCAGTCTGGGGAGGAAGAAAAGTCCTAGGAGCCGAGAAGACAAAGCAGGGAAAACAATAAATAATGTGGCTTTTCCACTGTCCTGCGGTGACATGTCCCTACAGCAATCTTCCCTCAAGACAGTGTCTTATATAGCCAAGGCTGGTCTTGAACCTGCCGAGCATGATCTTGAGTTTCTGAGCCTCCTAGCTCCACTTACAGTGTCCTGGGATTACAGGAAGATGCTACCATGACTGGTTTATTTGGCATTGCAGATTGACTCCTGGACTTCTTGCATGCCGGCAAGCAGTTTGTCAAGTGAGTACATTCCCAGCCCCCTGGTCTTGCCTTGACATCTCTCCCAAGTCTGCTCTCGGTCACCCTCCATGGTGGATGTGCCACTTTCTTTATTTGGGCTACGTACTCTACGTTCAGTCAGGCTTTCCTGTTCCCCTCACTGTGAGCACACACGTACACACACACACACACACGAAACTGTGTAAGGAATAAATACTTTCTTCAAGCTCTTCTCTGCCTACATCCCAAATGAGACCAACTTTTTATAGATACAAATGAACTCAGCTTTTAGCCAAATATGAAGTTTAAAAAAATCAAGAAATGCATCTAAATAAAGCAGAATTTCTACTTATACATTTGAATAAATATATCCAAGTTCCTTTAGGGCCACAGATATATGTGAATAGATACTTAGATCTATCTAAGGACTAAGTATGTAGAACAGATGCTTATGAATAGAGATGAAAGTATATATACAGAATTTAAAATGTTGTCAACATGGGGGAGGTCCATGAAGATATCACCAAGTATAACACTTTTTAAAATTTTGGTCAGAGGAGCATGACAATGGGGGACATGTGGGCAGATGCTCTTAGTATAGTCTGGAGGCAGGATCTGAGGGCAAGTGTTTTGAGTTGAGCCAGCTAGGGCAAGCAGCCAGCTGCTCTGCAGTTGTGTGAAGCAGTTACTCTGCAGCCAGGTAAAGCAGCCCCAGGAACTTTCTTTGAAAGTCGACTTCCTGCCCTTTATCCATTTTGGACTGTGTGCTCAGGCCCAAGGCTTGCAATCGTTTTCTTGTCCCCAATTTTGTGTTTTTTTTTGACCTAGACTTGATAACTTAACTGTCACCCTCTCTGACCTGACTTAAATCCTGCCCTCGGCTACTTCATTGGAGACCTCAGTTCAAGGATAAGCAGGGAAGTTCTTCGAGTTTCTAAACAGAAGAACAAGTCCCATAAAGAGTGGCCTTGTGCTTTCCCTTTGAAACATGAAAGCCAGAAGACAATGGAATACAGCATCTGCAGAAGGCTGAGGTACAATTATTATAATCTGATTTATATGAGAGTGAAAAAAAATCGCAACAAGCCTGTGAACCTTTGCCCCAAACAACTGCTGTAAGTCCCAGTGATCTCTAACCTGGAGGTTGCCCGGAGCCTCTCACTGCTGACTATTCTCCCACAGCAGCCAGAAGACCCTTTTGAGAACAATTGTCAGATCCCAGAACTCAGTGTGCAAAGCCCCTTAGCAGTTCCCAACTCCCATGTGACCTCTGCCTGCTTCCCCTCAGCAGGGAATGAACTTTGCCATTGTGACGAATGGTTGTGTAGATTTGCCTGGCCTCAGGTTTTTGTTTAGTTATTTCTTATTATAGAAGCCTTTCTGGCCTACTGTATTTTAATTAAATACAAATATTCCTCCTGGTCACTCTGTCTCCCTCACCTCTTGGTTTCTCACATATAAACATCCTTCTCTGCTTTACTGTGTACTTATTATTAAGTTTGACTTTCAGTAGTGCTTGGGGGTGGACCCCAGGGCCTCAGGCATGTGGGCATCCCTTAGCTCCTTGCCTGCTGTATCCCATCTCCTGTTAGGATATCGACACCGTGAGGTCAGAGGATTCCTTTGCTCTCTCTTATCCTCTAGAAACCATCCTTACCAAAGTAAGAGAAAAATGTCTTAGGTACCAAATTCACGTATCACAGAGCACCAGTGCACTCTCCTGCTATGACACAAAGGGACCAGTCAGCAGGTTCAGGAAACGGGAGAGCAGCACCCATAAACATTAATTATATTTTTTGTGAAGACCTCAAATCACCTAGAATGGTTGCTTAAAAAAACCAAAACCAAAACCAATTAGATTCTCAGATTCCTTCTCACCCAAAGAAATCAGAATTTCCAGTAAAACACCCTGGAAGCTGAGTGTTCCTAACCATAGCACCAAGGAATACAAAGACTTCTTGAATTCCCACCATAAAGCAATTACGGATGACTCTGATTCTAATTTTATAACAAAAGCATGTGAATATACTTTAATATCAATAACCACGGGGTATCTGTGTTTCTGAGGAAATATACTTTTCTATTGATTTAATATCTATTTGTGTGTCTAGTGATCATCTATCACCCAATTTGTCATGTAACTATCTGTCGTGTAAATATCTTCCATTGATTGATGATCTGTCGGCCATCTACCACATCTACCTATGGATCTGTCTACTATATATGTATGTATCATCCACCTATACATATATCCATATGTGTATCACCTTCCTATCATCTCATCCTCTATCTATCTGTCTGTCTGTCTGTCTGTCTGTCTGTCTGTCTGTCTGTCTATCTATCTATCTATCTATCTACCAACCATCTATTTTCTAATTAGAATTTAAGCAAGGATTGCAGTATGGGTCCTATTTGAGAGTTTGTGATATAAGACCAGTTTTGTTTTCTTATCCATTCTTTCAATTACCCACTTTCATTATAATTTCAGTTCCAGTCAGTCCAGTTGTGCTCTCAGTACTGAGCTCATTTTATCTGCAGATAGATGCAGCTGGAAATGCATAGACATAATGCCACGCTTGTTAAAATGAGCTTCTCTATTCATTCCTAAGAAGGGGGAGAGGAAGGAGTTAGAGTAATGTTCATGTAAAACATACTAGGATTCTGTGCCTCGCATTTAGTAGAAAGGCATGTTTCTCTTTTCACCACTATTTTATGACAATATCACTGTTACAGCCTGGTACCATAATTGATTTTATATTGAACACACATATTGGGGAAACAGTTACTTAGTTAGGCTCACAGTATTACAAGGCCTCAGGAATTGCCAAAATGGTTAAAAGTCATTAACATAAAACATAGCTTGATAATTAAAACAGTTATTTAGCAAATTTAATTATGACAAAAATTAATTCTTGAACACCAGATAAGTAAAGTCCTATGGAGTAAAATAAGATCCTTGAAAACTGCATGGCTACAATTTTAGTGGAGAGACAAAGCATGTCAAAACATGAAATCATTAAAGAGTAATGAAAGCTTGCTCTCTTACCAGCTACCTAATCGCTTTGATTCACACTGTGCCTCTCACCAATGACATGGATACAATGACACAAGACTCCTCAGGAGGCTGCAAGACGAAAGGAGGGAACTCCTATCTTTGATAACCGTATAGAATGCCACTCTAGAGGGGTCTACAGAGGCTCAGGGAAGAAGCAGCTCCACGAGCCAGGGGAGCCTATGTGGAGCGAGCTTGAAGCTTGTTTTTGGACAAGTTTGGAAGACCAGTATAAGCAAAGGTGTGGAGGTGGAGAAAGCTTGGCATTTCAAAGAGACAATAAGGGGACATCTTACTGGAGGTGTGGGTCATGAAAGGCAAGCCTGACCAGGAGGGTGTTCATCTAGAGGGATCAGCAGAAGTGAAAGCCAATACACAGAAGAGGACAGTGTTCTAATCCTACTACCTTGCAGAACAGCTTAAGGCAACTTTGCTTGCTTCTAGTTGTTCTGTTCCTGACAAATATTTACCTTTATAGTTAAACAACTTGGAATATGTGTAAGGTTTGTATCTGCTGTCAATATTCAGCATGGATATCATGGTACACTTTTGCATACCTTTACATACTATTTGCAAGAATGATTCCTAAGGTCACTTATATTTACCAGCCTTGTTGTAAGTTGTAAGTGAGCAAGTTAAATAGTGAAGGCTTGGGTTCTTCTTCATTTCCATCCTCTAACATATAACACTACCATAAGAATGATTCTCAAATATGCGTGTTGTTTCCTTCACAGGAAGAGTTACTAGAATGACAGCCTAGTTCAAACTGTGTGAGTGTACTTAAGATTATTCTATTTGTAAATTGCTATACTGAACTGTGCCAGTTTCTATTTCCATGAGAAAAAATGAGAGTATGCATTTCATCCCATTCTTGGCAGAGAAATCAGCACTGAGTGGTGTTGTGGATCACAGGAAGTATGTCTTGGCAGCAGTCAGTGGAGGGACTCAGGGAGGAGCCGATGGAATAAACAAAACCAGGCAGGAACTGTGATCAGGTTTGAGCATCCCCATCACATGTGGAAAGAGGAGGAAGACATCAAAGACACGCTCCCTCTCTTCTGTTCTTCCCTCCTTCTTAATAATATGCTCTTTCCCTCATCAAAAATACAAATCACCACAGATATTGGCAAGATACTGAAATGTAGACTGATTTTTGCTATCATGCGTAGCACTGCTACTGTTCTTCTATGCCTGTGTTGCCTTGCTTCTCATTTTCCTTTTAGAAAGGAATTACTGAATACGTGTTATGGCTAGACTTTAGGTTTAAGTATCATTTCCAATGGAGTAGTGACTGGATTTATTACAGGTGTACACACAAGTGTGAACACACATGACTCCCCCCCCCCCCACAGATCATTGTACTTCCCAAAGTTAAAAAAATCACAACATTTCTAAGTAAGATGTAGATTTTTCTTTTTTGTCTCTTTGGTTTTTTTGTTTGTATTTTTGTTGTTGTTGTTGTGTTTTGGTTTTGAGAGATGCTCTCACTCTTAGCCCAAGCTGGCCAAGAACTGATTTCATAGCTCAAGCTTACTTCAACCTCAAACAATTCTCCTGTCTCAATATCACAAGTGCCAAGCTTGTAAGTGTGACTACTTGATCCAGGCTTCTGATATCTAGAGGGAGCAAAGCTGAAAATAAACTTAGGCAAAATAACTTCCTGCTCTGTGTATTTTATTCTTTTATGAAGAGTGTGGTAGTAACGTGGCTTGGTGGTAAAGGACTCTCTTAATTTATGCTTATCTTGAAATGTCTTTATTTCTCTGTCAATTCTAAATAACAGTTTTGTTGGCTACATCAACCTTGATTATCAGTTATTTCTTTTCAGGACTCCTGCTTTTTAGGGCTGATCTTCTGGTGTGTTTGTCTTTGTTGGCATTTCCTGGAATGCCTTTTAATATTGTTTCTTTGCTTTGTATTTTTGCTATATCAACTGTAATACTTCACACCAAGCCCTTTCTGTAGTCTGGTGGGATTCTAAATACAACTTTTGGTTGGGTGTCTGTTTCTTTCTTTAGATTTTGTAGTTTTTCAGGTCTAAGTGTGCAATGTAGATTCTCTATACCTCTGATTTTTTTTTTTTATCTTGGCTCCTGTTCTGTGGATCCTGGGTTTGAGCTCTTGATCATACAGCAGGATTCATGGGCATTGTGGTCATGATCTTTATCAGTTTTATTGCTCTTTGTAAATAGTATCTCTTCATTCTCTGACAGCAATGTTTTACTTATACTGACTCCTTAGCTTGGCCACGTGGAGGCAGCTCCAGCCTAGCAGCTCACTCAGAATGTCTCTTATCGGTCTTATTATTTTTAACATTTGTAGCATTTTCCTTTTTAGTGTATCCTTGTATTTACCACGAGATCTTGGTGTGCTTATCTATGAAGCCTATCTTTAAACTGGCAGGATTAGACTACATTTTTATTTTAAAAGTATTAGAATGTTTTGGCTTGCTTCTTTTGCTTCATTTTTTATTCAATTTTATTGCCCCTTAAAGAGGATATAATTTAACTACCTCAAATATGCAAAAGAGGCCAAGATTGCTATTTTGTCCCAAGGGTTTTCAATCAGCCATGAAGCAGAGTCACCTGAGAGATCTGAAGTCATTACTATCCAGGCTGCATCATTTGGAGAGTCTGCTTGAAGTCTGAGCTGTGGCCTAGGCAGTGGTATATTTTTAAAGTTCCCCAATGCTCTGTGGCCTAGGGAGTGATATATTTTAAAGTCCCTCAGGTGGTACAGTATGAGTACTTTTGGGTATCAAAGTTTTCCTGTTTTCCTTCAGTGTCATCCAACTTCAAGAGAAGTTGCGTCTTCTTTGTTACTAACAAAATTCTGGTATGCATATTTATGTCATCTCTGCAAGATCTGCATTATCTGATTCCCCCACTACCCCTCTAAACATTCACATACAATCCATATTTCTAGGGTTTTAGAACCAAGCATTGTTTAGAGATGGCCTTTTGTAGTTGAATCCTTTAATAGAGTTCAGAGTTATAGACAGCCCAAGTTACAGCCTCTCTCTCTCTCTCTCTCTCTCTCTCTCTCTCTCTCTCTCTCCCTCTCCCTCTTTCTCTTTGTGTATCTCTGTCTTTCTTTGTGTATCTCTGTGTGTGTGTGTGTGTCTGTGTGTGTGTGTGCACACGGGTATGCACACCTCCCTACATGCATGCATATTGCTGGAGATTGAAACCACAGCATATTTCATGTTAGGCACATGCTCTGCCACTGTCCTGAACCCTGAGCCCTCACGTCACAGCTGTGATCCTGGTAATTCATATTAGTTTCCTTTCGCTGCCTCACCAGCACACTCTCTAGCTTCTCTGCAGGTTTACTCTTTACTTGGTGAAGATGTTAGTGATGATATGATAGAAATATCCGTCAAAGAAATGTAGATGATGCTAGTCTGCGAGACAGAGTTATTCATCCATGTTACAACTAATAATCAACAATAATGTCTTTTAATCTGTTAATATTCAAGCCATCATCTCTAGATCACGAGCACTAGCATCAGCCAAGAACTTGATAGAAATGCAAATTATAATAGAAATGCTGTTTCTCTAGGTTTGCTAAACCAGAAATATAAGAGTAGGGTGAGGCAGGACTAAGAAATCTGTATTTTAATAAATTCTCCAAGCAATTTTGATACTCAGTCAAATTTGAAATCCACTCTGTAGTACAAGATTCTTATTTTCATTAATAAAATAGAACATTCCCATTGATAACCAGCTCAGCAGCGATGGTAAGAGTGGCAGAGCCATTCTATCCCTGTAAAGCTTAGGGATCATCTCAAAAGAGTGGATAGAAGGTTGTGAGAGCCAAGGGTTGGGGAGGACCTTGCTTAAACAGTCTGGATTTGACATGGCCACTTCATGCTTGACTATGAAGCAAACAGCGATACATGCACAAGACCCCAACAAGAACAAGCTGGGAAATATTCCAACCTGAGGTAGGGATAAGGCCACACGAGCCCCATCCCTAGATGAGTAGCTGTAGACAGCCGATGTCTTCTGGTAGCAGGAGAGTTGGTTTTCTGAGGAGGCTGTGGTAGGAGTATGGTAGGTAAACCATACTCCTGTGAATGGCCCCACACCTAGGAGTATGTGAGTAGCACAAATTGGATTTTTTTGGATGTTAAAAAACAACAACAACAACAACAACAAAAGAAGGGGGCAGTGTGTTGGCAGGAGGTGGGGAAGTGAGGATGGATCTGGGAGGAGTTAGGAGAAAGAGTGAGGATATGAATATGCTCAATCAATCTTGCATGCATGTACACAATTCTCAATTAATTAATAAAATACCATATTAAAATGAGTAGCCAACTCAAATCTCAAACGGAGAATAAACTGTAGCATTAACAGCACCCCCTTACCGATGGGGATGCTTCCAAATCCCCCAGTGGGGGTCTGCTATAGACAGCCGCAAACGTCAAGTACACTATACCTTTCTGTATACACCAGGATAGATTTTTTACCTTCTTTTCTCTGGAAAGCACCTTGGAAATTGTCTTTCCACATGCTAATTGCTGGCATCATTATTCTTGTGCTCTGGACATTATTAAGAGAAATAAAAGTTCCCTGACCACGAGCACTGGAATAGCACATGAGTAGATTGTTCAACGAGACGCCTGGTGGCTGTAGAATGGTGAAGACATTGATACACTGGGAAAGGGTGGCTGGCACCTCAGGCAGACAGTGGGATGGAGCAAGATTTCTTTGTGGCAGGCAGAAGACCATCCATTTACAACTTATAGTTTACCACTGGAATTTTCCACTCAATTATTTGGACTAAGGCTGATCCCAGGTATCTGAAACCGAAGAGTAGAAACACAGACAAGGGTGGATCATTGTGCTGCAGTAGTAGCTTGGTATGCTAATTACTCTGATCACTACTACAGCACTCAGGCTAATCTTCATATTATGACGCTTTTCTTGCAATTGAAATTTAGCTCATGATTCAAGCCAAATGGGAGTATGGAAGCCAGAAAGTGGAGTCAATCGCCTAAACGGCCTGTGGCGCTGCTCCAAATTCTTCACATCCAACCCTCCTGCACAGGAACAGTCACCCAGCTCTTCTAACGGGAGACAAGCAGCCAACTCTTTTGTTTCTTTTCTCTGCTGACTGTAATTTCTGTGACAGAAGCAACAGAATTCTCTTGGTTGTCTTTAAATTACACTCATCGGGTGTGTGCCCTATGGACAATGGAGCCTGAATGCTATCCTCTGAGTCGTGAAGGTGTGTACCAAACTTCCTTTTATAAAATCCTACTATAAAAAATAAACTTGGGGATGGAAAAAACCATTTGGTGGCTACTTCCCCTTCTATTTGAATTGATGAAACATTCTCTTTCTGTTGAATTTACTGTTTTCTAAGGTCCTTTTCATATATATATATTTAACACACACACCTGCAGTTTCTCCTACCTCTTCTCCATCCAGTCCCCTCTCCCTCCTACCCCAATCCACTTTCCCGAAGCCATTTCTCTTCAGAAAATGGCAGGCCTCCCTCCTAAGGACATCAACCAGCCACGGTATATCAAGCTGCAGTAAGACTCGGCTCCTTCTCTCCTATTAAGGCTAGACAAGGCAGCCCAGTAGGAGGAAAGGGTCCTAAAGACAGGCAGCAGAGTCAGAGATTAAGCTCCTGATGTTTCTCAGTGCAAATCCACGAGCAGAAGACCAAGGAGGAAGAGGACAAAGCAGTCCTGAAGTTTTTAGACAAAATCTAGTTTCATGTGTAAAATAGCACATTTAGATGTAAGGAAAAATAAGCTGTGTATTTGTATGAGCGTCAGTAGGGCCACTGAGGTTGTTGAGCACTTGCACAACATAGAACTCTAGTGAGCTAAGGATAGGAAGGGAGGTATATGTATCTTCCTCCCATACAGAGACCACCAGGCAGTAACAAACACATTGGCCCTTGTGGGATACTAAACATCTTGTACCATTGTTCTGGAAAGCCAAGTTTTCTTCAGAGATATGTTTATCATCACTGTATAAGCAAACACTAGGTCAAGGAGCAGGAACTCCTGTGGATGCTGCCAACATCACCTTGGAAAGTTTCTTGGGCCTGGAGTGTCCTCTGACTTCATACTTCTCAATTCAGAGCTTTGATGTTCAACATGGCATGATGTCCAACAATGAACTTTGGCAGTTCAACTTTCTAGGTGTCCAGAAGGCCTGGCTATGCATCTGCATATTCTAGTTCCGTTCTCGTGTGTGTGTGTGTGTGTGTGTGTGTGTGTGTGGTCAGAACAGAAGATTATCTTTACCTCCCTAGTGCTCATAATCAAGTGATGCTCTTGGATTCCAGATGTTTCTGCAGACAAAGTAGATTCCAAGCAGATGTTCTTCTTGGGCCAGAGCTCAGCTATTGCTTTTAGATGGTGCAATTCTGTCCAGATGACCAGCCGTCTTATCTTTCTCTGCTTTCCCATAGCCCCAGGCCCTGTGCTTATAAGACTAGTCTATCCAGTAACCTGTCAGACTGTCTTAGTCTCACTGTGTGCACTCTTGCTCACTGGTTTACTCTTTGCAATCCCTTGCTCTCCCTCACCAGTCACTTTTGTAGATACTAAGGGTCTCCTGGAATGCTCGGCACTGTTGTATCAAATCAAACATGCTTGTCATCATCCAGTTCTTTCAGGTTCAGTGCTGACTACACAAATAAGAGTAATTACCCTTTTTCCCTTTCTGCTACTCTCCTTTCAGAATGACTAGAAGTGGTGAAGATTTAGGTACTGATTTATTTAGTTCAAATTATCCCTAGGTGCTCAGTTCTAAATGGGATTTCTTCATTACTCCCTAACTCTCAGGCTCTGGAGTCTATGTGAAATGGAAGCAGAAAGATTGTAAGAGCCAGAAGTTGTGGATGACTCCAAGGAAACTGTCTTCCAGACACAAGAGCTAGTGCAAGTGATCTTCATAGAGTGAGTGGCAGCATGCGTTGGGTTCAAGTCAGACAAAGTCTAGCACTGAGTGAGGAAGTAAACATGTATTCCCACTGTAACCAAGAAGCCATCTGCACTTGAGAGCCATTGGCAAAGGGAAAATCAATTTGGTATATTGGAATCTCACTGGGTATCTCAACCACCCTCAGGGGTGGACCCTATGCCCATAAGTAGTTAGTCAGCACAAGATAAACCCACAGTGTTCTTATAGACACTTTGTTTTGCTTTGCATTGTTTAGGCATTTTTTTTTTGCCTTTTTGTTTTGATTTTCACTTTTGTTTTCTTTCTTGTTGTTTTGTTTTCTGAGTTGGGGGATAAAGTTCAGTAGGTTGGGAGGTAAATCGAGAATCTGGTAGGGGTTACAGGAGGAGAAAGCGTGATCAAAATATAGTGTATGAAAAAATTTTAATTAAAACTTGCTTAAATTGGTTTTATCATTAAATATGCCTCTTTCTATCAACTCTGACTGATAATTTTTCTGGATATAATAGTCTGGCTGGCATCTGTGGTCTTTCAGAACTTGTAGAGCATTTGTACAGGCCCTGCTGGCTTTCAGAGTCTCCACAGAAAAGTCAAGTCTCAATCTGATGGTCCTGCCTCTTTATGTGACTTAGTTCTTTTCCCATTCAGCTTTTACTATCCTTTCTTGGTTCTGTTCATTTGTTGTTTTATTATATGTTGTAGTAAGTTTCTTTTCTGGTTCTGCTCATTTAGTGTACTGTTTGTTTCTTGCACCCTGATGGGCATTTCTTTTTTTAGACTGGAGAAATTCCCTTCTATTATTTTGTTAAAAATATTTTCTGTGACTTTGACCTAGGTTTCTTCTCCTTCCCCTATAACAGTCATTTATAAGTTCAGTCTTTTCATAGTATCCTGGACTTTCTTGATGTTTTGTGCCTGGGATTTTCTCTTTCCTTCCTTCCTTCCTTCCTTCCTTCCTTCCTTCCTTCCTTCCTTCCCTCCTTCCCTTTCTTTCTTTCTTTCTTTCTTTCTTTCTTTCTTTCTTTCTTTCTTTCTTTCTTTCATGATTTAATGTTTTCTTTGGCTGAACTATCCATTTTCTTCTTTGTCTTCCAGCCCTAAAATTTTCCCTTTCACATCTCAAGCTGTTGATAAAGCTGACATCTGAGGTCCTGTTTGATATCTTAAGGTTTTCATTCTCAGTTTTATTTCAGGTTGAGGTTTTCTTTAGTGATTATATTTCCTTGTTAAATTCTGCTTTGATATCTTGAATTGTTTCATTCATCCATTTGTGTTTTCATGATCTTCATTGACACATTCATATATTCTTCAAGGTCCTTGAACATGCTCATCAAAGTTCTTGCCTTTTGCTTCAGCTAAATTGCTTTCCTTGGGGCCTATTGCAATAGGGTTGCTGGCTTCTGAGGAGGCTCATTGTCTTTGTTGTTTATATTGGTGTTTTGTGCCTGAATCTAGGTATCTGAAGTTATGACATTTGAGTTGTTTCTTGCTGTAGGTACCTGGTCTCATTTTTGTTCCATGGATGCTCAGATCTTTGGTTTCTGTTGCCTACTCTGGGTCCTAGACAAGTGTGGTGGCTATGGGGTCCATGGTAGTGAGTATTTCTGCTGTTCAATGGGTGTCACCAAGGAATGAGAGAAAGGCTAAAGGATCACTGGGGAAGAACTAGGGGAACCCTGGGTATGCATCAGCAGGCAGATTTCTGAGCAGATGGAGATGGGTTTGTAAGAGGGGCTTCTGTGGGCAGGTCTAACAGTAAATTTGGACAGACTCCCGGATGGAGGAAAGGGAGGATAATAGAGATCACCTACCCAGCCCCAGTCTTTTGTGGCCACTGGGGGTCTCTGGCAGAGAAGGTTTCTGTGGGTCAGGAAGTGTCAAAGGAATGGAGATGGAATAGAATGGGTGAAAAGGACAGTGGGGAAGTACTAGGGGGGCCTGGCTTTGTACCAAGAGATTGAGTGACTGAAAATAGTCCTATTAATTGCTTCCATGCGTTGCTAGCTGTGGAAATATAAAAATTCTTTGTGGTAAGCCATTGGCTTATTCACTTCAACATGAGATGTTAACCATTTTTTTCTTTTTCTTATTGTAGTCTTGATATAGTAGCATCATCAAGTTTTTAGGTTTATTTTGAGACATAAAACAGACCCAAGAATCTTCAGCAGAATAGTTGGCCTGTTGAACTGTTGGCCCTGTGAGTTATCTAACGATCTGCATGTTATCTGAAAAACTACTTTCTAGTATATAGTTAGCATAGAGTATACTTTATGTATGACAAGAATACCCACACTTCATTAGAGTCTTTTGCTCAATATTTTAAAATGATTTTCTCATCAAAAGAACCTATTAACATTTGCAATGTTCATGAGAGTTTACTTTTATTAGGAAGGGTATTAATAGTTATTAAAGAATAGAATAATATCTCAGAGCCCATGTTCACATGACAGACTCATAGTTGTCTAACTTGTGAATCTGCAGCAATTTATGGCAGACAAAATAAATGTCATGATCAAGGGAGTGGCTGGTGTGGGTGCTTCAGTTGATAATTGCTGGATCCCATCCTGGGAGCTCTTTCCTCAGCCCACACACTTAACAGAAACATCTCAGGACTTTCTGTTCTCGTGCTAGAGTCTGCACCCTTCCCCCTTTCTATCACACAATATCATCTCTTACCCTTCTTGTCATATGTAAGACATGGCATGCTACTTCCTCTGTCTCTACCAACGTAGACAGAGGTACTGGCTTAAGATACATCTTTGTACTCATAGAGGAAAATGAGTCAGTATTTTCAAAGAACTAAGAGAAAACGAGAGAAGAATTTGACATCATTTCCATGGTAGATACAAGATGGAGAACATAGGAGATGTTCTGTGATCAAGACACCCCAGGATCATAACATCTTGAATACCAAAGTACTCATCAGAGCTTCTGCTACCCACAACTCTTCAGGGATGTGTATTTCACTTCTATGGGCTGGTTGTTTTGAGGAGATACATATGGAAGTTGTTGTCTATCTCATGTATAACTATGGGATGTCAGAGGTTCAGGCCCTGGCAATTCTCTAATTAAATGCATGATTTAGCCTCATGCTCCTATTTTAGAAATGAATTTTGTTTCTATAAGGTATATTACAGGACTGAGAAATAGAAAATATATTTAGGGAGTATTAGATAGTGCATTCAAATCTCCCAATTAGAAGCTAATGCACCTAGAGTCTACTCATGGTCAGTGTTTCCGAGGAGTTGTCCTGGAATGACAGCTCCATCCGTGGTTTGGCCCCTCTGCCAAGCCCATCTCCATCTGCTATTAGGTTGAGAATTTTGTTCTATGTATTTTGATCACATACATGCCTCTCCTACCGCCTCCTAGATCCAGTCTCCCTTCTCTGCTCAACTTTGTGTCTTTTTTCTTTTTATTTAAACTCGTTAAATGCGGTTGGTGCTATTCATATATGCTTGGATATGAGGCCTTACGTTAAATCATCGTCAACCTGCCAGAGCCATACTCTGTCCCAGCAGTCATCAGTTGTCAATAGCTCCTTAGCTAAGGGTGATATCTCACACGTACTTCTCTATATGCAGAGATTTTTGTCTGGCTTGAGCTTGCACAGGCCTTGTGCGTGCTATCTCAACTGCTATGCCATATCTGGAAAATACTACATATTTGCAGTTATCCACTACCTCTAGCTTTTAAAATATTTCTGTTCCTTCTTCTGCAATGATCTCTGAGCCTTGGGGGAAGAAGGTTTGACATAGCTGTATTGTTTAGGACTGGGGTTTATATAATCCTCAATCCTCATCAGATATGCTTACTTTATAGTAGATGGTGATTGTCCTAGTTAGAGTTACTATTTCTATGATGAAATATTATGATCAAAAGCAAATTTAAGAGAAAAGTATTTACTAGGTTTATACTTCCTTATCACTGTTCATCATCAAAGGAAATCCAGGCAGGAACTCAGGCAAGGCAGGAACGTGGAGGTAGGGGTTGATGCAGAGGCCATGGAGGAGTGGTGCTTACTGGATTGCTCCTTATGGTGACCTCAGCCTGCTTTTTTTTTTTGTCTGTGCATTTTTTAATTAGATATTTTATTTACATTTCAGATGTGATCCCCTTTCCCATTCCCCCCACCCAGGAACCCCTATCCCATCCCCCCTCCTCCTGCTTCTATGAGTATGTTCCCTCACCCACCCTCCCACTCCCACCTCCCCACCCATGAATTCCCCCACACTGGGACATCCAGCTTTCACTGGACAAAGGACTTCCTCTCCCACCTATGCCAGACAATGCCATCCTCCCCTACATATACAGCTGAAGCCATGGGTACCCCCCCTATGTGCTCCCAGGCTGATGGTTTAGACTCTGGGAGCTCTGGATGGTTGGTATTATTGCTCTCCCCATGGGGCAGCAAACCCTTTCAGCTCCTTCAGTCTTCTCTCTCACACCTCCATTGGGAACCCCATGATCAGTTCAATGGTTAACTGTGAGCATCTGCCTCTGAATATGTCAGACTCTGGCAGACATCTAAGAAGACAGCTGTATCAGACACCTTTCAGCATGTACTTCCTGGCATCCACATCAGCATCTGTCTTTGGTGATTGCACAAGGGATGGATACACAGGTGGAGCAATCTCTGGATGTCAGCCTGCTTTCTTACAGAACCCAGGAGCATCAGCTCAAGGTTGGCCTTACCCACAAAGGGATAGGCCCTCCTCCATCAATCACTAATTAAGAAAATGCCCTTATAGGTTTGCTGCAGCCCAGTCTTGTGGAAACATTTTCTTAATTGAGGCTCCTTTCCCTCTTATGACTCTATCATGAGTCAAGTTGATGTAAAACTAGCCAGCACAATGACTAATGTAAAGATGCAGTGGTGGCTACTTTTGTTTTTCAACTTGACTACACCTGGAATTAACTAAAAGCTCAAGCAGTTGGGTACATGTGGGGCTGTGGCTCACTCTTGGGTGTGATTCTGTTGGGCTGAGTTGTGAGTCCTTTGAGTTTGCTACCCCAGGTGGCTGGAACCGCTGCTGGAGGGGGTGGAAGCACAGGAATTCGACTACATGCTGGGTGGGTGCAGGGCTATGGGAAGCCATAGAGCTCCACTTCTGGGGTGGGGAGATCCCAGTCTGAGGCCCCGTGGGGGACAGAGCTCTTGGATTGGGGACCCCTGGGCAAGAAGGCAGGTGGGGATTGACTGATCTCAAGCCCTTGGGGTCCCAAGCACCACTGAGAGGCTGCAGAAGGACAGAGACATGGTGTGGGGGAGAAGATGAGCCATCTTGGTTGTGGCGACTAGCTTAGCTGGGTCATGGCTGGCTCGGCTAGCTCCGCTTGGGTTGGTGGCCTCTCCGTGGCTGGAATATAGAGAAGTCTTTCAGCTGGAAATTAGGTGGCAACTCAGTAGTTGAAGACCTTCTCCATGGTCCCCCACATTGGGACCCAAGTAAGAGAGGTAGTCCATCATCTTAAAACATTTATTGTCATAGCGAAAAATGGATGAAGCTGTACTCCATGTTCTCAGGGCGTACCTGAGGTTAAATACCTTTTGCCAGTAGGGGGAATGCTACTGGAAGTGGGAAGAAATGCTTAATTGGTACGCCCTCTGTTCTTAATTATCTCATGAATAAGGAGATCTCTTGAGGCTCTGAGGCCTGTAGTCACACCCTCTACCTGTGCTATGTGACCTAAGTCCACAAACCTTTCTTTGGGAGGGGCTGAAGCTAAGTGAAAGGAACCAGGGCCCAGGAGTGAGGCCGAACACCTACTGTCCCTTTAGGGTCTCTGGGGTTAGAGGCCTGCTCTCGACCAGATACCCAGCTGTGTCTCACAGCCCACAGCCCCCAGGTACACCTGTGGTTTACTTAACTGAAACGTTTTCCATCAGAAGACCCACCCTAAATCTGGACCACACTTTCTCTTGACAACCTATATAAAGGACACGGAGGAAGGAAATTCTTGCCCTTTTTCTGCTTCTCCTCATTCTTCCTGGCAAATTTATTACTTCAGTGATAGTAAAGCTAATTTCTTTGGTATTCTGACTTGTACTGAAGACCCACTTAGACATCCAGCCTCATGGATTGAACAACTACTGGATTCTTGGACTTTTAGTTGAGAGATAGCCATTGTTGGAATATTCAGACTGCAGCTTGTAAACCATTCTAATTAATCCCATATTGTGGAAAAACTCTGCTAGTTAAGGTCAAAGTCCACCATTAATCAGATAGTCTTCTGGAGCTCTATGTGTAATGGAAGATTCCCATCATTATTAGAGCTTCTTCTCTGACCTTGTCTGGGGAATTCAAACCCCCCACCCCAAACACACACACCCCTACTTGCAGAATGTCACATAGCCTGTTAGATTACAGGTTCAACTTAGCATCTGAGATTCCTGAAATGCTTCCCAATGCTAAGTGGGCATTTGGGCACCTTAAGCCTTCAGCCAATGATCTTTGCTCATCCTGCATGCTTCTACTCCTAATTCCCCAAATTATATAAGCCTTCAATCACCCCAAATATAGTTAACCTGACTCCCCAAAGCTGGTCCCAGTGTGATCATTCACTATACATACTCATAGAGCTTCTGGACCCGTTGCCCTTGTGGACTGTATTGGCAGACAATCCCCGAGGGTAAGAAGAGTCACACCATGAATATTCATTCTACCAATGGTACTCCTCTAGAGAACACTAATACAGACATATTGTCTGATTGTCTCTGGCTTGCCAGACCCCTAGGTAATGACACTGAGAACTTTTATTAATTTTGAAAGCTTGGCCTTAGCTTAGGCTTGTCTCCAATTAGCTTTTATATTTAAATTGATCCATACTAATCTGCCATGTGACTCTTTACCTCCTGAGTATCGGCCCTTGCTTCTTCCTCTGTGTCTAACCAGCGAGTCTCCTGCCTCAGATTCTCTCAGAGTTTCTAACACTTCCTGGAAGTCCCACCTATCCTTTCCTGCTTTGCTAAAGTCCTTTAATTCCTTTATTAAACCAATCAGAAGGTGATGGAGAAGATGTTTACAAAACACTGAGACAGGTGATGCTTCATAAAAATAGCAATACCAAAGTCTAGCCTGTAATTAGATATCTGCTGGTACAGAAATCAGCTTTAGAATAATACAAAGACGGGTTTTCCACAGTACATAAAAAGATCACTTCAACACAGACCTACAACTGTTCAAAGTACAAAGAGTAAGAGACTGCAAAATATCTCCTTTTCTGAACTAAGGATTTCAGCTTACATTTTAACAATGGGAATTGGGCATGGGGGGGGGGTAAGAATCTTTCCTGTCTGACTATATCATTTTGCTGTCAATGATACCTTCTATTTCATAATTTAAGCCTCCTCCATCTTCAACAGTTTTTCTTTTATTTGAAATGCTGAGAATCACCTTGGTATCCATTAGCAACAAGTCATTAGTTTAAGAGAAGTAAAGTTGGGTGGTCAGCATAGGAGTCTCTTCAGAACTGCTCTGGTAACTTGTGGGGTGTGGAATAAGATTAAATCAAAAATCAATTTAAGCATAGTAATTTAAAATTAATCACATCCATAGGAAGTAGGATCCTAGAAGGAAAAGGCATGCAATTTTCTTGAGGGTGGAAGAGCACATCCTTTTCTAGGAAAGGCTGTGGCAGGCTGCACTGGAAGCATCAGGGTTGGGCTGCCAAAGGCTTGTGTCTGGAAATTCAGCTCTCTCCCTGTGGCTTTCAACATACCTGCCTGTGAAGTGAAAATTTCTATTGTAAGAGTTTCTGAGGTTCTACCAAATGCTACTCATTCCTCAACAAATATTTAAGGACCAGGCACTAGGAATGAACTGCGCAGACAGACTTTTTGATCTCTTAGAACCTATGCAGCAGCTTTTTGCCTCGTAGTATTCCTGTAGAAGGAAGATGGCTCACCCCACTCAGAGCGGGCTTTACTTTGTGACTAGCCATTAGGTTGTCACAGTTTCATTCTGAGTTGTGCGGCTTCTACACCTGTTTTTTACTGGCTTGTTTTCATCAACCATTTCTAATACATATAATGCCATGACACTCAGTTAAACGTGTGCTTTGTAAAAGACATCATGGGCTGTCGAGATGTTCAGCAGGTAAACTGCTTTCCATGCAGACCTGATAGCTTGGAAGCCATGTAAAGGTGGAAGGAGAGAGCTGATTCACAAAGTTGTCTTCTGTCTTCCACCTGAATACCTAAATGGCATGTGCACGCTCATGGACATACACACACACACACACACACACACACACACACACACACACACACACGAGAGAGAGAGAGAGGGGGGGAATAAATAAATTTTTTAAATAAATTGATAAATTAAATGCAAAAATAAATGTTATTGGTTAATATTTGGTTTTGGTGATGTGGTTTAAGGATGGAGAGTAGATTATTGTGGCTACATTTTTTTCTTGTGGCCATGTCACTATTATACGATGTTATGGATCAATATTCTTCAAAATAAAATAGTTGAACACTCTTCTCATCTTAGCCTCATTAAATTAAAAAATGAAGCAAAGCCTTTGCAGGGAATCCGTTTTGCTAGAGTCTTCCTACGTTGGCTGTATTGCATTTAAGCAGTAGGTTTATATTTTTGAGTGCCAGTATGTGTTCTTGTCCTACACAAACAACCATGCTTAAAGCTTAATGAAGTAGGAAAGGCATTCAGGAAGAGCTAAAGTCAACGTCTTGTGCATTTGAACCTGTCTGTTCTGCCGGTGACCCATAGAATAAAGAGCTGTGTCAGCTGATCACATGGCTGGCCAGTGCTGACAGACAAACGCCTTGTGCTGAGCTTGAAGGGAATGCCACAGACACTTAAGTCAGCATAGTGGCACAGAACTTCTGTGGGGGTCTTGTGATTTTCTTTCTTTCTTCCTTCCTTCCTTCCTTCCTTCCTTCCTTCCTTCCTTCCTTCCTTTCTTTTTTGCCATTGCTTCGAGCTTCAAAAATGCATCCTATTGTAAATACCATACACATTTTAAGACTATAAATTATTTTGTTTTGAGAAGGTGTATTTTAAAACTACTTGGCCACATATTTTCCAATGATGATAATTAGCTGATTAATAATATCACAGCCATCAAAAAAGATAGCATGTTTTCAAAACCATGCAACAATAGAACACCTAATTATTGGAACACCTAATAATTATAACCTTGTAGATGCAAAGGAAGAAATGTTTTCAACTGTAAACACAAATACAGAAAACCAAACAGAACTGCATTGGCCTAATGCTGCCTGCTTCTGTGACTAGGAAGCCAGGAAGCAGCTGCTTTGCGTGAGGAACTATTTTAGGGGTCACAAAGGCCCTTTTCTAACACTGCCATTCTCAAAAGCCTAAGATCTACAAATTTTGAGAATTTTCCTCCCAACAAACTGTGTTTTATTAGCATCATTGCACTCTGACCACCAAACACAAGCGGTAGCTAGTGTGATCAAATGCAAAGATGGACCTTCAGCAAAACATCACTGTAATCTCCTCTAAAACCAAAGAAACTTCCACAGGCCATCAAGACACAGAGATGCCTTTATGGTGACGAAGGAATTCTTTGAAGGTGAAAGCTTTGGAAATGGCACAGAGAAATACTGTCACATCTCAGAGGTTCTAGAATTTTAGGGATCGCCTATTCAGAAGGTGATGCATGAAATCATGTGTGTACAGTCATCTTTGACGCATCTAGGAGTTATGAAGCTTTTATTGCCATTCCATGTCCCAGATGTCTTTCTAAGAACACGAAGAACCAAGCTATATTTGCTTAGTAGATACAAATAAACTCTTTGCCGTCATAAAAAAAGGAAAGTTGATGGAACTTCCTGTAAGTTTGGTGTATTGGTAATTATTTTAGGATGTTTTTCTCAACAGTGGGGCTTTTGTTGTTGTTGTTTTGTTGTTTTTGTCCTTGGTGAGAGGGTGCAATTTTAAAGAAGGTTGGATGAAGATGAAAAAAATCCCCCTGAAAGACATTTTATTATGAAAATGTGAAGCTCCAGCTTCCTTGTGAGATGGCTGATTTTACAAGGTGCACAAAGAGGCTAGGAAAATATTCTTTCCTCCCTTTGAATTGTCTCTCAGA
This sequence comes from Grammomys surdaster, assembly GCF_004785775.1. Taxonomy (NCBI): domain Eukaryota; kingdom Metazoa; phylum Chordata; class Mammalia; order Rodentia; family Muridae; genus Grammomys; species Grammomys surdaster. Next base: position 19,734,388 of record NW_021604564.1, on the reverse strand, counting down.
ATTAATGTCAGGCCTTGGAAAGTGTGGGATATAATAGTTATCTACTGAACACAGCACATGGCCTATGTGTAAATCCAAAGGAGACTCACTTGGAATTCTTGCATCAATTGCACTGTGGTTTTTCCAGTCTTGTTGCTGCTCTCTGTACACACTCACCCCTCCCACCTGACTCCATAGCAGGAGGCCAATGTAATGATATCTAATTTATTTTGGGGAATTTCCTGGGACTCTTATTTTTAAGACCGAGTGCCTCAGGCTTAGCGAAAGGTCCTCTGAGGGGACAGAGGAAAGATTCTTGAGGTGAGATTCTTCTAGAAGCTAATAAGATGTGAAAGTAGAGGGGCTGTAGGTACCACGAGATCCATAGGAGGGGTATGATGTAGGTGCAGAGGAATAAGATGAGGGTCTGGGAAAGCATGTGATGGGATTCTCCTCATGAAGCATTTTCTTAGATATTTGCTATGTACTTAATGTTCATGTTCTTCCAGAATTCATGCTGAAACACAGGTTTCATTACGGTGGGGTTAAGAGGTGAGGTCTTAACCAGAGTGCCTGCATGGGAGTGACCTGTCAGGCCCTCTGCATGTGTTACAGTTGTGTAACTTGGCTTTCTTGTGGAACTCCTAACAGTGAGGTCAGGAGCTGTTTCTGACTCTGTTTTAGGACCCTTTCCCCATCTGGGCTGTCTTGTCTAGCTTTAAAAGATGGCGGGGTTCCTAGTCTTACTGCAGCTTGATTTGCCATGGCTGGTTGATGTCCATGGGAGGCTGTAGAGAAAATATCTTGTCTGCATGGATGTGGAACCTGTCAATAATACATTTGGTAGCCTATAGCTTAGGCAGAAAATAGGATGTGGAACATCCTGTAGGCAGAAAGGATTCTGGAATAGTGTCAGGCTTGGGAGAGTCAACTGGGAAGATGTGACAAGTTCAGGTGTATGGTGCCTGAGCACAGGTAACTAGCCACATGGCAGAATGTAGATTAGAATAAATGAGTTGTTTATGAACTAGTCAGTGAAGAGCCTAGCTATATGGCTAAAGTATTTGTAAATATATTTTGAATCTGTGTCTTATTTCTGAGAGCATGGGGCTAAGAAGAAGACCCAGATCTAAACTCAACAGCAGGCCTCCTCTTTTCTGAAGAAAAACAGCGGATTGGTAGCTGGGAGAGAAGAGGGGCAGGGGTGGGGAGAAGATAGGAGGAGACAGGGGAGGGGAAGATGGGAGGGTATGAAGAGGAGAGGGGGGAAAGGGGGAGGGTAGCTACCATATGGATGCAAAATAAATAAAATTAAAGCAAAGTTAAAAAAAGTGAGGGCTTTAGGAAATGAATGGGAGGCTTGAGGAAGCATGCTTTCGCTTTCCGGCCCATGACGTCATCAGTAGTATGTGCTCATGAAAGCAGAGAGCATCCCTCACTAGACACTGGTTCTTAGACCTCCCACCCTCCCAGACTGTGAACAATACATTCCTGTGGTTTGTGAATTATTTAGTGATGGCATTTTATTACAGCAGCCAGCCAGACCAGGCAATGTCTTTCCTTGGACATGAAAAAAGTAATGTCTAACTCTACAATTATTGACATGGCCTCCACCTACTGCAGCTCCCATCTGTAACTGTCTCAGCCACACATCCAAGTCTAGGGTCTGGACAGGGCTGTGCTGCAGATATCACAGTGAACAGAGATATCAAACCGAAGATGACTCAAACTGAAGGTGGGCCGACAAACGAGGGACCCAAATGTAATTCATCATTCTCACAATTTCAAAACATTGCATCCACCTACCTTGCTGTACCCCTACTTCCATGTCTAGTCTAGGCTTGTCATGTCTGATCTCCTATGGCCATCCAGTTGGCCTGTTAGCATTCATGCTCTTTCTCCGTGACCTGCTGTGCAGAGTCAAAGTGATGGTTTTTATAACAAGTCCAACCTCTCCTTCTCCTTAAAAGATTCCACTATGTCAATAAAGACCAAACCCTGAATGGACACATCTGTGTTCAGCCTCACTTTGTGTCACACTCACAGAAATGTCCTTTGCTGGTCTAGTTCTGACTTATTAAAAACAATGACAAAACTGGAACCTCAGTCACATATCAGACACAACACTCATTTTATAGTGCACAGTTAAGTCATTTTCATTGTGCGTTCAAGGTTGTGCAAACAGAATCACTGCTTAGCTACAGACAAGCTGTTACTCTTAAAAGGAGTCACTAGGGCTGAAGACATAGCTGGATAGTAAAGCACTTGCCCAAAGAGGCCATTAGTGGTCACTCCCTGTGCCTTTGTCTTGCAGGCCCCTTAGTCTGGGAGTCTCCTGTCTTTGACATTTCATATAAATAAACCCATTGAGTCCACAGCCTTTTCTGTTCGGCTTCCTGTACTTTACCTGATGTTTCCAAGGATTATCATGTGCTTGGTTGCATCTGCACTTCATTCATTTTTATTATAAAATGATATGGACATAACATAGTTTATATACTTGAGTGTTATTATCTGTTGGCTACTATGCATAGTGAGTCATAGATACTTATCTATAAATGTTTGTGAACACTTACACACACACACACACACACACACACACACACACACACACACACATAGGGTAGAATTTCTCTGCCACATGGAAGCCAAGCTGATAGCCAGTTTACATTCTTACACTGGCGTAAGAGGGCTATGATTTATCCTTATTTTTGCTAACAACCACAATATTTGCCTTTCGGTCATAAGCAGATTCATAGCTGTAAAATGACATCTCATCGTGGTTTTGATTGAAGTTTTTTTCTAGCAACTGGTTTGCTAGAATACATCCTTTCCCCTTGTCACACCACCTTTTCAGATGAAGTCTCTCTTTCCCCAGACTTTATAACTTGATTCTTTCTTCTGCTCTCTTAATAGAGATCTCTGTTGTCTTCTCCTTAAGAAAGTACTCTGTCAACTCTAGATGAAGTCCTTTGAGTGTACGTTCGCACAAGTTCATGTAGGTCTCACTCAGAGCATGTGCAGTTATAGCTATTTACATACTTTAGAAAGGGCTACTTTTAATTAGTATGCAATAAGTGTGCAGACTAGTGGGGTGCACTGTCATCTTTCGCGTGTGTATTCACTTGTGTAGTGATGAAATCTGGACAGGCAGCACACCCAGTACCTTAAACATCTGTTCTTTTGTGATGAAACTCTAAAATCCCATTTTCTAGATTTTTTTTGTGATTTGTAGATTTATTCCTAGAAGTCTGAATGTTTTATAAAATCAGCAAACCATCTGACATTTTAGTCTTCTTCTCAGGGAATGTTTTATGAAATAAAATAATGAACAAATTTTGTGATGCAGAAATACCTTTAATAAATACAGACATTCGTATTACGTACTCCTGTAGGATTCCTCAGGAGACAATTAGGCTTCCAAACTCTTTCTTTGTATGGCTAATTACATCATTTATTAGAGGCCAACTTGGAGAAGATGAGGGCCCAAGGGAAGCCTGTGGAGAGAAGGACAGATGCTTCATGCTAGAGTCCTTTAGAAAACATGTAACGACTTGGGACATTAATAGAAATCAGCTCCTTTGTAGTTATTTCTTTCTTTATTTTTTTAATTTAGTTTTGTGAGATAGTGTCTTATGTGGCTGAGACTGGTCTTGAATTCCTGATCCTCTTGCCTCTACTTCAGAATGCTAGGAAGTGCCACACATCTGAGTCAGTTATTATTTAAACACTTTTGCTAACAATTTAAGGTTTCTGGAATTAACACGCTCTTGTATCAGCACATAGGTACTTTCTGTCAAGATCTGAGGTTCTATAAAAAGCAATATGGTAGAGTTCTTGCATCTCCTAGCCTCTGGTCCATCTCTCCCCATTGCTCATTCCTATCCAAAACCTAAGATCTCTATCAATTTCAGCTGAATGCATTTTGCTAAGCATCAGATGACACTTATTTATACAAATGAATGCTAGGATTTCAGAAAACCTTAGCCTGACATCCTCCAGCATTTATCATTTGAAGTGACCCACACTGGAGCAGAGCACACACACCTTAATGCTTTGACAGTGGGGGTATCAGTTCTCACATGAGCTCTTTACCTAAAGGAATTATATGCCAGAAGGAAGGGGATGACAAGTACCCCACAAGCAGGAATGCACAGTAACATCTGCAAGTAGGATTTTCCCCTCTTCACCTGCAGTCAAGTGTAGCCTTGGGTAATAAAGACAGAAAATAGCAACAGTATAGAAAGCCTGTATCTCAAGGCCTCGTGATAAATTATTGGGCATGTCAAGCTCCCTTCCCCCCTCCCCCCGTTCAGAAAGTCTACATGGTTGAAGGCATCGAAGCCTAATGACAGGAGATGGACATGTCACAGACAGAAGTGGCCCGTGGACCCTGGAGGTCGCAGTGGATAATGTGTGAAAGAATGTGCTTCTGTTTTCCGTCTCTGTCCTGGGGATATGGTCCACTGGCAAGCCCTGTTGCACTAAGATCGAGGTGTAGATAACCCAGACAGAATCCAGACACGGACATTGTCTTCCTGACATGGCATTCGGAATCCAGAGCACACCCCCTCTCAGAAGCAAAGACTCCCACTTCCCCTGTGTGGAGGACTCCACATCTACTTCTCATTTTCTCTCTTTCAATCTCTAACGTTTCTAGTGAGCTTTCACTGTTTCTAGGTCCCGTCCTTACATGTCCATCGGCTAGATATTATTCCTGTAGAAGTATTACCTGTATGTCTCTAGATTTTGATATACATTATTGTGAATATAAGAGACCAATATATGGTTGCTATGTATATGTCACAAACATTTACAATATATAAGTAAAAAGAAAACTAAACCATCTGTCAACAAATGGGCTCATGGCAATCACTTTATCTGACATTTATGGGGAAAGACAATACTAGATTAGTTAGACATGGTAGGAAGATGACATGGGATTTGCAGTATGTTTCAATAGACTCACTGCTCTTAACTGCACCAGTCACTAGCAAAAGTATGGATCCTCTGTGTCAGCCTAGGGCAGTGGTTCCCAACCTGTAAATTTTGACCTTTTGTGAGGTTGAACAAGCCTTTCACAGGGGTTGCATATCAGATATATTTGTTTGCATATCGGATATTCTGGATATCAGATACCTACATTATGATTCATATTAGTAGCAGAATTACAGTTATAAAGTAGCAATGACATAATTTTATGGCTGGGGGGGGTCACCAAAGCATGAGGAAGTGTATTAAAGGGTCACAGCATTAGGAAGGTTGAGAACCACTAGCCTAGACGATTTCTCTGGGCCCCATTTTCGTAATTTTTTCTTGGTACTGTTCTTGACTTTGCATTGTGAATCTTTCCTGTACTTGACTGCTGATCTAGACTTGGATATTTTTAACTTCATGGTTCTCAGATCCTTCATCCTAGTGCCCTAAAGCTACAGGGAGGTGAGGTCAGACAGCTATTTCCAGAAACCCCGGGATTTCCTCTAGCCTCTCTCTTCTCTCCCAAACCTCTTAGTCTCCCAGCTGCAGAAGATTCTGAGAAAGCACACATCTTTCCAGGGTGTGTGAAGAGGGCTATATTGGGTTCAGTGCCTGGGTTATCTACCAGGTTCTTCAGCTCCAGGTCTCCAGTGGCCAAAGAGCTCTGTGATACACTGAGAGCAAGGCCTATGGCCTTTTTCTCAAATGTCAATGAAGGAGCACATATGTTTAGTGTGTGTTCCAAGACACAAGGTCCTGATGTGTCCCTGCCACAACCTGTAATTCAAAGACTGGTATACAATGTCCTGGAGGCATAATTATATCAGGATTAAAGGAACTCTAGGTCTCAAATAATCTGAAATGTCTGACAATTGATAAAGATCATGGAGTCAAATGGCAATGTTCAGATTGCTTTGGAAGATTTTCTGGATCATTAAACACCTTGGGGGTCTATTTGTGCTTGTGTCTCATGTAAAATGACCTCAATTCAAAGATGATATATCCAGAGAGGGGTAAAATTTCCAGATACACCACGGAGCTACAGAATAGAATGATAAGGTTTTAGGGCCTAGTTTTGGTAGAGTTAAAGAGAATGGTTCTGGACCAGAATGAGTCTTCCTCCTTTATCTCCTAAACTGCATCTGGCCACTTCCACTGAGATGATGCTCAGATGGGGACATTCTCACAAGAATGTCCATTCCCTAACTTTTCCCAGGCTCTGCTCCAGTCTGGCATATGGGGAAATCTTGATGCAGATGGACCCATGTTCCATTTCCAATATTTGCTCATTTTGTGATCTCATGTCAGACACTTTACCTCTGAGCCTCAGTTTCTGTACCTGTAAAATGGGAACAGTGACAGTTCATACTACCTGGGACATGGGGACACGCATGGAGACACTGAAATGCTGGTTCTTATCTCAGCACTGTCACCTGATAGCTTTCAGAGCTTATACAGCATTCTGTGTCACACAACTCATTGGTCTAGACTTCCAAATTGTGTTCATCTTGTATAATCTGTGCCGACAGTCAAGTAATCCTGCAAGAAGACCTGCCTTAATATACCTAACATATAACTTCCTTGTGACCAGGGAAACCACATATAAGCATATATATATTTTTAACCAAATGGGAACCGAGCACCTGAATTTAGAGTATCGGTGGGACTTGCCTCTGCTGTCTCTGGCCCTGAATGCTATTTTGGCATGTTATCAGAGCCCTGGCAATTGATTGTTGTAAGGTATATTCTATAGAGTTGCAAGGTGAATTGTGGCCTGGAAATCCAGGATGGAAAGCCTGCTCTCAGACTCCAAGGCCTTCATAACACCATCCAAGATGAAAAGATTGTCCGACTTCTGTCAGACCTAGACATTGTGAGGGTAGGGTAACTTCTGAGGGCTTCCATGGCAAGAGCGGTCACCAGAAGTTGTCCCACTAGTTTATTGCTTGCAGCAGCAGCAGCAGCAGCAGCAGCAGCAGCAGCAGCAGCAGCAGCAGCAGCA
>NW_021604564.1:19687258-19727420 GCF_004785775.1 Grammomys surdaster | reverse complement strand
CAGCAGCAGCAGCAGCAGCAGCAGCAGCAGCAGCAGCAGCAGCAGCACAAGGTTTCTACCTATCCCCTTACTTGTTTAAAACCTTCCATGTTGTCAGATGATGCCAATCCAAAGAGACCATCAGCCACCCACCTTGAATTCCACCTTTGAGGAATTCAAACTTACTACTGGCCTAATCTTGTTAGTTCTTTGGTCCATGGGTTAGGAACACAGGGAGGAATGAGTAGCTAGTCAACCTGCGCTGCAGAAAAAGCAGACATGGCCGGTTTGAACCAGATGTCACTGGTTCCTAAGCCTAGTGCTCTTTCTCTTATATCAGTCTCTTTTCTCTGATGGCAGAGGATCTCGGTGCTAACAAGACCCACCTTCTGAAAGGATATGAGACATAGCTTAGCTTATGACACTATAGCATTAGAATTTGGGAAACAATCCACTATGAAAACCAAGTTCAAGCCAGCAAAAGTAATTTTATTCAGAAACTGTTATATCAGGGAGACTGCTGGATTTGGGATCCAAACTGTGTTAGTGATGGTGGTGGTGGTGGTGGTGGACAGGACAGAACAACCTTTCAAGATAGAAACCCACAGATTAGGAAGGATAAGGGCATCCAATCAAGTTTGTGCATACACTGAGTACTTCACACCTGGTATTTCACATGGCTTTCTTTATTTCCTGGTGGTTTTCTTGAGGGGCATGTTGAAAGGGCCCAGGATTCCCACCTGTGTGGTCTAGGTTCATCTAGGACACCTGGGGCCAGAAGCCATTTTTGGGAATTCAGCTGTTTCTTAGAATTTAGCTTAGTACAAACTGGAGACTATATATAAGATGGAGTCCTTATAGCTCAGGAGGACCCCAACAAGCTAAGCAGGTGGAGTGCCCTGGGGAAATGGGAAAGGAAAGGACAGGGCAGTTCAGACAGAAGGAACAGTAGGAAAAGGTGTAAGGCTGGATGCTAGAAAGGACATTTGGAGGACATGCTTCTACTGGATGCCATGGTTAATATAGTATGTAGACTGGATAATGACCTGAGATGGAAATGTCTATGCAGGAAGGGTTGCTGTGCTTCTTTTCTTTTCCTACCCAGATCTTCCATTTAAATTTCTACCCATCTGTATAGGCAGTGCATTAATTGGCTTTGCCTGTGAACCATGCAAGCACGACTGACATTGCCTTCTGTCCCCTTTTCTGGGCCCTAACTCATGACCCTTCTGTTGCAGCAGACATCATTTGCCAATAAGCCATGTTTCTGTCTGCTCTTCTCTGGCTACTCAGTCCAGAACCTCCATGTGACAGGCTGTGGCCCCAGGTAACACTGCTGTGCTGAAAGTAGTCTTGGCCACCCCTCTAATGCCATGTCAGTTCCCCCTGCTTATACCTGTTCTGTCCCACCACTCTGGTGGGGGTGCCAACCCCTGTGTGGTATCACTTGGCAACAGAACTGGTGTCATTTACACCAGTTCAAGTAGCCCTCGAGGTAAACGCGCCTGGCCACTGTTTTAGGTGCTGGGATACAAGGAAGTCAGGTGATCCAAGTTTCACACTCACAAGTGCACACAGTAGTGGAGGGAACTGGTCCTTAGCATGTTGGCAAGCAAGCATACATAGTATAACTTCAGGTGATGAGGAGGGATGTGGAGCACGTAGATGATACTAGGAAAGTCTGTATTCATCATAAATACCTGCACATGCAACCTTCACTTAGAAGTACGAAAACATTTACATTGCAATTGATAGAGAATCAGGTCATCTCTAGGAAAGTAAAGGAAAAAGTCTTGTAAATACTTTTTCTGTTCTTTTGAAAGCATGCCTCTTGGAAAACTCTGATGTTAGTTCCTCACAAGAAAGCCAAATCTGAGAGCAGTTCCTAAGAACTTAGACAGGCAAATATATATATGTATGTATATTCTTTTTTTTTTCCTGTTAAATCCCAAGAGAAGTGGGCAGAAAGAAGTCAATCTTGTCTTCACTTGCTTTTGTGCTGTACTATTGAGATTTAAGGGCAGTTTGGTTGCCTGTTTGGTTTTGCTTGTTTGAGAGAAATGCCTTAGCTTCTTTCCTATTGATACAATAAAATGCTCTGATAAGAGCAACTTAAGGGAGGAGGTTTATTACTGTTCGCAGTTCAAGGGCAGGTTCTTCTCACTTCAATGAGTATAATCCAGAAAACCTCCCACAGATGAGCCTATACCTGCACTAGGACAGGATTCTGTCAGATTTATAGCTAACACAATCACAGGAAACAAGCATATTTGCAAGAGCATTTGTGTTTAAACTAATCACCACTGCCATCAACACCATCATTAGCCACTGCATAACAGGAAATGTTAGCTTAATGGTTTTAGTAAGAAACATCTAACAGAAAGTATAGCCTGAAGTTTGGGTCCTATGATATGCACCTGCACATAACTGATAGGCTACAGACAGTATCTTTTATAAGATGAGTTTTGTGTATATATACACATATAGGCTACAGACAGTATCTTTTATAAGATGGGTTTTGTGTATATATACACATATACAATAGATTTCTTGACCATTAGTTACACTCATCAGATTATTACTAATTAGGGCCATATTTCAAGAGACTAAGGTAAAATTTACACACATTAAGTTTTTAGGTTGTGTTTTTGAGGATCTTTTTCATATATTTTAAATTAGATTTTTTTAAAATTTCATAGGTATATATTGATCATATTCAATGTTGGTACATATCTTTAATTCTAATGCTTGGGAATCAGAGGCAGGAGGATTTCTGCGTATGAGGCCAGCCTGGTCTACAGAGTGAGTTCCAAGATAGCCAGGGCAACTCAGAGAAACTTTGTTTCTTAAAACCTGGAGGAAACCACCACCACCACCAACAACAACAATAACAAAACTCCTCAAAATGAGTCCATTTTGCATTGGTCAGATACTCGAGAGACCTTGTCCTAAAGTCTGGTTGATAGAGCTACTTACCCAGTGACATTCCACTGGAGAAAACTAATTTTTTTTCTCTTGGCAGATATCAATTGCAAATAGTTTCTTGGTTATGAATGAGGCTTTGTATCCACTTGCTCTTTTCAGTGGTGGAATTTTGTCTAGCATGAAGTTGTTGGGGGTGAGGGGTTGTCATGCTGTCTTAATCTCTGTGTGTTCGTGTACGCATTAGCTCTGCTGTGTCTGGGAGACACTTCCTTTCTTGGAGTCACCACCTCTGGTTCTTACAGTCTTTGCTTTTATGCATTGATCCCTGAGTCTTTAGGAGACAGGATTGGTGAAAATATCCTGTTTAGAACTGAGTGCTCCAAGGTCTCTCAGTCTGTACACTGACCATTAACTTCCAGCTCTAGTAAAAAGAAAGTTGTCTGATGTGGATCTAGCAATGGCTTGGATCTAGGGGTACAGAAATTGTAGAGACAACTCCAAAATTTTGGTTTATTAAAAATACACAGAAATATTATAAGAATGTGATTTCATTTTAATCCCAGGTGTAAGGACATGGGAGTGCTTTAGATTGTTCGCAGCAGCTAACCATGACTTGCCTCGTGCTCTAGCAGAAGCATGGTTTTGCCAGCTACAGATAATTTCTGCTATTGTGTGACGTTTGGAATCCTGGGAACTTTTTAGAAGGTACATAAACGCTAGGGCCCCAAGAGATGGGAGCTGTTGGTTGTTGATCATTTCGGGAGGTTGTTTACAGTTTGTTAGTAGCTGTGGTCAAAGAAGAAATAAAAGAAAAGAAATTAGATTCAGGGATCTCTCTCTTTCTCTCTCTCTTTCCTTCCCCTCTATCCTTCTTTCTCTTCTATTTAGTGCTAGGGAATAAAACTGGGAGGATAAGTGGTGGAAAAAAGAAGAACCCACAAAGTAGCAAGACCAGCTACAAGCATTATTTAGTTAGAAATTACTTTATTCTTATGTTCCTTTAGCAGAATATTATTAGTTTTCACCTAGGGCCCATGATCTATCCAGACTCTGATTCTCGGCCTCATTTACAATGTCAGGTGTAAGTTCCATCTCATGGAGTGGACTTTAAGCCCAGTTGAGGTTTCTAGTCACTCCTCTAACAGTGTGCCACTACGGCAGCAGTCTATCTTGTAGGCAGGTCACTGTAGTATGTCACTGTAGCCGGGTCTGTAGCTGGGAGATAGTAATGATTACCTTTCTCCTCTGGTAGCATGCAGAGTACATTCTAGCACCATGCAAGCTTATCAGTAGGGGTAAAGCTTCTACTTGGGCACCAGCTTGATTTCCCTTTCTTTGAAAACAAAACGAAGAAAACTCAGCAATAGGATATTACTGTCAGGTTGTGGATAGTAACCAATAGTCTTCTCAATAGACTGAAATCCTTGGGGCGTTCGATGGAATTATCTTTAGCCAAAGATCCAACAAAATTTAACCCATTCCCAGCCCTGAAAGTTCTACTTGGTGGCTTCCGATGTCTATCTGGTGCGTGGTCTCACTATTTTGGAGACTCCATTTAGACTCCTTACATCTCTGTATATATTTTCAGAGGCCTTTACGTAGGTTTCCACATGGTTTTCCAAAAGGCCTTAATGTGAGTTTTCCATCTCCGTACAGTTCCTTTTGCTCTACTCTCCCATCTACCTCCCCTTTAGCCCTCCTATTCTGATTTCCTCTTTATGTCTCCATAATTTTATATTCTATTTCTTTGGAAGATCTTCTTTCCCCAGTTCCTTACTGGGTACCTAACCTTTGTAGCTATTCAGATTGAAGTAAACATATTAAGAGCTTAAGAGCTAATATAGCTAATCTATATATACAGAAAACATTTAATATTTGTCTTTTTGAGTCTGAGTTACCTCTCTCAGGATGATTGTTTCTAGATTTACCCATTTTCCCAAAATTTCCATTAATCTTTCCAGTTGAATACTATTCCATTGGGTAAATGTACCTCATTTTTATTTTACATATATCATTGATGGACATCTAGGCTGTTTCCAATTTCTTGCTATTACAAATAGCGCAGTAATGAACATGAATGAGCAAGTATCTATGTAGTAAGGTATATAGTTACTTAGATATATGCCCATGAGTGGTATCCTGGATCTTGAGGTTCCTGAGAAAGAATAGAATGGAGGAATAGAGAGAAGGTATGGGTAGCCTACATGGGTCCAGGCAAGTGTGGCAGCTGTGGCTTCACTGCCAGAGAGTAGTTCTGTGGGTGCTGCAAGCTGGTTGGTGTCATAAGTAAATGGTAGGCTGTTAGCAGGAGGATCTAAAAGCAGCAGCCTGTAAAACTAGTACAGCCTGGAGACCACACCATGAGCTGAGTACCAACTCTGTAGGTCTTTTTGTTAAAAAAGAAAATTTATTGGTTATTTTATTTATTTACATTTCAAATGTTATCCCCCTTCCCAGTTTCCCCTCTGTAAACCTCCTATCCCACCCCTCCCCCTGCTTCTATGAGGGTACTTCCCCACCCACCCCTACTCACTTCCACCTCATCGATCTATAATTTCCCTATGCTAGGGCATCAAGCTTTTGCAGGACCAAGGGCCTCCCCTGCCATTGGTACCAGATAAGGCCATCCCCTGCTAGATATGCAACTGGAGCCATGGGTTCCTCCATGTGTACTCTTTGGTTGGTGGTTTAGTTCCTGGGAGCTCTGAGGGGTCTGGTTGGTTGACACTGTTGTTCTTCCTATGGGATTGCAAACACCTTCAGCTCCTTTAGTCCTTCCTCTAACTCAACTATGTAGGTCTTACGTGTAACATCCTACATATGTGTGGATGGAGATTTACTATAAAAACCACTATCCTGGTCAAATGTTGACTAGCTTTCTAGAAATTTTAGAATATTCTACTGATTAACTTGTAGTACATAGTTTATATTTGATTATAAGTTAATTCAGTCAGAAATCTGACTGATTTATGCATAGAAACTAAATATACATGCTTAATACATTTTACCAGCATTTTAACCAAGCAAGTGATTTACTTTGACACTAACTGACAATTAATATTGCTTCACACCCATGAGCTTATCCATAGTGCCAAAATCATGCTACTCATGAGGTATCAAAAGGTCGCTCATTAATTTAACAGTGAACTAATTATAAAAAGCTTCTTATAATCAGTCCAAAGTGGGAGAATTTGTTTAATTTACCTCAACCATGTCCATCGTTATGTATCTTTTGGCCTCGGAAGCAATCTTAACTCTCCTGTTATAAGGGACCAATGAGACTCTACTCCCCATGAGAAGTGGACTACAACAAGAACTAATTTTATTTTTTTTGTATTCATTCATTCATTCATTCATTCATTCATTCATTCATTCATTCATTCATTCAATAGATTAAACCCTTAGTATGTGTCAGGGACGAAGTTCTGGTGTGACAGCAATGATAAAACACACAAAAAGCCATATTTTCAGTGGGAGGCATGATGAAATAAACTAGAACAAAACAGAAAAAGAAAACTCTACAATCTCCCACCCAAATGAGTCTGTAAGATGTAGGATAATATGAGCTGTGAGGTAACATCAGTCCAGGAAGAGAACAGCATGATGGGCAATGGTCGGGGCTACTGTGGGGTAGATGAAAGCCCTTGAGGAACTCTAATAAAGAAGGGGTGTAGGAACCCATGGAAGCTTCTGGAAATAGCAGATATACAGACCTTATTAGGGAATGTGTTAGAAGTTACCTAGAGGTTCAGTTTTCAGAAGAGGGCGGGGAAAGACAAGATGCTGAAGGGGGAAGGAGTAAGGGCACTCAACACTCTGGGCCATAGTGTGGACTTGGGTAGTTGGGAGTCTTTGAAAAATGTGTTTTGCAGTCTTTTATTAAAGTTCCTGGGAATGAATACTATTGTAGTACTATTCTGTAACGGAATATTTTATCTGCTGTTCCTTGGAGGTTGAAACAGTCTATCTCCCAGGGAAACTCTGTTTGACAGAAATCAAACAACTCAAAATAACTTCAGGAAGTCCCTGAAACTGAACAGTCTCACCAGCTCCATTTCCTCCTAAGAGTAAACAATAAAAACTGCTGAGTATCACTCTCAAACATGCCAAGTTGCAAAGAAGACTCAGATCAGACCGGCTGCTTGGAAGAAGCAAGAGCTCATGAACTGTCTAGAAGAGTCACTTAGAAGGGACACTTTGCAACCTATTCATCCTCCTTTGGGCTGTGCACTGTGCTACAGGTTTCCAATTTCTGTGATTGTTACTCATGCTAGGGTGAGCTTTGGTGATCCAGTTGTCTTTGGGTAATTTCTGCTCCTGTAGGTAACCCCTTAACTATATTCATATAAGTTACCCCAATAAAACTCATTGGTTCCCCAAGTTGTGCTTAGCTGCTGTCCATATTTTGGTCTGTCATGGCATCCCTCTCTGAAATGGATATGTGTATGTGTTGTGTATCCATGGTAAAAGTCTTGCCACACACCACATCTCACCACTGTTCATCTGTTTATCAGCTACTGATTGACCTATTCACTAAACTTCTGCACTTCATTGGATTTTGCTGGTTTTCCCATCTGTGTCCTCTTCTGCAGCCTGGTTACAGGTGTTGTCATGCCTCCCATGCCTCATCTAAGCTGTGGTCTTTCTTATTCTCCAGGGCCTTGCCTGCCTTCAGGAATACTAGTAAGGAATCCTGTGGAATGTGCCCAATCTGTGGATTTTTCTTGCTTTTTCCAATATTCGACTTGGATTTTGAGTCTTTAGAATAATCCTGTAGAGGTGAGGAACATGGCTTACTGCATGATGGCAAGGGTGCCTGAGCCTTTAAGACAGCAGTTCTCAATCTATGAGTCATGAGGTTTTTGCAGGGGTTACCTAAGACTTTCAGAAAACACAGATATTTACATTATGATTCATAACACTAGCAAAATTACAGTCATGAAGTAGCAATGAGAATAATTTTATGGTTGAGGTCACCACAACATGAGGAAGTGTATTAAAGGGTCACAACGTTAGGAGGGTTGAAGAATCACCCATCTATGACATCATTGTAATGTGAACACCGTTTGATTAAGGCAAGTTTGCCAGATATTTTTTCTTTATACCAAATAGTTTTTCTTTTCCCTGGCTCTTCTTTGGAATCCAACTCACTCTGTGGAGGTGGGTTGGAATTAAAATTTTATGGAATGTTTCAAATAGATAAATAATACAATTTATGTTTTTAAAGAATGACTGACTGACAGTGGAGCATTGGACAGAGAGATTGAGAATCTTCCAAGGTTGGAATTGGATTCTAGGGAGGAAAGAACATCTACAAGTTTTATGTTATTTCTTCATCTACCTGCCTCTTCCCCAACTGCAAGGGCTACTGGCCACGATGGACATTGTCTCTTTTGACTAATGACTGCATCACTTCCTGGGAGGACAGTGTTAACCTTTCATAATTGACTGATTGTTGGAAGATTGCTGATTGATTTGTTTGCATTCTTAGAACAAACTTAACTGGTTCTAAGCTCCAAATGTCTCAGATGATCAAAGGGGAAGAATTAGCATACAAAATTTAAGATAATCTAAAAATTTCAGGACTGATGAAGCCAGTGTCTTTAGCACTTTGAATGTTCTGGTCTCACTTCAAGTACTTTATACTCACATTTGTTTCAAGTTCCATAAAAAGGAAGAATATGGCTTTAATTTTTTTCTCTGTGCACATTGAAATTTATGTTCTTTCTTCCATAATGTACAAAATTTAGTTTAGTGCTACACAAGAAGTGGGACAGTTTTCATGAGCCATCCAAAAGGGTCCCTACCTGGGATGAAATTGACAAAGGTATCCTGGGAAGAAGGAGGCTTAAATCTCAGGGCTGCCCTGTGGCTATGGATGCTGGGGATAGGTGAGGGAGTCTGACATCCCATAGGGAACCTTTTTGGAAATAGTATTCTCCCATTTCAAAGCAGGGTAAACTGAACTCTAGTTGAGGCAGAGACAAAGGTCAGCCTTCTAGATCAAACCTCTAAGGCATCCGGCCTGCTTTATCTTCCAAACTTGCTTCTGTTTGATTGCTTCTGAAAAGGTTCTGCTGGTACCCAGCCAGCTGGCTCACTTTCCAGCCCACGAAGTTCTTTCCGTTGGGTCTGCCTCCTCTCTAGGCTGTATTGAGCAGCATTCATGAAGGAAAATACCACAGGGGCAATCAAGCAGTACAAATACAGAGGAAAGGATACCATTTCCTTCTACCCAGTCCTGCAGGTTCTGGGAAGAGCAGAAGGGAGGATGGCTGTAAAAGGCCTTGAACATGTTTAAACAAAAAACAGGGAACATAGCATAGTTATTTCTGAGGGTCAGCCTTCCCCCTTGTTCTCTCCCTGTGGTAGTCTTGTATTATACCTAATTCTCTTCCTTAGACACTTCAGCTTCTGAACTTATTTCACATTTCCTTATCTATTTTTAAGGAAATAGTTTTGTTGGTCCCTTCTGTGGGAAAGCATAGGACACAATTTACAACTCATGGTTGCCTGAGGGTGGCTCAGAGGGCCAGTGGTGGATGTGGTGTGATGTGTATCTTCAGGGACTAATTGCTCTCTTGCAGCATCTTACACCACATGCAGGCGATATGCTTCTGAGGACAATGGGGTCCCTGGGCTCTTTGGAGTATGATTGGTCAGGCTCCATGCTGGGCTGAGCTTCAGAAAGGGCAAGAATCTGCTGCTGTCACCATGGGTGTCCTGGAACAAATATATTCTGGTCCCCAGCTGCCACTAGCTAGAAGAGGAGCTTCAATGCAAGCCAGCTGCAAGCATTTCGTGGCCTTCAGAATTATGACAGTGTATGTGTGTCCTCTCTCTCTCTCTCTCTCTCTCTCTCTCTCTCTCTCTCTCTCTCACACACACACACACACACACACACACACACACACACACACACACTTACCTTGGAAGCTATGTTTTAAGTGTCTTTCTTAAGAAAACTGTAAAAAGAAAGTCAATGGGTAAAAATGTTTATGGAGAGAGAAAGGTGGGAACGTTGAATATCATGCTATGCACGTTTATTTCTTTAAAGAATAGTATCTAAGCTGAGCATTGGTGGTGCAGGACTTAATCCCAGCACTCAGTAGGCAGAAGCAGTAAGATCACTATTACTTTAAGGTCAGTTTGGACTATAGATTGAGTTCTAGGACATTCTAGGCCACACAGAGAAACCCTGTCTGGGAAGAAAGTCATCCAATCTGTGGTTTCTTCTATATATTTGGGCAATGGTTGGGTAAAGTGGACAGACGCACACAGCTGAGAGGAGAAAAGAAATACAGAATATGACAAGGGCTTTGTCCTCTATCCATCCATCCATATCACTATCCTAAGTTTAGGGGTAAGAAAATTGTGACAGAGGATATATAAGCATCAAGAAGCTTCTAAACGGCCAAGACAAGGCTACTGGATTAGGTGAGATTACAGGGCCATCCCCACACTGTGGCTGTGGCCCATGATCTTGAGTTGTGAGTCTGACCTTCCCTTCTCATGTCCTTGGCTGCCACTTCCTTCCTTAGAGTCCAAGTCTCAAGGTAATTTTGTCTTTCCAAGTGTTTGTGGCAATCAATAGCCATGAAAGTCCTTGCTAAGTGACATTGGGAAGCATTGGGCCTTTGGTCATGGAGGGAAGAACAAACGTTGAAGACATATTTAGTGAAGGCTTTGTCACCCAATGAGGCCTCTGGGATGCATTGCCCTGATGGTATGTCTGTTCTGCATCAAGGGACACTTAGTCCTATAACAGAGATTAATGCCATGAAGAAGACAGCATGGTGCCCAATTGCATGGTACTACCTCTTCCCTGCTTTGTGAATTTAGAAACAGCACTGAACCTTTCTCTGAAGATCCACTCCAAAAATTTCTACAATGGAGTTGAGAATTGGCTCTGTTTCCTAACATTATGTTGCCAAATATGAGAACAGACTCATGCACAGCTCTGGGCATCAAGATTGTAGGCTGGAAGCTACAATAAGCATGCTGACACGTGCTAGCTGGATTGTTAGCCACACTAGAGTATGAAGAAGTCACATGCTGGGGTGAAGGTAAGTGAGCTCCATGGAAGGGGATCATGAGGACCCTAGAACAGCAACTTCCTCTACAAAGAGCATTCTGTGGCTTACAAAGACTTAGCTTCTAAGACTAACATTTCCCATTTGGATTAAGTAAAAACCCCAGACCTAGTGAGGATCTTGGAGTATCCTGGTCTTTTGGCTTAACCTCCATCCTCCTGCCATAGTGTCATGCTGGAAGTCCACAAGCACTACAGTGAGTTGTGGGAGTTAAATAATTCCATAAATCAAGTCACCTAGAAGACATCTACAGAATATCCACCCAAACACTGAAGAGTCTACTTTCTTTTCAACAATGCATAGTACGTTCTCCAAAGATGCCAACACAGTAAGACAAAGAAAATCTCAACCAATAGAGGAAAATCAAAACAATACCTTGCATCCTATTTGACTACCAGAGATTAAAGATGGATAACAGTAAAAAATGGCAGAAAGTAAACAAACTCATGGAGATTGAATATGTCACTAGTGAATGAAAACAAGATGAAGAGAGAAACCAAGAAGGAAATGAAAAGTTCATCTGAAAGAGTATTGTGTAACATTCAGATGTGACTCACTTGTTTTAGTCCTTATTTTAATTTTACTTTGAAAATATTTTAAACTTCATTCTTTAGAATATTGGTGCTAGCAGATATGAGTTGTATAAAATAATAGTTTTGTGACATTTTCATATTGTTTTTTTGCAATCATGTCCCATTTTCTCCCTCTTCCCAATCTCCTTTCTGCTTTTATTTTGTTTCTTAAAGATACATTTTTTCATTTTTTGTGTATGTTTTGTATTTTGTGTATATTTGCCTGCATGTATGCCTGTATAACACACACATACGGGTTCCTGTGGAGGCAGAAGAGGGCATTGCATTCCCTGGCACTGGAGTTATAGAAAGCTATTAGCAGCTATGTGGGTGCTGGGAACTGAACATGGATCACCTGCAAGAGCAGCAAGTTCTCTTGACTGGGCTATTTCTCTAGCCTTCTATATTTTGATTTTAAAATCTATATTTCACATATGTGTGAAAACATGATATTTGTCTTTTTAACTCTGGTTTCACTTAATGTGATAATCTCTGACCCTGTGCATTCTGTGTAAATAATAGGATTGTTCTGTTCTATATGGAAGCATGAAACTCCAATGTGTGTGTTCCATAAATCAAATTTTCTTTATCAGGTCATATGTTAATGGATGCCTCTCCTGATAACGCTTCTGTAACTTGGCTATTGTGAAGAGTACTGCAAGGTAGCTCAGTGGTTAACTGAACTGGCTGCTTTTTCAGGGAATCCAGGTTCAAGTCTCAGCTGACAACCTGACACCCTCTGGCTACTACTTGTTTGTATGGTACACGTAAATTCAGGTAAAACATGCATACATATAAAAGGGAAAAGAAAAAAATCAATTACACTAAAAAATTTCACCATAATAAACACAGTTTTTAAAAAATTACAAATATTAGATGGGTGTATGTCTTAGTTAGGGTTTTATTCCTATGAAAAGATACCATGATCATAGCAACTCTTGTAAAGGAAAACACTTAAATGGGGCTGGATTACAGGTTCAGAGGTTCAGTCCATTATCATCATGGTGGGAAGCATGCAGCATTTAGGCAGGCATGATGCAGGAGGAGCTGAGAGTTCTACATCTTGATCCACAGGCAGCAGAAGGAGGCTATGTGTCAGAAACACTAGGCATAGCTTGAGCATAAGAGGCCTCAAAGCTCACCCTACATTAACACACTTTCTCCAACAAGGCCACACCTCCTGATAGTGCCACGCCCTATGGAGCAACCATTCAAATACATGAATGAGTCTATGGGGAGCTATTTCTATTCAAACCACTCCAGCATGTAAAATAACTGAGCTCATGTTTGGTGACACTTCTAGCAGTGCTCTTTTTGCTCAGTATTACTTTGGGTTTTAAGGATCTATTATGTTTCATGGGGGTTTTAGGGTTGCATTTTGTAGTTCTATGAAGAATATAATTAGAATTTTGTTGGAGGATTGCATTGATTCTGTAGATTGGTTTTAGTAATACAGCTGTTTTTACAATACTAATTCTCTCAGTACATAAATACAGGATTTTTTTCATCTTCTAGTGGGTTTTTTTTTTCAATTCTTTCTTTGGTTTTTTGAAGTGTTCATTAGAAAAGATATTTTTAACTCTTTGGTTAGGTTTATAGGTAGTGGTTTTTTTATTTATTTTTAAATCAAGTAGTAATTTTTACTTATTCACACAGGGGTTATAAACACAAAAAGGCAGGACGTGGGGAAGGGGATGACACTGGAGCGTGGGTGTTCAGAGGGGTACAGATATCTTTCAGAACAGGGTATCGGCTGGGTGAAGGTTCAGAGGACAGGTCACTATAACTCTGCCTATGATTCACTTGTCCTTATCTAAGTTGGTAGTGTCCACTAAGGCTACCTATTTACAAGGTCTATGACTACTCAGGCTGGTAAATTTCCACAAAAAGCTGCCTGTTTACAATAGCTTATAGCCATCTGTTTTGATGTTTTTCCACTGAGACCCAAGACTTGGTGTTAGTATACATGTATGACAGGCCTATTGCTGATTTTAGGCCTATGGCTGATTTTAGGCCTTCAGTGTGTAAGCAGGGCTGCCCCTGACATCTCCTCCCTTCTCTAAGTATAGAAGGGCTGTGGCGATTCTAATCTGGAGAAGGCAGGGATAGAGGCCTGACCTCCAGTAATTGAAGGGGACCTTGTAATGGCTCCAGTCCCCCTGTCGTTGTCCAGTGAGGCATGAGGGCCGTACCCGTCCTGATGTCTTTTTCCTGAAGAGGGGATACTTTTGACATCAACCCCTATGCAGACAGGCTTGTCTCTCAGGGAACCTAGAGAGATATTTTTATCTTTTATTTATATTCCTTTGCAGTGCTTAGCCTCACAGCCTAAGCAAGAATTCAGATCACTAGTCAGAGGGGGTTCTGGGAGGCCCCCCTCTGCTTGGTCTAGGGGCAGAAGTCCCCCCTTTTAGGTTGGGTGGAGATGGGTTTTGGCAACACCCTGTATAAAGTAACAACCTCATCTTGAGTCTCGTGGTCCTCCATAGCTATCTTATGATAATGTATCTGAATAGGTTTTGCTACCAAATTATTTATCTGTTGTTTCACAAAGTTAGTCAGCATATTTAAGGCCCAGAGACCAGCAGAAATAAGCAAAAAGAACACAAATAATGGCTCCAAGATGGGAGGGAGTAGGGTTGACAACCATGGAGTGGTTGAAAACCAATTCTTGTACCAGCTCTCATCTTTCTCTTTCTCTCTCTGTCTTTTCTCAGGGCCTTCTCTGACCTTTTTTATGCTCTCTTTAACCATCCCTGTCTTGTCTACATAAAAGCAACATTCTTCTTTAAGAGCTGTACACAGTCAAGAGCTGTATACAGTCTTTTCTATTGTACTAGAGTAAATCAAGTCCAATAAGGATCTTTGCGATTTTAGGAGGTCTCTTCAGACGGCGAAACGAGGGATTTCTTCAGATTAGTGATGTCAGTCTCTAGCTGTTTGATGTTCTTGTCAGTGGCTCTTCAAAGGTCTGAGTAGTATAAGTTCGGAGGCCAGCATCTGGATTAGAACTTCTAACAGCAGACATCACGGGTGATTCGTTTTTACCTGAGGTACTGCCCGGGTTAGAGCTCCAGGGAGGCCCTCTTCCTCTGGGTTTTGTGAGGTTGGGTACAGAGCTGCTGCCCGGGATCTGCTCTGTGCACCGGCCCAGACCGGAAGTGAGTGTCAGGTAGTGTTCTTTTTTAAAGGTTGTAAATGATACTCTTTTCTTGATTTCTTTCTTGGAAAGTTTGATATTGATAGGTAAAAATGCTATTTAATTTTTTATATGTTGTTTTTTTATGATGCTATTGTACTGAAAGAATTTATCAAATCTCAAAGTTCCCCCCCCACCCCAGAGAAGTCATTTAAGATTAGACCATGTCACCTTTCAGTAGGGATGATTTAACTTCTTCATTTTTTATTTGTATCCCTTTATTTCTTCTCCCATTTTACTGCGATGCTAAACACTTCTGTGTCTTAGTTTTTATCAATTTGACACAAACCTAGATATACCTGGGGGGAGGGATCTTCAGTTGAGGAATTGTCTCTATCAGATGGTGTGTGTATTATTGTCTTGGCTTCTAGCTGATATAACAGGTTCCGACCTCGCTGTGGGCAGTGCTAGTCTTGGGCAGATGGGTTGAATGGTATAAAGACAGCTGAACAAGCCATGGGGAGCAAGGCAGTATGCAGTGTTCCCTTTCCGTTTGTGCTTCAAGCTTTTAGCTTGAGTTTCTGCCCTGGCTTCTCTCAATGATAAACTATAAATTGTAAGCTGAAATAAACCCTTTACTAAACAAGTTTGCTTTTGATCATGGTGTTTATCACAGCAAGAGAAAACCAAACTAGAACAGTATTTAGGCAGCAGATTGTGTAAAAGTAGAGGGAATACTCTTGTTTTTTTTTTCCTGCTTTAAAGAAAATCGTTTCAGTTCTTGCTTGTTTAGTATAATGACGGCTATAAATTTTGTTGTAAATAGCTTTTGTTATGTGGAGACATATTCCACTTATATCTAGTTTCTTTTGAGCTTTTATCATGAAGAGATGACGACCTTTACAAAGGCTTTTACTGAATCTATTGAGATAATAGTGTGATTTCTCTCCCTGATTCTATCTATGTGTTATATTACATTCTCATCCCTGGAATAAAACCAATGTGATCATGGCGCATGACATTTTTAATGTGTTGTTGAATGTTGGTTGTAGGAATTTTATGAGACTATCACTATGTTCCCTGGAGAAATGGGGGTGAAACTTTTTGTTTGACTAGTAATACTAATTTTGTAGAATGGATTTGGGACTGTTTATTACTTTTCTGTTTTCTGAAATAGTTTGAGGAGCATCACTGGTATTAGACTAGAACACTGACTCTGCCCTCTTGTATTTCTGTATTGGCATCTGCAGCAGATGCTTTTCTGTTGCTGTGACCTAGTACCTTATGTATGAAACTGAAGGGAGGAAGGGTCTATTCTGATCCTGCTTTGTGGAATAC
Organism: Grammomys surdaster; assembly: GCF_004785775.1. Lineage (NCBI taxonomy): Eukaryota > Metazoa > Chordata > Mammalia > Rodentia > Muridae > Grammomys > Grammomys surdaster. Next base: position 19,711,374 of record NW_021604564.1, on the reverse strand, counting down.
AATCTACCATACCAGTTCAGGAATGCTTGCAGGGGAAGTGTTAGGCGGTGGCAATGGAACATGAAGTATTTGGTTCTATTTGATTTTGCCCATGACCCACTGTTCATTCAAAAGCATACTGTTCAGTCTTCACTCATACAGTTGTTCTTGATGATGGTTTTTTTTTGGGGGGTGGTGGTGGTGGTGGAGAGTGTTGTTTTACAATTTGATAAGATATAAGACACTGTTTTATTTATTTGCTTTATGACCTATAATGTCATCTATTTTGTAGCAAGATCCTGGACTCCAAGAAAACCGAGTTCTACAATGTTTTGATGGGGTGTTTTGTAGGTACATATGGAGTATATTTGATATGAGGTGAATTTTACATTTGATTTTTCCTTATTGAAATTTCTGTCTGCATAATCTCTATTTATGAGAGTGGGTATAAAGTCATTCACTATTACTGTACTTCGGCTTCTAGACACCTTTATCTCCAGATTTCCAGTAGTGAGGTTTCTCTGTAATTTGTTTTTAATGAAATCGGTGCTTCAGTATCTTTATGATTAATTGATGTATTTTGCATCAAGTATATTGTTATCATTACTTCTTCTGGCTAATTTTTGTATGCAGGTCATTTGGCAAACATAATTAGAGATAATCTTCCTGATTTTTGCGTTTCACTTAATTGATACATCATTTTTCATTCTTTCCCTTTCAGCCTTTCTGTGTGTATCCTTGATGTGGAGGTATAGTTTTTTCAGGGTGTTGTATTTTAATCAAACCAATTACTTGGTTATTTTATTATAACTAACTTTTAAAAAAATTAATTACTTTTAAATATGTGTGTATGTGTGGCTATGTGCACATGATTGCAGGCTCCTAAAGAAGTCAGAGGTATCAAATCTTCCTGGAACTGGAGGTATAAACATTTGAGAACTGGCTGAACTGGCTGCCGGGAGCAAGCTTGGTTCCTTTGCTAGAGCAGAAAGGACTTTTAAGTACTGAGCTATCTTTCCAGCTCCTGGTCTGCATCTTATAATTAAAAAGAATTAAGACCATTCATATTTAGAGATATTATTAAGAGGAGGAGGGTGAGTCTTGTGATTTTGTTCAATGTGTTCTTGGTTTGATCAAATACAGTTTGTTCTGTTCTTTCTCCCTTATTCGCATTATGGGTTTGCTAGTTACTGCTTTGGACACGTGATCATTTTCATTCTCGTTTGGTGTTCATATCTCTTCCTCTTATGCAGTTTTTTTCTTTCTTGGACTCTAGTCCTTGTCACTGTCTTTCTTCTATGACTAGATAGAATTCATTTAAGTATCTTCTGCAGTTCTGACTTGCTGGTCATGAATTGATTTAGATTGTGCTTATTCTAAAAGGTCTTCATTCATGCACTGATTAAAAAATACTTTTCTTTATGTTTTGATTGACAGTTATTTCCTTTCAGGGCTCGGGTTTTATTATTCCGTGATTTTTTTTCCTGGCAACTAGGCTTTCTGCTGAGAAGTTCATCTTATTCTGATGAATTTGCATTCATGAATGTGTTGGCAGTTTTCTCCTGAAGCTTTTAATATTCCTTCTTTGTTCTTAGCCTTAGCATTTTATATAATGTGACATGGAGAGGTTCTTTCCTTGTCGTGTCAATTTGGAGTTCGAATTGTTTCCTGTACTTGAATACGGTGATGGTTAGTTTTAATTGTCAATTTCACAGAATCACCTGGAGGCAAGCCTCCGGGCACACCTGTAAGGGATTACCAGATTAGTGTTAACCTCTGAGCACATCTGTGGGGGATTGTCTTGATTAAGTTAATTGAGGTAAAATGGGAAGATCCTCTTGATATAAATTGGACCATGTTCTAAGCAGAGGAACTTTGACTGTATTGTAAAATACAGTATCTTGGATGGTAGAGAAAAGGTATGGACTACAAACAGAATGCTTTCATTCATCGCTTTCTACTTGCTGCCTATAGATTCAGTGCGACCAGGTTCTCCAAACTTCTACTGCCTTGACTTTCCATCACTGACTCCTTAGTGATGGAAACTGACTCCTGTGAGTTGCTTTTGTTGGGGGTATTTTATCAAAGCAATTGGAAAAGAAACTAAGGTATCTACATTTTCCTAGCATTGGGAAATGTTCAGCTATAAGTTCATGAAATAGATTTTCTATGCCTTTAGTTTGTATCTTCTCCACATGGATCCCTAGGCTTGTTTTCTTGGCCAGAGATTGTGGTAGTTGTGCCTATGCTCGTTTATGTTTTCTCAATTTTTATCTTGATCTTGATTTAGTCTTCAATCTCTGCTATTGCTTGTGTTATTTGAGTGTATTGGTGTTTTTTTCTAATTTTTTTATTTGATTCATTGAGTTTTTCATTTTTTGTTTGTTTCTACAAACTCATAATTTCCTTGTGGATTTTCTCAGTCATGTTGCTGAATTTCTAGTCCAGATCTTGAACTAACAACTTTGCTATTTCCATTTGCTCATTGGAATTCTCTCTGGGGTCATCAATCATGTTTAAAACTAGACCTTGGCATACTTTGTTTAGAGGAAGCCTGCTGAATTGACTTTTCATGTCTCTTCTGTTTCTGTGTTGATATTTGTGTGTCTGTTAGGGTCGATTCTCTTCCTGTTATATTTGGTGAGCTTGTCAATCAACCTTGTCTTGAGAGTTCAATCCCAAGCACCATTCAGAGAGAACAAAAGGCACAGCCACAACATCAGCAAAACCAGAGCAAATCATACAGAAATATAAATTAAAGCCAACCACTATTGCAACTAATAAACACAGAAAAGAGAATACAAAATGTCATAAGCTATAAAGTTAAGTATTTATTACAATAAAGTCAATAATTATTATAATAGTAAATGGATGAAAACAGAAGAAGGAAGGGAACTAACAAAGAATTAACAAAGCTAAATGTGAAGGAAAAAGGAGGAGAATGTGATGGAGCAAAAAAAAAATAGACAATTTTTTTAGAAAATAAAGAAAATTGGATAACTGTAAGAATAGGAATAAACAATAAAAAGATAGAATAGTTTAGAATATAAATCAATCAAACATCAATAAAATGTTGAAACAAGTAAAACCAAGAGGGAGAAGAAGGAGGGGGAGGAGGAGAAGGAGGAGACCTTCATAAGATGACAAAGAATTGGAGTGTTTTCTTTACTGGTCCTATAATTTTGAAATCTTGCAGGTGGAGGGGATGGTGGGGATTTTTCTTGTCTCGAAACAGGGTCTCACTGTGTAGCTCTGGCTGTACTGGAACTCAACTGTGTAAATCAGGTTAGCATCAAATTCGAAGGATATATGCCTGTCTCTGCCTCCCAAGTACTAGGATCATAAATGTATATCATCACACTTGGATGGACGGTGGTTTTATCTGGAGGTTCTTAATGTTCTTTCAATTTACTCTGGGGTTTATTGCTAAGAGATGGGCCAGTGTCATGGGTCAGTTGCCCATTTCAATGCCACATTCATTTTGGAAGCTTCCTTTCTTGTGTGTGGTAGTGTTCTGGGACTTAGACAGACTGTCCCCTAGTTTGCATATCCAGGCACAGTAAATGACCTGAGAGAGTGGCATTCTTCAACTGTGTTAAAAAGTAATGGAAAATAGAAATCTGCACCAAGGGGAGAACCAAGAGAACCTAACCCTCTGCCTGGCTGGCTCGATGCTTTCCAGAGCTTCCCCAAAACAAACCACCAGCAAGAAGGAGGAGGCTGTGGGAATCAAGAGCTTCCCTGAACCTGGGCTTAACCACATTCATAAGGAAGATGGCTCTAAGGCCAAGCAGGGCTGGAGCTTTTGGGTTCCACTGGTATCCAAAAGTGATGGAGCTTGTGCCCCAGCACAGAGAGAGGGACTAGTAGTGTCTGAGTCTCTCACAGCCCAAGGCCCCACTGTTAAAACTTTTCAGACATCTAAGTCTGACCCTTGTTCCCCTACCTCCTATTCCTGTTGTCTCCTACTCAGACATTGTGGCAGTGTGTTCTCAACTCATTGAGCTGTGATTGCTCCTGGTAGTTGAGTTTCATACAGCAGGTTTCTTAAGGTGATGGCTATAGCTTATTGAGTGCATTTCTTATTTGCTGTTAGCCTGACATTGCAGGCAGTATCATGATCATACCAAATCTCTCACTGGCCCAAGGGCTAGGGAACTGGATTTCCCTGTGTCTGTTCTCACTGCTTGTGTGCCTTCAGCTTGTCATCTCCTGAGAGTGGAATGAAGCTGTGGCCTTTTCTTCATTGTCTCTGCATGAGTTTTCTGTTTCTCAATGACTTTCTACTGTCCATTACATCTTTCATGATTCCTGATGTCCTTTTCCCCCTTCTTCTAAATGTTACTCTGTTGCTCTGTCTGTTTTCATTTATGGTGTCACAAGGAGAAAGCTTCTAAACCACCATCTAACCTGTGAATGCCAACAATGCTCTGTAAGTTCAACTCTAATCAGTAGAATGGCATACTCCAGGGAAGGTGGGAAAGAACATTTAGAAAATAAAGATTATTTTCTTCCCTTAAGGAGCTGTTTGTTGGAGGGCTAGCTGATAATCAAAGGCCCATGAGAGAATTCTGTGACAGCTATTCTGAATTTTCTTCTTTCCACCTGCCAGCCCCGCATCATCCTTCTCTTGCTGGCCCTCCCCTTTTCTCCTTCTCTTCCTATCTTCTCCCCATCTTCCTTCCCTCTTTCCTTTCTTCTCCACTCCTTTCTTTCCCCTCCCCCTTTCCTTTTATCTCCTCTCTGTTTCTTCTCTTTTCCTTTTATCTCTACCTCTACTTCTTCCTCCAGTCATTAGAGTCCAGGTTATATCTCTGCAATGAAGATATTCTTTCTATATCTTCCCCATGACAGATGATTACTGTTGATCTTCCATGCGATTATTACTAACACCTTGTTTTCATTACATTCAAAAGAAAATCTGGAAGTTTGCCTTTCCAGTCTGCCTTAGATAAGGACTAGAGCATCATGCTCTATAAAACCACATTTTCTCCCATCTCACATAAAACAGGGATCCAGATCTTTTTGCATGTTTGCCAATAAAAGTAGAAACTGGAGAAGCCAGAAATACATACCAAAAAAAAAAAAAAAAAAAAGACAGCTTCTAGAAATGGCACTGGCCTAACTGGAGGGCTGCGTGTGGAAGAATACAAATCGATCCATATTTATCACCCTGCACAAAACTCACATCCAAATGGATCAAAGACATCAACATAAAGACAGACACACTGAACTCCATATAAGAGGAATGGGAAATAGCCTTGAATGCACTTGCACAGGAGAAGACTTTATGAACAGAACACCATTAGCACAAATACTGAGGTCAACAATTGATTAATAGGACCTCATGAAACTGAGATGCTTCTTCATGGCAAAGCACACTGTCATACAGACACAACGGCAGCCTACAGAATGGGAAATTTACCAAGTCCACATCTGATAGAGGACTAATATCCAAAAAATGTAAAGAGCTCAAGAAACTAGATATCAAGAAAACAACCCAACTTAAAACTAGGGTACAGATTTAAACAGAGTAAAAACCTCAGATGTCTGAGAAACATTTAAAGAAATGTTCAGCTTTCTTAGTCATCAGGGAAATGCAAATCAAAACTACTTTGAGGTCTCATCTTACATCTGTCAAAATGGCTAAGATCAATAAAACAAGTGACAACTCAGACAAGATTGTAGAGTAAGGAGAACACTCCTCCATTGCTGGTGGGACTGCAAACTTGTACAGCCACTGTGGAAATCTGCATGGCAGTTCTTCAGGAAGATGGGAATTGATCTACCTTAAGATCTAGCCATGCCACTCTTGGGGATATACCCAAAGGACACTTCACCCTACCACAGAGACACTTGCTCAACCATGTTCATTGCTGCAGTATCCATAATGGTCAGAAATTGGAAACAACCTACATTCTGTTCCTCAACAGAAGAATGGATAAAGAAAATGTTCTACATTTATACAATGGGATATCACCTAGCCATTGAAAAAATTAATCATAAAATTGACAGGTAAATGGATTGAACTAGGAAAAAATCTTCCTGAGTGAGATAACTGAGACTGAGAAAGAGAAATATGGTATGTATTTACTTATATGTGGATGTTAGCTGTTAAGTCACTGATAACAAAGCTAGAACCTGTAGAATCACAAAAAGAGAATAGGTATGGATAGATGGGGCTGGGGGCTGGAATGAGAGGATTAAGTGGGGAGGGGAAGAGAGAGACAAAGGAGGCAACGGTGAGAGACTGATAAAATTAAGGGCCATATGAGGAATGATACTGAAATCTAACACAGATACGAAGGTAAACTAAATGAAATCACCAAATAATGGGGGAGACAGAGCCCCAACTGGCCATCTCTTGTCACCAACTGAATCCTCTTGTAGGACTGAGTTGTGTCTAATTGAGTTGTTGGCCAAAGGAAACCAATGGAAACCCCCAAACAACCCAGACTGTTGCCAAGACTATATGTTCCTCTCTAAAACTGTATGGCCCGGTTGCTGAAGACAATGCTTGTACAACTCATTGAACATGAAGAGGTTGAGTTGGTGCCTACATAGAGCTTCCACCCCTACATTCTAGTGTCTTTGGGATAGGAAGGTTCTCTTCACGATACCAAAAGAGGAATGTAAACACCAAACCAGCTACAAAACCTTTGATCTACAATGGTGTCCTGCCTGCAAGATATGCTAGGGTAATGGTGACGAAAAGCTTATGGGAGTAACCCACTAATATCTGATTTGGCTTAAGGCTCACTCCATAAGATGAAGTGGATTTATATACATATTTACATATACGTTGAATGTCTTTATATACATACAAATATACCTGACACTAGGTGAGCATGAACCTTAGACTAGTTAGCCCAGGACCTAGGGTAAAACCAAATACTGCTGTTCTTAAAAGCAAAATGAAACAAACAAACAAACAAGCAGAAGAGTGAAGCACTAAAATGACTCCTAACGACATTCTGCTGTACTCGTACTTCACTACCTTGCTCAGCCATCATCAGAGACGCTTCCTCAAGCTGTAGATGGGAACAGACACAGAGACCCACAGCCAGGCATCACCCAGAGTGAGAGACCTTGGCATACTCAGTTCTAAACAGAATGTCTCCATCCAATTCATCCCCTTAGGGGCCAGGGGACCCTGTTGATAAGGAGGTGGAAAGAATATCGAGCCAGAGGGGACGGAGGACACCAAGAAACAAGGCCCTCTAAATCAAGATGATCAGCACACGTATGGACTCACAGAGATGGGGGCAGCATGCACAGGACCTCAGCAGGTCTGTATCACATGGGGTTCTAGAGCAGAAAGGAGAAGTGAACATGTGCCCCCCACTCCTAACCCAGAACCAATCTCCAATTGATAACCACTTGAAAATGAAAATTTAGTTTTCTCCAAGGGAGACTCAATAGGGAAACAAAGTACTCCTAAGAGTAGGCTACGTGTCTAGCAGTCAATTGCTAAAAGAAAAGGAACCCGATGGAATTTCTGGAGATTTTTTATTGTTATTGTTTCATAATGTTATGTCATTTTTCATTTCAATTTTTAAAAGTTTTTCTTATTTTTTATTTTTAGTATATACTTCTCTCATTTTACCTAACAGGCTTTGCATATATATTATGGCTTCCGGTTAAATGTTTTTATAGGATTCCTGAGTGTGCAAATGAGTGTGTCTCTGCATCTTTATCTGTTTCTCAAGCCTTTTCTTGGACTCTTTTCCTTCTGTTTCTTTGCTTTGTGCAATTCCTGTGTGTTAAATGTTATCTAATTTTATTATTATCACCTCAAGCTTGTTTGTTTTCTAATGAAAAACAGAAAGGAATGGGTCAGATGGAAGGGGAGGTGGGAGGAACTAGGAAGAATGGGGGGAGGGAAACCATAATCAGGATCTATTATGTGAGGGGAAAACTTCCATTTTCAATAAAAGGAAACAAAGAAGAAAATAGAAGAAAAGTAGAAAGCAGTGTTTTTGGTGTTCTTGCCAGCAAATGCTGTTCTAACTAGAATGTCTTTGATTGCTGTGATCACTTTTCCCATATATTTAATTTGTCATTTATATATCTTATTTTTAATTCTATTGCTGATTATTTATAAATTGTTTTTTGTTTTATAAACTACTCATATATTAAGGCATGATCTTTCAGTCTCCTATGTTTCAAACATTAATGTCTAGTATATTTTAGCGCTTGTTATAAATGCATATTATCTAGTTTCCATTGCCCTGATTATATACCGGACATAAAATAGCCTGGAGGAGCTTTATCTTTCTCCACAGTTTGAGGGTACAGGCCACCACTGGGGGCGTCTCTGGGAGAAGGCATGGTGTGGTGGGGATGCCATTGGATTGTGGTGGCTGAAGGATGAGGTTATTGGCTCACAACTGGAAGGATCAGGAAGCAGAGAAAGGAGAATGCTGCTGCTTAAGTGACTGCTCATTTATCCCAGTCTCTTCAGTCCTACAGGACGGTGACCTGCACATCTGATGAGTCTTCCCTCCCCCACTGATGCTCTGTGAACACTTCCATAGGCATGCCCAGTGGTGTATCTCTTAGGTGATTCTCAGTTAGCTATGTCGTCAAAGAAGATTAACCATGACAACATTCATGTAGCTGGGTCTTTCAATCTTGAACTTTGGAAAAAAACATCTGTCAAGTGCTGAAGAGATGGCTCCTCGGTTAAGAATATTTACTGCTCTTGTAGAGGACTCAGGTTCAGTTCTTAACTCCTATGTCAGGTAGCTTCCAGTTGCCTGTAACTTTAGCTCGAGTAGGATCTGTCACCTCTTGCCTCTGACAGCAGCTGCACTCACATGCGCATACCCATGCATCAGACACAAACACACACACACACACACACACACAAACACACACACACACACACACACAAACGCTTAATTAGAAACAATAGAAATGAGTCTTTTTCAAAAGTTAAAAATGCTTCTATCAGATCTTATTTTCTATTTTCAGCACATTGGAGTGACAGGGGCAGGGAAGAGATTTATAATCCAGTATTTCAGAGCGTTAACCATCTTTTGAATGTTAATGAATATGGTAATCAGAAAATAACTATATCCCATCTCCTTACTTAGAAAACTCTTCTAGGTAGTCAGAGGAAGTGAAGACACATAGCAATGTTATGGAGAAGAGAGCTTCTAGGAATATTCATTGACAAATCCCGTTTTCCATGCAGTAATCAATTAGGGCTTAAAAGTCAGAGACCATCTCTTTCAACTACCTTACCCAATGCAAAAATGCTGCAATAATGGGGCTGAGTCCCTTGACATGTGTCATGAAGGACCATTCCTCTTGCTGGAGTCTTGCCTGGATGATCCATGCTAAGCCTGGCCTTATTTTTTGGAGCCATGTCGGCAGAGTGGGTCCACCAGGGACAGTACCAACTGTGTGTCACACTGAGACTCATGAATGCCAGGATCTCACCATGTCCCTGTGTCCTTCCTGCCATGATGTTGAGACCCTGCCTGCACAACAGGTACTTGTTTCTCTTCTGTCATATTTTACATTCTTAGCCACTACCTCAGTCACTCAGAATCCCTAGAACTAAGACCCCCACCCTTTTTTCTTCCCATTTCTCCTTTGGGTGGTGCGATGGTTTGTATATGCTTGGCCAGGGAGTGGCACTGTTAGGAGGTGTGGCCTTGTTGGAGTAGTTGTGTCACTGTGGGTATGGGCTTAAGACCCTCACCCTAGCTGCCTGGAAGCCAGTCTTCCACTAGCAGCCTTCAGATGAAGATGTAGAACTCTCAGTTCTGCCTGTGTCATGCCTGACTAGATGCTGCCGTTCTCTCACCTTGATGATAATGGACTGAACCTCTGAACCTGTAAGCCAACCCAATTAAATGTTGTCCTTATAAGACTTGCCTTAGTCATGGTGTTTGTTCACACCAGTAAAACCCTAAGACAGGTAGGAATGTGCTTACTGGTCTGGCTTACAATTATGCCACCGCTTTCCTTCCTTGGAGCTTGGGTCCTGTTTTTGGCTTATAATGCCAACAGTTGTCAACCTGGGTTTGAGGGGGGTAAAAGTTTAGTTTTGGACCTTGGCTCCTTATCTATTTATATTTGTACTTAGACCTGATTGTTCCAGAGCTAGTGAGAATTATCGGGGTAGCTGGGTACAGGAAGAGAGGGTGAGGGTGAAGTGGGGTGAGTAGAACTGGGTACGGCTGTTCTGGATGGGAAGTGCACTCCTCTCTCAAGCTGGTTCTGGTGATGGCAGAGCCAATGGAGTAGAGGAGGCTCCACCTACAACTGATTAGCAGTGGAAATCGTGGGCTTATCTGAGTCTGTCTTGTTTAACAGATGTGGAGGCCTTAAGTTAATCATATGGCTCTTCTAAGAAGATGGCATGGGGTGGGGGTTGGGGGAGAATGTTAAGTTTGTCTAGTGTGTGTAGCCCAGAGTGCTGTTGTGTTCCCACCTCCCATTACAGCATCAGGTTCATGAGGAAGGCCCTCCTATAGCACAGAAGCCTTGATCTAGGCCTTTGGTGGGAACACTTTCAAACAATAGCAAAAAATTTTTTTGCCTAAGTTACTATCTTCCCCCTATCAAATGAGAACAATAGTAGGATCCTTCCTTCTGAGATTCAAAAGTCATCTCAATGGCTATGACCATGAAATTCTACAATTGATGGAGGTGAGGAGGTGGGAACATCTTCAAGATGAGACCTGGGATAAAGGAGGTGCTCAAGAATCAATGGGGGTGACCTTACCTGTGACTTACTTCACTGGGGATATGGAACCTGAAGAGGCCACCTCCTGTAGCCAGGCAGGAACCCCAGTGGAACAATAGAGACACCAACCCACCCACAAAACTTTCAACCCAAAATTTATCCTGTCTACAAGAAATGCAGGCAGAAGGAATGGAGCAGACTGAGGGAATGGCCAACCAATCACCGACCCAACTTGAGACCCATCCCATGGACTAGCACCAGTCCCTAATACCATTAATGATACTCTGATATGCTTGCAGACAGGATCATGTTGTCCTCTGAGAGGCTCCACCCAGCAGCTGGTAGATACAGATACTCACAGCCACACAGTGGATGGAACTTGAGAACTTTTATGGAAGGACAGGAGGAAGGATTTCAGGGCCCCCAAAGAGGATAGGAACTCCACAGGAAGACCAACAGAGTCAACTAACCTGGACCCTTGCAGCTCTCAGGGTTTGAACCACCAACCAAAGAAATACATTGACTGGACCCTGCACATTTGTAACAGATGTGCAGCTTGACCTTCATGTGGGTCCCAGGCAACTGGAATGGGAGCTATCCCAGAAGCTGTTGCCTATACATAGGATATGTTCTTTTAGCTGGGCTGTCTTACCTGGCTTCAGTGGGAGAAGCCTCTTGCAGGGGCTTGAAGTGCCAAGGTAGGGGGATACCCAAGCAGGGGGTCATCTGCTCAAAGGAGAAGGATTATGGGAGGGGGGTGACTGGGAGGTGGGAGTGGAATGTAAGTGAGTAAGTAAAACAAAAATTTAAATAATAAAAAAGTAATCTGAGGAGCTTTGTTACTCTGACTGAGAAAGCCCTGGCCACAGTGTTCATAAGCCACTGAACAAGGTGGAGTGTGAAGGTCAGTAGAATGAATGCCTGTCTCCTAATCTCGATGCCAGATCTCCTGAGGCTCAGTTCTGCTCAGGTCTGTGGCTTGACGTAGCTCAGGACAGCTCTCCAGTTAACACAGCATAATTATCTAGGGGCTGCTTCCTGGAGACGTGGGTTACAGTCCTCATTTTCATCCAGTGCCCCGCTGACCTGTTTGAAACTTGCCTTAAACAGTCTTCGAGAGTGAATTTCTTCCAGAAACAGGTTTCTGTCAGGTTTGGTGTTACCATCTTCAAACTCAGGAATTTGAAATCCAGAAACAAAGGCAGGCCTTGAGCTCTTTCTCTGTGATCCCCACAAACACACTGTGATTATGTATTCATGTCGGTCCAGGTGGTTTGCTTAGGATAATTATTCTTCTTGTAGAAATGAGAGAAATTAATCACTCTGGCTGTTTCTCTTTGATCCTCTGGTGTCTCGGCATGCCAATGCTTGAGGAAACATAACCCACGTAGTGAGTAATACTGGATGGAGGAATGGTATTTCCACTGCTCAAGGTTGGGAAAATATTCCTGGAACACAAGAACCAGCACACTGTATATAAATAAATAAATAAATAAATAAATAAATAAATAAATAGCAAATAAATCACTGGAGCAGTTCCTGCTCTCTCCCCAAAGCCTTGGTTCTGTCTTTAAGGATGCTAATTTTCCCTCTTGTGATGGGTACAATACTGTAGTTAGATTTACATTTACAAGGCCCAGTGATCCTTAGGTTCTTGGTAGGCTTTCCTTGTAGCAGAATTTTTGTTACTGTTTTTATAATGTACTGCGCACATCAGTGTGATTGACAGATGACAGAAAGGTAGGCAGATACTCTATAAAAAATGGATATTTGATAGATGCTAGATCGATAGATGATATACAGGTTATAGATAGGCAGATAAATACATACGTAGATGAGTAGCACCAGGACTGGAGAATGCTTTCGTATTTAAAAACAGCTGAGCTGAGACATCAGGAATGTCCATTGAGCTTGTGTGTGGTGGAGAAGGTAGAGAACCCAGTTTTGGTGAGTATGTGTGTACGTGTGTGTGTGTGTGTGTGTGTGCACGAGTGTGTGTGTGTCTGTCTATGTATGTGTCATGCATGAATGTATGTACATGCACAAGTGTGCCTATATGCAGACATGTACTGAGGCCAGAGATGGACCCTGATGTTCAGCTTACTGGACCTTATTTCTCTGAGACCGGACCCCTCACTGAACCTGAAGCCAGCAAGCTCCAGTCATTCTCCTGTCTGTCTTCTACTGTGCTATGGCTACAGGCATGAAACCATTTCTGGCTTTTCACATCGGGTGCTGGGATCTAGACTCATGGTTGTGTGTCAGGTACTTTTATCCACCGAGCAGACCATCCAGCCCTCAGAACTCTGTTTTTGTAGATCCATGTACTTTGCGTCTTGGAGTCAAAATGCAACCTTCTAATAAAAAATACCACAAGTCTTTTCATAGACACTAAATGGCAGAGTGTAGAGTTCATGCCAATTCCATCTTTGCCCTCCAGCACTACAGTCATATTTATCATACCATGTCCACTGCCCTAACAGATAAATTGTTGTACAGTCTGATAGAAAGAATTGTATTTATGTGACTGTGTATTCTAAAGTTGATTTTTGAGTCAACTGCATCTCCAATCACATTAAACATGTGTCTAAATAAGGTTGAGGCTGGTGTGGGGTCTCCTGAGTTCTCTCTCATATGTGTATGCCTGTGTACAATTTAATCTGGCTCTTCGGTTTGTTGTTGTTTTGATTTTTTTTCTGCTTAAATGACGAATAAGAATGTTGAGGTCTCTCCAATACACACATGTGGACCATGCACAGCAGCTGATCTAGAGGAAGCTGTGTGACCAGATAGCCTTTGAGTGGTCCTATGGGCTCTGGTCAGCCAAGGAAACCTTGAGGAGAAACAAAACCAGTGGATTTGGAGATGAGTCTTGGGACATACCTTTTTGACATGAAAGCCAAATGTCACAGGAACATTTTAACGTGTGCTCACACATGATGCTTGTACATAGTGTATGTCTGGTGTGTGGCTGTCCATCTTCTTCCATAGAAAGAATAGTTTAAGACTCAGTTTCCCTTACTGCTGGGGCCCTGAGTCAGTGGGCAATTGCCCCTAGACAGAGGTTTGTTTGTTTGTTTGTTTGTTTTTTAAGATGAGGATTAAGCCATTTTCCTTCTTTAAATACCAAATGTAACCTAACTTTGTTTTTATACTGCACACCCTGAGGAAGGTTAGAGCTTAGATTGTAACTTTGATCTTTATTTGTTTGTTTGGAAAAAAGGTCCTATATAATAGGACCAACGTATAGTTGGTCCTTTTCATGCAGCTAGAAAAACCAGAGACTCTAAATTCTAAGGTATCTACCAGATTGTCAAAGACTGAAAACATTGGTTGCCCATACAGCTTGGGAAAAGTGTGGGTCTGCTCCAATAGCTCTTCTGCAAGGCATATGGTCACCACACATCAAAACACAATGTTTATATCCTTTGATAGCATTATTCCTGTATTAGAAATTGATTTTCAGAAGAAAACCAGAAAGACATTGCAAGATGTATTTTTCGGTTTCCTCACACAAACTTTATTAATAAAAATAAGAAGTAGGAAACTTGATATATGTCCACGAATAAGCTAATATGAAAGTATTTGAATTAATTATGGTATACTTTCAGATGTAGTAAGTACTTGGAGGTCTATTCAAAAGAGGTTTGTAACTCCATATTTATTGACATAGAAAGGCATTTATAACGCAGTGCTAAGTGAAAAGAAAATTATAGACCTGTACATTTAGTATTCCACTTAGACATTGCATTTATATGTATACACAAAAGACATATTTGTGTACAAAGGTCTGTGGGAGCAGGGCTTAAAGAAGGATGCCTCTTTACAGCTGTTACACGATTGAGTCGCTTAAACATTTTTTATAGTGAATGATGTCATGTTTTATAACCAGTCAAAACAATAACTACAAAGAAGAAATCAAGGACCTGGTGTGCATTCAAATAAAACTCAACATTACTGTTTCTACTAATTCTCTGATTTGTTGTATGACCAGTGTAGACCCTCAACTTCTGAAAGGCCTGGGGTATTACAGATGACTAAAGAAAACAGATGATAAACCATTGAGATAAACAGAGTAATGCTATACTATATTGGTGGGCCCGCCATAATAATATGGTAATCTATTTAGTGAAATAGAGATGCCTCAGGGCTCTGAGAACTGGGTGTCCTGGAAACAAGGTCACCCCATGTCGGATGAGTTATAGGGCAGCCTGGGGATGGTAGGCACTGTCTCCCTGCTGTGGGGAGTGTGAGTCTGTCCTGCCTCTTTTCTTTCTGAAGGACCTAGCAGTGAGTATTAGAGACTTTCAGTCTAGCCTCTCTCTATTTTGGCCTACTACTTAGATGCTATCCTGCAGAAATATCCCTGCTAATGCATATTAAGATGTGACACACTTCCTTTTTTTCCTTTGGCATACCTTTGTATCATTATCCTGAAAGGAAAGAAAAATAAAAGCACCCATATCCTGTTGTGTAACTAAAATCCCCCAGTGGAATTTGTTTAGTGTGAGAGAGTGATTAGTAATTTTTAGCGATTGGTAATTTTCTCCCTCAGGTGGTTTTTCTGCATTCCTGTAGAGATCATGTACACAACAAAGCTGCCAAGAGAGACGAAAAGACACAGGCTGAAAATATCATACTTTATAGAGAACAGTGTATGAAGCTGGGCTAGCCTGAATGTATGTGTGTGTATGTTTGTGCACACATGCATGTGCACAAAGTATGTGTTTATATATGGTGTGTACGTGCATGGTATATGTGTATGTGGTACATGTGTGGTGTGTTTCTGCATATTATATGTGTGTGTGTGCATGTGGTATGCATGTGTGTATGTATGTGAGTAGATGTGCACATAGAATGTGTGTATATGTGTATGCATGTAGTATGTGTGTATGTGCATGTGGTATGTGTGTATGTGGTGTGTTTGTGCATGTCATATGTGTGTGAATATGGTATGTGTCTGAGTGTGTAGATGTGTACATGGTATGTGTGTATATATGTGATGTGGTGTGTGTATGCTTGTGGTGTGATGTGTGTGTGGAGTGTGTATATGTAGTGTAAATATGTGTGTATGTGTGGTATGGTATGCATGTATGCATGTGTGATATATGTGTGTGTGTGTATGAGTGGAGTGTGTATGTGCATGTGATATGTATATGTATGTGGTATGTGTGTTTGTGGTGTATGTGGACATGGTATGTGTTGTTTGACAAATGGCTCACAACAGACCACAGCAGGCCAAATGGTTCCATGTGAGGTTTATTCAGGAGATAGGGCAAAGGTGAGGGCAAGAAGAGGGGGAAGAGAGAGGTTAGGGGGCTCTGACTATATTTATGGATAGTGACGTAGCAGGTAAAGGTGGGAGGTGAGCCAAGTGGATTCTGGGAATGCATGGTGGTTGCTTTGGCAATGATGTGATGTCACTGGGTTCGGAGCCTGATACCAATAGTATGCATGTATGTGGTATGTTGTCATTTTGTGTATATAAGCGTTTGTATATATGATGTTTGAGTATGTGTAGTGTAGTGTATATGTGGGTAGCATGGTGTTTGTGTGTGATATGTGTATGTGTATGTGAGTGTTTGTGTGGCATGTGTGTATAAATGTGGTGTGATGCTGTTATGTAGTGAGTGTGTGTCTATATGTGTGATCTGTGTATGTGTGGGTTGTGTTTGACATGTGTGTGTGTGTGTGTGTATGTGTGTGTGTATGTATGTATGTTGCATATGGGGGTATTAGACAACTATTTCAGTGACTGACAGAGCAGTTTGATTTACAATCATTCTTTCCCATCTCATACACTCTCTGGTCTTGCAGGAAGTTCTACTCTACAATCATCTTATTCCAGAGAATTAGAGCTGCCATCCATTCACTCATAATTGAGTCTCTCCCCTTAGATAATTTTTAGTTCATCCACTGGTTTGGCAACAGCAACCCAATCTAAAAATTGTACTTGAAGGAGACCCCTGGATTTTATATACAATTTTTTAGGGTCTGTTATGGAAATTATAGGGTCGAGGTAAGAAAAATCTGGATTTTTAAACTAGGAAAACAAAAGACAGCAGGTGTCTATTATGAAACACCCATGAAGAGGGACTAATTTTTTTGTGTTTTCGAAGCCTTAAGATTCTGCTTCTCAGTAAGGTTGGCATTTATGTGCTGGGAAACACACCCAGCTATGCCTAGGAAGGCCTAGGTGTTTTGTGTCTTACCACTCCCTGGGGACGGAAGCTATTTAGTACAAAAACTAAGCAGCCTGGGTGGCCTTAAGATCCTCCCAGTAGGAGCTTTCATAATTCCATTGCATAATTTCATAATTCCATTGCTGCATATTTATGGGCACGCATTCTGCTCCTGGTAACCTCATTAGTGACCGCCAGCTCCTCAAAATGTCACTTTCTCAACTGAAAGAAGGCTTTTGTTGTGTTTGGGTGTCCCCCTCCTCTAACAGGGTCTCACTGTGTAGCCTAGGGTGGTCTTGAACTCACAGTCCTCGCTCAGTCTCCCTAGTGTTGAGATAGGTATCAGCCATTGTGCCTAAGTTCTCTTTGTTGTCTATATCTGGACTGATGTAGAACAGTTAATGCTGCAAGCATCAATATTAAGAGGAAGGTACATCCACTGTCTGACTGATGGTGCCCACTGTGCTGAGCAGCACAGTTGGTGGTAGTCTTCATTGTCAGCATCTTTTTTGGACACATTATACTGTGCACTTAAAAGCTCTTCCATATGCATTTGTTATATTTTGTTGTTGTTTTGTTTTATAAGAATACTGTGATGGATATTTCTGGTTGTCAACTTGATTGCATCTGGAATGAACTACAATCCAGAAATGGAGGGCATACCTGTGATCCAGATCCTGAGACTGGAAGACTGACTACCAGGCCCATGCAGCTAGGATGAGAGTCTTAAAGCCCAAGCCCATGGTGACACACCTACTCCAACAGGGCTCTAATTCCGAAGAGTGCCACTCCCTGGGCCAATATGCAAACCGTCACAGATACTTGAGGTTTTTGGTTTTTGTTTGGATAAGAAGGCCTGGAAACACTCAGCCCAGACTCTATCCCCTGGTAACAGTTTTCATTAGGTCTCTAGACTGTTGAGAGAAGGAGAATTAGTGTTTCCCAGACATGAGCCCCCTAAATGGTTATCCAGTATCAAATGGTCAGACCTGAAATCCTATACATGTGAACAACACTCACTAGACTCAGCAGGTTGTGTGCGTGTGTCTCTGCATGTACGTGCTTGCGTGCGTGTGTGTGTGTGGGGGGGCAGAGTTGGGGCTCTGGGAGCGAGTAGAGTTGCAAGGAAGAATGGAAGGGGAAATGATGTAGTTATATTTTAATTTTAATTAAAATTAAAGCTTTACTTTTTCTGATACTAGAGACTGAACCTAGAGCCTCAAGCACTTATGGTAGACAGGAGCTCTACCACTGAGCCACATTCCATCCTTTCTAGTCTGTCTTGATGGCAGGGCAGTGAAGTCCAAAGGGTGTACATTAGTTTTGAATTTCAGATGCAGCATTTGAAACTGCATAGCTAAAGCTAAAGCCTAAGTCCCTAGGCTTCCTGGTTCCTAGCTCCAGCTCTTTCTGAAGAACCTTGGGCAGAGTTCTAGAAACCAAGAGGTGCATGCCTGCTCCGAACTCTGATCTTGGTCGTAGACCAATATTACTCCTGTAATAGAGATGGCTTTGAGAAGGTGGATCTGCCGTTTTGTAAGTTCACTTAGTGATCTAAGAAAATGTTGCCCTTCTTTTGTAAACCGGCTGTGTGATGCTATGGGAGCTGTCGTGACAGGCTTGAGGCGCCTGCCGCCTTGTGAGGTCTGTTCAGAGACTGCCGCAGGTTACCTGCTGGTTTAAGAGGTGAACCCATCCCTCCAGCTGGAGAGTCTTTCTTGGGAGACAAAACCTACTCTCTTCAGTTCTTGAAACTTCAGCATGAGTGGCAGTTCTAAATTGGCTGTCCTAATCCACCCAGTGCCATAGAACACACTTAAATGTTCAACTTTTGAAATGAACAAATGATGCGAGTAACTCCGACTCGCCGCGGGAGAAGGGGCAAAAGTGGGCAACGTTCTTTTGGGGTGGCTAGAGACCCCAAAGCGGTTGAGTGTACCCTAGGTGCACTTCTCCATCCTGGTGGAAGTCGGGAGAAATCAGAAAGTTACAGAAACAAGGCCCAGGCTTCCGTAGCTTACAGGGGAGCCGAGCTTTTCTCAAGCACGGAGGTGTTGGGTACATGGTGGATGTTTAGTGATTATTCATTGGCAGAACAGTGCTGGCAGACGTGCAGCCTCCATAAACGCCACCTGCCCTCTCTCCTGTGCACCAGGCTCTCTTGGATCTAAGCTGCAGGCCTTGCTTTATGGAAGCTATGAAATGGTCATCCTGATTTTGCTTCCACGGAGACCCTGGGAGTCCCCAGTGCTGAGATTCTACCACTGCTGCCTCTCATGAAACTCCAGTGAAACTCACTAGGACTTACAATTTCTAAGCCTTCTACTGAGTTAATAAGAGTCTCTCATTTGTTTCAGAAAAAAAATAGTTCCTCACAGAAAACTGTGAACCTTGATTTTCTAACAATGTGAGACTCCACACAAATGATGGTAACCTCACCAAGGGCTTGTATCTTATAAGTTCTGGTTAAAGAAGGAAGTATTATCTACCAAAATAAAGAAAATTATCAACACTTTGAGTTTCTCATTGCAGCTCTAGAAATCAAACTAACCAAAGTACACGAGTGTGCCCAGGTGTTATTTCAGTGACAACTGGGCCTGGGGCTGAGCTCAACAGCAGGCCACTTGGCCAGCATGTGCAAGGACCCAAGTTCCTGTTCCCAGCACACACACAAAGAATAAAAACCACGTCATTTGTAGTTGTAAAAACAGAAGTCATTTTTAAGACCATCAATAAAGAAGTGACTAAAAATTATAGTATATTCATGCAATAGACTATTATTCATCAAGTGAAAATAAGAATATTATTCAGGCTATATTTTCATATTTAACAGCCAAGGATAGATATGTATGGCATCATTGCATTATTAGTGTTGTTATTAAAAATCATATACAAAGCAAGTAACCAGGCATGCTGGCTAGCATGGAGACAAAGGGGAATTCTCAAGAAGTGCTGTGAAGAATGTAAAGTAGTCCGGCCACTATGGCGATCAGTGTGAGGGTTTTATAAAGGTAAAAATAGATCAACCATGTGATCGAGCTACACTACTCCTGAGAATTGACTCAAAAGACAGCAGGCCACAGAGATACTTGCTCTTCAGTGTCTACTGCAGTGCTGCTCACAATAGACGAGCTATGGGACCAGCCGATGTGGTAAAGGAGCTGCGCTCTGTGATGCACAGTGGAGCTTTCAGCCTTATATGTGTGAAGTTATTTTGTTTGCAGGGAAATGAATGCAATTGGAGATAATACATTTAAATATATTAAGTCAGTCTCAGGATGACAAGTATCTCATATTTCCTCTCATTTGTAGTTCCTAGATTTTACATAGATGCATGAAATCACACATGTATGTAGAACACTGACTTCGAGAACAAAGGGGACTGTCAGGAGGGGGCTATTTGATAAAATATCCTTATGTGGCCCACCACCATGTACAATGACAGTATACCAGTGAAAGTTTTTTAAAAAGGCATGAAAAAATGTACATATAAGGGGATGTGTCTGAGTGTGTAAGTAGCCACCGCTAACTGTGGAAATTCATGGAGGCAGTTGATGGAAGAGGGTGATCACAGGGTTAGCTGACCACCCCCAGGAAGAAGCTGATGACACGGTTAGCTGACCACCCTGAGGAAGAAGGTGACCACAGGGTTAACTGACCACCCCCAGGAAGAAGGTGATCACAGGGTTAGCTGATCACTCCCAGTTCATGTATCTTTGTTTTCTGTCACTTCAGAATCAAATGAATTGTAGGAACCTTCTGCATTACTTAGCATTTGAACCTCTGCCTGCTACTCTTCAGTAGCCTGTGTGTGTGTGTGTGTGTGTGTGTGTGTGTGTATGTGTGTGTGAGTGTGTATGTGGGTATGTATGTAAGTGTGTGTATGTGTATATGTATGCATGTATGTGTGTGGGTAAGGTGTCTGTGTGTGACTATATGTATGTGTGTGAGTGTGTGTGTGACATGTATGCAGTGTGACTGTGATACATGTATGTGGTGTGAAATGTTAGGTGTGTTGCTATGATGTGTGTGTATGGTATGTGTGATATGTGTATGTGGTGTTAGGTGTTGTGTATGTGTGTATGTAATGTATGTGTGTGTTGTATGTTGATGATGTGTGCATCTCGGTGTATTGTGTTTGTGTGTGTATGTGTGTATGTAATGTATGTGTGTGTGTTGTATGTTGATGATGTGTGCATCTCGGTGTATTGTGGTGTTTGTGTGTGTATGTGTGCACATATACATGTACTTTATCTCTGTTGTAAACTAAAATTATTGGCAATTGATTGCTGAATTGGAGATTGTAGGTTTTTGGTTTTGAATTTTATCCTCTTATTTCTTCCCGATCATTGATCACAGATAAGCAGGGAATAGATGAGGGGTCACCTATGAATGTGACTAGGATATAATTCCCCAGGGTTTTGTTTATGTCAGACAGCAATGGCTCTTCTCAGCTTCAGAAAGTATGAAGCAGGTGAAGGGTGTGGGCTGCTTGTGCTTTAGAGCTTGCCTTCACTTGCCTCGAAGCTTCAGATTTGAAAGCAGACTCAGGCATGAGCTCCTTCAGTTACTAATGTCAACATGGCTACCCAGCCTTCCCGACCTTAGTTTTTATCTGAGTAACGTACTATTATCCACCAATCAGGGTTTCTTGCTTTCAAATGATATCTCGTGGGAAAGCTCAGGACTTCACATTCCTGTTTAAATATTTTTTTCAAAACAAAGCCGGGTTTTGTTCTCAAAGCCTGTGCTCTGAGTATATGTGTGTGTATGATGTGTGTGTTATGTGTATGTGGTGTTAGGTGTTGGATGTGTGTGTCTCTGTATATTATGCTGCATGTGTGTATGTGTGGCATGCCACTGACATTCCTTTCCCTGCCCTCTGTCCCCTGTCCTGCCCTGTGTGCCCTTATCCCGTTCTCTGTCCCCTGTCCTGCCCTGTGTGTCCTTATACTGTTCTCTGTCCCCCTGTCACGCTCCCATTCTTCTTGATACTTTTCTGCTCATTTTCTTCTCTCTAAAGTTTTGCTTCCCCTTGGCTTTTGCTTTTTTTCTAATTCCATCCCTCCCCCATCTATCTCTGAAGGCTGCTGCGGGGAGAGAGATGCAGTTTACAGGGAAAGAGAGAGAAGCACAAAGTCTGGAAAGGAAAACAAGTCTTCTCTCCCCACCCTTGGAGCATGCTGGGTCCTCCCGACTTCAGGGCCCATGCTGTTCTGATGTCACCTGCTGGATTCTTACCTGTTTCATCTCCCAGAGCCCTCTCCTCCAAAGCTCCAGTTCACTGAAACACATTATCCTCTTACCATTCCCAAGGATCTGCAGCATTCCCAGGCCAACACACCCACCTGTCACAACCAGAGCTGCTCCTTGGGTGTCGCTCTTTATCTCAAGCTGTGTGCTTCCACAAGGAATGAATATATTCTATCGCCTTGCATCTTCAGTCTGGGTCGGTGCCTCACACTCCATACATGCTTCAAAAGAGACTAAAACTCTATGCCACCATTGAGACATCTGGGGAGCCAGCACAAGGTAAAGTTCACTCTACAACTTCTGGCATGTTGCTTCTCTTAAGATTCTGCATACCAGGCAAGCACAAGGACCTGAGTCTGGATCCCTAACACCCACACACAAACCCAGGCATGGCAGTGCATGCCTGTAACACCAGAATTGGAGATAGAAACAGGAGAATCCAGAGTGTTTGAAATAGTGAGCCTTGGCTTCAGAGACAGATTCGGTCTCAAGGCAATAAGGCCAAGAGTAATAGGGAAAGACACTTAATATCTTGCTCTGATCTCCATGTATACACGCATGGGTGAGCATGCCTGAACATTTACACACATTTACCATACACACAGAGACACACATATACATGGACACACACACACACACACACACACACACACACACGAGGACACACATATAAGAGAGAGATTTGGTCCACAAATCTTCAGTAGATCCAATGAAAAGAGGAAGTGTTAACTATTACCTATATCTGCTTATTACGTTAAACTTCCAACCCCCTGAGCTTCCTGACCAAGGTTCCAGATGAGCCTGCCTGCCCATCCTCCTCCATGAGCCCTATGGTGGATACGCCCAACTGCAGCTTCTTTACCTCTTGTTTGTTGCTGATGCTATTTTCTGGTCTTCCTCATTCTTTGTGGGAAATCTTATTTCTCAAGCTTCAGTTCAAAGAATGGTTTTTTTTCTTGTGGGAATTCTTGTGTGAATAAACCAAAATGCAAGCATACCAAAGGAAGGAGTTGCCATAGAACAAGAACTCTGCGTGGGTTAGCTGTTAGCATCAATTTACTGAAGCATCCAGGGAAAGGCCGTGCACATAGTAAGTATTCAGTAATTGGTTAGTGAACACATGAAAGGTTACTTGGTCCAAATGATCATTGAATAGGTCATTCTAATCAATGAATATGGTATGAAATTTTAATTTATCAGGATGTGGTATACACACATGATTAAAAATAACTCCAGTTTGTCTAGGTTCCTAGAAATGATCTACAATATTTTTTGGGAAATAACCAGTATATGATTGGTTATGTATACAAAATCACAAATACATAGATTTTTTTTTCCCCTTTGGGTTAGCTAAAGGTCCCATTTGAATGTGGAAAATGTTAGTATAACAACAAACAAAAGAAATTTTGTGTTTAGTTTGTTCTGATTTACTATAAATGTATTCACTTTAATAATATACACAATTACCTTTTTCTCTAGAGGTGCTGGGATTTCAGGCTCAAGTGGAACTGGGAATTGAGTCCAGGTTCTCTAGTATGCTGGGTTGACACTCTCCCCACCACACTCTACCCCAGCACAGCACCAGCTAACCCTTTCTCTTGGGAGAATAAATAATCTGAAATACATGGGCTTCATAAATAGAAATGTAGAACATTACATTTAGAGTAGCCAGGCACTTCTGAATAGTAGCTTTCATTTTAAAGCACAACCAAGATTTTGAACTTGGATGCTCATCACGATAGTACACCAAAGCTGTGGTCTGATTGTGCTTTAAGATGTGTGTGTTGGAAACTTGACCCTCTTTGAAACAGTGCTAGTAAGTAGGGCCTTGTGGGAGACATTTAGGTCATAAAGGTTGTACCCTTTATGGGTACATTTACAATCCATTTACAAATGGATTGTTGGGACTACAAACAGGCCTAGTAGTGGTTCCCTCTCTCTCTCCCTCTCCCCTCTCCCCCCTCCCTCTCCCCTCTCCCCTCTCCCTTCTCCCCTCTCCC
>NW_021604564.1:19676204-19686858 GCF_004785775.1 Grammomys surdaster | reverse complement strand
CCCCTTCTCCCCTCTCCCCTCTCCCATCTGTTCTGCAAGGATACCAGCTCCTGGTACCTTGATCTTGTATGCCCTAGAATCCAACACTGTGAGGAAATCAACTGCTGTTTATGAATGATCCAGTCTTGTGTGTCCTGAAATAGCAGCAGAAAATGGACCAAGACAACCAGACACAAACAGCAAATAGGAATTAACTCATAGTCCTCTAAGAGCAAATGGTGTATGCGGTGACCCAGCAAGCAGGAACCCTCACAACATTGCCAGATGCCGTGCTTTTAGTCCTTGTGGGTTGAAGGTATAACCTATCATGGCAGAGAAGGCATGATAGTGGGAGCTGCTCACAGCTATGGCAACAGGGTGTGAGGCTGCTTGCTCACATCACCATGGATCAGGAATCTGAGAGTGAGGAATACTGGAGCTCATCTTTCTCCCTCACTCCCTCCTGTGCATTCACAGGCTCAAGCCTGTGCTTTTCCATTCTCAGTTAATCCCTGGCATCACTCTCAAAGACTCATCCAGAGATGTGCCTCAGTCAAGCATTTCTTAATTCAATCAAACTGATGATGAAGATTAACCATCACTCTCTGACATTTGAGGAGCAGCAGCAGCAGCCAGCCCTCTGGTCCTCTGTGTGTGGCTCATTCCTGACAGTATTCTGGGAGTAGCTCTGGCAGTCTCAAGCAAGTCCTGTTTGAGGGATTATTGAGAGTATTAGGATACTCTGTGGGAAGAGGCTACATTCTCCTCAAGTTGTCATTATCAGTGGATTGCCAAAATAGTATGATCTATGTGTGAATGTTATGGCTGCCATTTTATGCTTGGAGGGCCCTTGTTATCAATCCTTTCATATTTTTCTGTAGGTGTATGTACCAAACAGACTTAGGCTCAGGGTTGGTGACAATACTCTGGGACGTTTCTTCTCCTTTTGAGGAACTATCATAATTTCTCCTCTTTCTTCCCATTAACCAGCATTTGGCCTGTTACTATATCTAGCTGCAAGAGGGGCTGAGAAAATATGTTCTTTAATTCCCCATGTTATTTTTCCAGTAAAAATGCTGTATTATCTTCAATAAAGAGGAAGATGGTACATTTTTGGTCAGATGACGAGCAGTCTCTGGTAGGCGCTTCAGTCAACTGTTTTTTTTTTTTTTAACCATCTCTCATTTTTATGCACCTTATATGGAAGAAATAGCCTCTGTTCACTGGTCTGAATTCGGCACAATATTTCTTCTGTCTTCCCTAATTATTTTCTCTTTATTAAAATATCTCTGGACTCCTATGAATTTCTACCCTTTGGGAGTTGATGGCTTCACCAGTAAGCATAGTGATTACATGCTCTTCTAGACTCTAGTCTTCTCACTTCTCACTTCTCTAGTCTTTTCACTTACAGAAATGTTTACTTTAATACACATAGTGCCTTCCTCCTCAGCCTACCACTATAAAGGCATCAGGTTTCTGAAGCAGAAAAGTCATCATGTTGCTGTACTTGGAGGCAGTGTATATACCTTATGTATTTTTGTCATTGCTTATGGCTTAGGCTAAAGCAGGACAGGAATTATAAAGGCCTGAGAATGTATAGAATCAGAAAAGCTTGAGTAATGTTCCAGTCCTATAACTAACTGTGCTGTTTCTACGTTGGACTTTGGCAGAGAAAAAACATTGCTGGGGACATTAGTTAATCATAGGGACTGAGGAATGGGACCAAGATTTTCAAAATCATTTCACATTAATTAAGATGTCAAGTCCTCCTTTTGAATGACATTATGAGGATGGCTACGGTACACTATTTTCAGTTTTTATACTGCTTCAAACTGGTAATGCATTCACATATTTCATACAAAGGCAACTCTCTAGGAGACCCTTAAACATCTACCTCTGTCACCAAAACATCTCTACCTTCTAGATGGACATCTATTAATTTTTCAAAAATTTCATTCCATGACAGTTTTTGAAATGCAATTATAAGTCCATACACATTTATTTTCTGTCTTTTTCCAAAAAGCAAAATGTTACATTTAACTTACTTTAATGAGCTAATTTACAGATACTTATCTCTCGATAAATCAATGACATCCTCTTCTTCCTTCCCCTTTTCTGCTTCCCTTTTCTTGTGTTGCTGTGAGACAGGGTCCCACTACATAGCCTTAGCTGGCCTAGAACTTGTTGTAGCCTAGGATGGCCTTAAATTCACTACCATCTGCCTCAGACTCTTGAGTGTTGAGATTTTTACAGATGGGTCCCTTGCCTAGCAGCAGTTCTGTCTCTTCTTATGATTGTATAATATCCCACTGTATTATAATTTATTTAATCAATCTCTTCTTAGTAAACATATTGATAGTTTTTTATACAATGTTGCTAGCAATAGCTTTAATTGGTTGGTGTATTTGTACATCTGTAGCATTTAGCAAAAGTAGAATATATATACATTTATATATAGAACATTATATATAAAACATTATATATAAAATATATATAATAGAAAACACACATATATATAAAACATTGATGTTACAACTTGGTTCTAACACTTTGTCTTAATTCAGCCCCCAAACTGGGAATCTGCATGTCCAAATGCTAAAGGTCCCTATCCCTGATTGGTTTTGATTGATCAATAAAGAGCCAACAGCCAATGGCTGGACAGGATGAAAGGGGTAAGACTTCTAGGCTGGGACAGGGGGTGGGATGGGGAATGAAGGGAAAAGGAAGAAAGAGCCACCCAGAGAAGAGGTAGTACTGACCATGCAGGGAAGGAACAGGAGGGAGTAGCAGCCAGAATGTAGGTACAAGAAAGAAAGCATCCCCAGGAAGGGCTGCCCAGAAGCGTCTTGGACAGCAAAGATAGGGGACTGCCCAGAAGGAGCCAGGGAAGCAAAGATAGAATACAGATTTTTAAAAGATATTGACCCAGGAACACCAGAGGGAAATTTTGCTGTCTACAGAGAGTTTTAGAAGTGTCCAACCATTGAGCTAGTCAAGCCACATCAAAATTAAGCTTGTGTATATGTGTCTTTCATTTGCAAATCCAGAAGGCTCTGTTGGAATGGCTGGAAAGATCAATCCACCTGGAGCCAAAGTGGGTTAACTAATTCCCACAACACATTAATGTGTGTATGTGTGTGTGTGTGTGTGTGTGTGTGTGTGTGTGTGCATGAGAGCAGAACTGGTCCTACCCTTGCCTCAGTACTGAGGCAGGGCACTGGTCCTGGTGATACAGACATGGGAGAGCTAGTGGGCTGACCAGCTCAGCTCCCACCCAGGCCCAGATCCAGGGCTCTGAGTTGGCCCATGCCAACATCTACCATATCTATGAACCCCTGGAACATGTGAAGAGGTTGGCTCTTCAGATCTGAAGCTACAGGGTCTTCATGACACAGTGAAACAACATGCTATCCTAGGGTGGATCCAGTGTTGATTATGTAGCAGAAGCCAGAGACCTCAAACCAGCCCACTGACTCATTCCTATGAACATCTGCAAGTAAAGCTTCCTGGGCAAAAGGGTTTACTGTGTCACACACTGTGACACTGCAGCCTCTATGGTGAGATGGGTATTTTTGGTATTTTTTTTTCTTTTGGGGAGGAAGTTCTGGGGCAGAAGACAGAAGGGATGAAGAGGTGAATGGGATTGGGGTGCATGACTTGAAATTCACAAAGAATCAATAAAACTTTTAGTAAAAAATGATATATATTACATATTGAAGGCTGGAAACAAACAATTTAGTTATCTTCACATATTTTTTCACATATGATTATATATTATATATAAAGTTATGTTTATAAAATATGCTTTTGTTCACAGTCTTCAGTAAGATGAACTCTTCACTTACAGTAACCTGCAGTTCCCTGAATGTGCCATTGGTATAGACATAGTAAGGACATCTAGTTAGCATTTCCTTGGGCCAGGTACCCTTCCCACCATGGGCCTGTATAAAACAGAAAGATATATTTCAAAGCTTTGATAGATATAGATACATAAGAATTCTACTAATTCATGATTTTATCAATGACTTACAAAAGTTATTTTCAGGTAATCTTGGTAACATTTTATTAAACCTGGAGTTTTTCCCACTTGAGAGTTTAGGGGAAGCTTCTTTACCTAGTTTTAGCTTACACATTTATTTAAATGAGTGAAATCAGGCATCAGTGTGTTCTGCTTGTTAAGAACCAGACTGGTCCCTTTCCTGTGGATGCTGCCTATCTTTGTGAATTGTTCAATTGTATGAGTTGAACTTTTTTAAAACTTATTTTTGGGTGTGTAATATGTAATTTTTGGATATTTTACATATTTGGGAGCTTAGCACTTCTTATCAAGATGGGAGAATAAAAATTGATGCAGAACACACATGGTATGCACTCACTGATAAGTGGATATTAGCCCAAATGTTTGGAATACCCAAGATACAATTCAAAGACCACATGAAGCTCAAGAAGGAAGACCAAAGTGTGGGTGCTTTGGTCCTTCTTAGAAGGAGTAACAAAATACAGGAGCAAGTATGGAGACAAAGTGTGGAGGAGAGATTGGAGGAGGGGCCATCTGGAGACTGCCATACCTTGGGATCCATCCCATGTGCAGTCAACAAACACAGGCACTGTTGTGGATGCCAGGAAGTACATGCTGATAGGAGCCTGATATAGCTGTCTCCTGAGAGGCTCTGTCAGAGCCTGACATATACAGAGGTGGATGCTCATAGCTAACCATTGAACTGATCATAGGATCCCTAATGGAGGAGGTAGAGAGAAGACTGAAGGAGCTGAAGGGGCTTGCAGCCCCATTGGAAGAGCGACAATACCAACCAACCAGAGCTCCCAGGGTCTAAACCACCAGCCTGGGTACGTGCTTGGAGGGACCCATGGCTCCAGCTGTATATGCAGTGGAGGATGGCCTTGTCAGGCATTGGTGGGAGAGGAGGTCCTTGGTCCTATGAAGGCTGGATGCCCCAGTGTGGGGTATTCAAGGGCAGGGAGTGGGTAGATGGGTGGGGCACACCCTTATATAAATAGCAGAGAGGGGACAGGATAAGGAGTTTCTGGCAGTGGGAATGGGGAAAGGGGATAACATCTGAAACGTAAATAAATAAAATAGTCAATAAAAAATAAATATAAAAATTTGAGGCAGATTCTCACTTTATGGTTCAGGCTGACCTCAACCTTGGCAATCCTCCTGCCTCAGCTTCTCCAGTGCTCGGATTACTGGGATACACTACCACATCTGTCTTCAAGTTGTAAATAGGTTTTGCCTAGCTATTGTTTGTCTTTTGCTTTTTTTCCCTCTTAGAAGAATTAAAAAACAAACAAACAAATCTTAGCCTGTTTTGTAACTTTCCTGCAGGCCCTCTAGATTACTTATCTGTTAGAAAGGCTTTCAACACTCAAGGTCATAAGAGAATTCTGAAACTTTCCTTTGTTTTACATTTAGATATTGAGTCTACTTGAAATTTCAAAGTGTTGTTTAAATAATTTCAAGTGAATATGTCCTTCGTATAGTACTTCTAGATGTTGGAAATAAAAATGCAGGTGTTATTTCAGATAAATGACAGATACACACACTTCTCATGTATGATATGTAATATCTGGAGCGTTTGGGACATTTATATCTGTACAAAGTAATTACTCATTTTGTACTCAGAGTGAACTGGGACTCTTGCATTTTATCTGACAGCTCTGGGTCTGGGGCCACTAGCCCATATGTCAGCTTGAGTAGACGCTCACTGCAGGCTGTACCAGGGCTGATGATCATTCACCATCTAAAGTTAGATCATGCTCTGGAATGCCTATATTTTTTTCCACAGGTTTGTACGTTTGTATGAACTGTAATTAAAACAAATTTGTTCACTTCTGAATAACTGAATGAAAGGATGGATGGATGAATGACCAACTCCTTCTGACATTTGTCCAAAGTTACTACGAGAAATCATATACTTCCAGGATCAGGAGGAAACTCTGGTTGTCCTGGACAGATAATTGCTGGTTGTTTGGCTCTGATGAAGAGTATTTGGATCATCAAAATAATTATGACAATTATTATTTCAAACTGTTAGAAGGTTAGAGTTATATAACAAAACTATTTTTCCCTTTTGGGGGATTTAAAAACATTTAGAAACTAAAAATGTATTGTTTAACCAAATTGGACAAAAGTAGATATAATGTATCTTTCTGCTTTGGAAAGCACATATAGGCAACAGTCTTTTCTCTCTCTTACTCCCCTCCTGACTAGCAAGGTACAGAGCTGAGCTGTGGTCACATGGCCCTTGTTCCACACAATGTAGCACACACTGAACCATGAGTTAGACCATGGTGCTGCAGAAGCAGCAGTCTGGTTATGATACAGACCAAGGATGGCCCGATACTTGTCTCTGTCTAATTTACTGCAGATTATTAATAGCCTTTCAGCAAATATTTCTTTAATGCCTATTGATGCTAGACACTGTACTGAGTGTGAGGGTCAAGTAGCCATAGACTGTGGTCAGTAGGGGGCTTTGTAGAAGCCAAAGCTGGCTTCTCCTGGCTGGCTGAAAGCTCATTGCTAAATTTCCAGGAACTCTGTGAGCCTCACAATCAAGTACCGTGAAAGGGCTTCCACGTGGAAACTGGCCAGCAGCAAAAGCAGGGCTTTCTCTGTGGTTCTCTTTCTCTCTGCCCTTTCCTTAACTGGAGAACTAGCTAATAATCACAGACTTACCTCTATTTGTACTAGACCCCTACAATGTCAATATGCATTGTTTTTTCCAAACGTTATCTTTTAATGTTGATGGAATAGAATATAAAATTGTAATGTAAGCCATTGGTCATCTGAAGAAAATGTGAAAATTTTAGAAGAAAAGGGTATTTTCACTGGGAGTAATGGTGGTGGTGATGGCACATGCCTTTAATTCTAGCACTCAGAGGAAGGTGGATTTCTGAGTTCAAGACCAGCTTAGTACAGAGTTCTGTGACAGTCAAGGCTACACACAGAGAAACTGACCCCCCCCCCAATAAGAAAATAAGAAGTTTTCATGGGGGAAGAAATGGCCTTTTGTTTTAAGAAATTGATTTGATATGTCTTAATTTAACAGAAATTAAGAATTAGAGCATTAAGTGAAGTAGTATACATGAAGCACATAGACAAATATCCAAGCAACTAGAGCGTGCAGCACCCAAGTCAAGGTCCAAACTGCCCACTGGATCCATAAATGAGGTATATTTATGTATCTCTGTGGTGTTTGTGTGGAAGGCGAACAGGAGACTTTAACTCCATCGCTACCCCATTCAATAAGCTCAAATGACCTCCTTAATTGAAAAGAAGGAACACATTTAAGACAGAGGAGCTTAGCTGCTAAGAGAAAAGAGAAACTGCATCTTACTGCAGCCTGAGAGATGCTTCTCTTTGGTTTTGTTTTGGTGGGGATGGGAACTGAACGTTGAGTCTCTGTCTTAGTTCCATTGCTATTGCTGTGAAGAGCTACCATTATCACGGAAACTTACAAAAGAAAGCTTTTAACTGGGGGCTTGCTTACAGTTCAGAGGGTGAGTCCAAGGCCATCACGGTGGGGAGCATGGCGGCAGGCAGGCAGGCATGGCTCTGAACCAGTAGCTGAGGGCTTACTTGTTGAGACAACAATGGGAGAGAGAGAGAGAGAGAGAGAGAGAGAGAGAGAGAGAGAGAGAGAGAGGGAGGGAGGGACGGGGTGGGGGCATGTGGGGGCATGTGGGGACAGTGGGGAGGGGGCATAGAGAGAGGGGAACGGGGGACAGTGGTAGGGGGAGTGGAGGAGACTGGGGACGGAAGGAGGGTGTTCCCGCATCTATGAGCCTATGCCAGCCATTCTCATTTGTACTGTTACAAACCTCACACACACTAGTCAATCACGATTTCTGAGCATGGTGCCCAGCCAGCGCATGCTTTTTTGGCCGCCTGCCAAGAAAGCCTTTAATAAAAAATACGTTTATAAAACCCAACTTACTGTTTTCCTCTGTGTGCTCATCTTCGCTTTTGTGGGTGAGTATTCCACAGCCTCGTCCTCTGTTCTAGCGACTATAGGAAGGGAGAGAGGAAGAGCTCGCCTCTTACAGGCTGCTAGCCCTAGTGTTTGAAACAGTTTGACTTCTGACAGAACTTTCAAGTCTTTGTAAGGAGAAAGATTATACTTTATCTTTGGTTCTCTTGACGTATGTTTATATACTAGAAAGCTTTTTCTTCTTCCACACTCTAGATAATTTTCCTATGGAGAACCTATGTGTATTTTTTTTTTAGATTGTGCGTTTATCGTTTTTGTTTTTGTTTTGTTTTGTTTTGTTTTGGTGTAGTTGTAAACAGTGCTGTTCCTTAATTTTAAATTCCGTTTCCCATTGCTGGTAGATAAGGAAGAAATCACTTTTATCTCTGACGTGTACTGTGCCACCTTCTCAAGCTTATTTATTAGAGTTTAAGGTTTCTGTGGAGTTTTCTACTTTAATATCATGCTACCTAAATAGATGTTTGTGTCTTCCTTTCTAGTATGCATGTACCTTAACTTCCTTTTCTTGTCTTATTGCACTAGCTATGACCTTAAGTAAGAGAGATGAAATGCTATCTTCGTCCTGTTAGAGTTGTTAGGGAAAACAGGTCCTCTCACCGCTTTAATATGTAATGGTCCATGTGTGCGTGCGTTCGTGCGTGCATTCATTTGTGTGTGTGTGCATGTGTGTGTATGTGTGTGTGTGTGTGTGCCTTCTCTAGGCTAAGGAAAATCCTTTACAATTTTTACTTTTTTGAGACTCACAGAATGTAACTGATTTCTTTTAATCTGCTCTATTGAGGTGTTTGGTTTGTAACATTCTTTTCTGACTGCGGAGGTGGAGAAGGCAAAGAAGAGCATTCTACTCTTCAGCCTGACGGCAGCAATCTTCAAGTCAGCTCTCTGCCGCTTTAGCACCCTGCTCCCAGCCTCCTCTGTAAAATGAGGAATCTCTATCAACTGCCTTGGGAAAGAGGCACCTTGTGGCGGAGTGATGAGCTCTAATCTGGACAGCTGCCTCTTCTTATCTTCATGACCTTGGACAAATCACAAAACATCATTTCTAAAATCAGTACCGTAATTACCTTATCAGACTGTGGAGATACTTTCAAATGGTAATCGCTCTGAAGTACTCTACAAATTTAAATTATCGTAGAGGATACATTCTTGGAGGATAGGATTCTTGTCAGTTCATTTTTGTATCCCTAAGTAAATGCTTAATGTGGATCTAATTATTGTGCAGCTATACATATCCAGCCCTCAGGCCTTCGGTGTGCTTGCTGGGAGAGCCGAATCGTGTCTTCGCTGCATGGCTGTCAGAATCCAGGTCTGTGATCCCAGACTGAAGCATTGTCATCACAATTGAAAAACAATTAGACCACATAGATGGTTAACTGTCAGGAGCTGGAGAAAGCATTTTCGTTGACTCTGATCATCCATGAGTGCTAGCTAGCTAGCTGTTGTTTTCATTTTTATTTGAAAAGATCCCCATTAGGGACTGGAGACTTGAAGAGAAACAGTATAGTTTGTTTGGTTTTTTTTTTTGTTATTGTTGTTTTGTTTGTTTGGGTTTTGGTTTTTTTGGTTTTGGTTTTGTTTTTTTATTTTTTGCTTTGGCTGGTTTTGGCTATCTCCTAGAGGAAAATTCTTGTTTCCCATGTTTGCTAACAGAGGATGAGAATAGGGAACTGTAGCCCCCAATAGTAGGTCTTGCAGTTCCTTTTTCTGAGCATTGTGCAGGCCACTAGGTGGCGCTGTTTACTCATCTATGTTTCTCTCCTTGTTCCTCGGCAGGATCTTAATTCTAAACTAGTGTGTTTTGTTGGGTGTGCTGGTGAGGGAGAAGTGTTAGGAATGAAAATACAAATGAACCTCCAGAATCAATCTGGAGGGCTGATTAAGGGTCAGCTCTCAGCCACGGCTATATCAGACTTTGCAGGCTTGTGTCCAACTATTTTTAAAACTGATTTTTAAGAGCAACATGCAATTAGTTTCCATTTTCTTAAACCTTTAACAAAGATAAAATGAAATGTCACTGCTTGGGATGTGGGACTGAGGAGGTGCCCTCTGATGCTTGTGTCTCTTTCTCTCCTAAAATCACTAATGAAGGCAGGGACAACTGAGAACCTTGAAGCTGCTTCTTCATGAAGCTCTCCTCTGAATCTGCCAGCATCCCAGGGAAGCCAAGCACCTGTCTGTTTGGAGAAGGCATTTGGAGAAGGTGCTTTGATCTCCAGCCCGGTAGTGTTCCCTTTCGGCCATGTGCTGTGCCTTCTCAGAGGACTATCATTTATCTGGAGACAACACAGATGAAACTTACGGGAATTTTAATCTAGCACATACAACTTTTGGTGAGAGAAATTGAAGAGGTTTCTTTTTTTGTCGCCAGACGGCAGCCCTCAGAAAACACTAAACAGCCCCAACCTAAGGACCCAGAAACCAAAGATTGCCCCCATTTTGTTTCGGAGCCGCGGAATCTGCCACTACCTCTTCATTGTCCGTTTTAACTTTAAAATTGACTTGCACTATTCTGCCTAGAAGCTTGGTAGTTATTCATTTATTTACTTTGACTTAGAAATGACACAACTGGAATCATAGCTTTTTCCCTGTTCTGAATCTTCCTTAAGCTTTCTGCCCCCCCCCCCCCGTACCCCCTCCCTCCACGAGCTCCTATTTTCTCTGCT
>NW_021604564.1:19674721-19676194 GCF_004785775.1 Grammomys surdaster | reverse complement strand
GGAGAGAGGAGAGAGGAGAGAGGAGAGAGGAGAGAGGAGAGAGGAGAGAGGAGAAGGTGAAGAGAGGGTGGGAAAAGGAGAGAAGTTCAGATTGGCGGTAGTACACAGGAATCCCAGTTCTCTGGCGCTGTGACCACAGTAGTGAATACTAATTATACTGAATGTGTCAAGTCTTCACAAACCAAACAAGTATTCCCAGGTGACAGATAGTGCCACCAACCCCACTCATGATGTAACCTGAATTTAAAGCCAGGCCTCTCAGAGGGACAGGCGATTGGATTTATTAACTCTTATGACACATGCCAGCTTTTTCACTACTACCTTGACCTAAGGGATGAACGAACATAACACTTTCATTTCTTCAGCTAATGTGCTGTTGGGGCTGGATATGAGTCCTAGTGTTTGGAGAACATTGAGAATAAAGAAATCGTTTTGAGGACACACAGTTTGCAGGGATTTTTCTCGGGGCGGGGATCAGCTGTGTTTTATGGATGTGTTGCTTCCATAAGATCTGGGTGGAGTGAAGCAGACCTTCAACCAGGCAAGAGAGCTTTATGTTGAGACAGAGCCCTGAAGCCCTCTGCATACTGCATCTGAGAGTTCTGGAGTCTTGGGACCTTGTTGGAGATGTTAGGAGAAAGGGTTTTCTCTGGATGCCATGTGGATTGTCCTTCTGCTTTTCAGATCTCTGTTGTGTTGTCTTTGTGGAAAGAGGCCAAAGTCAGTGGAGGCCAAACCTCATGGCCTGGGGTCTTGTCTGATCACTGTCTTTCCTGGTCCCCTCCCATCTTTTAAGGCCACCTGATGGAACTGTACAGTGACTCCTGGATCCAGGCAGGCTCGTCTAGACATTGCTGAAGTTCACCATTCCTGCTTTCTAGGAGATCCCCCACATCCATTTCTAATCACTGGGGTTCTGCTCTTCTCTGTGCTTTTCTGTCTCCAGCCAGAAACAGCCCCCACTTGGCCTTATTTTGTATGTCTTTCATGGCACTTGAAGGACACTGTGGTTGACAGGTGCTTCTGCATGTTACGTTCTTAGAAACACACGTAGAGAACAGCCAATCACATCTGTCTCATACACAGCATCTTGTAGCTCAGCCAGTCACATTAGCCTCACATGCAGCAATCTGCACAGAATATTGTTCAAAGTGTATTTTGAGTGGATAAATGACATAAAAGATGTCACAGGTTCCTTGTTGGCTTAATTTCAATAGTTATAGCTAAGATCTGACAATGTAAAATAACACTGTCAAAAATAATTATCAATGTATGTATTTACTTAAATTTTGCTTCCATAATCTTATTCAAGTGTTTGAGTTATGCAAGATATTCAACAGGTCCTCAGCTCAGGGCTAATTTGCCAGCATCATGAGGAGCACTCCATAGTGAGGAGAGTTTTTAATCAAATTTTTTCTTTTCTTTCTTTCTTTCTTTCTTTCTTTCTTTCTTTCTTTCTTTCTTTCTTTCTTT
>NW_021604564.1:19667042-19674711 GCF_004785775.1 Grammomys surdaster | reverse complement strand
TTTCTTTCTTTCTTTCTTTCTTTCTTTCTTTCTTTCTTTCTTTCTTTTTAACTTTCTGGGCTAGAGAATCATTTTCCCACATTTTTGTGGAAACTTGAGTGCTGATGCAGGAATAATCCATCATTTCTACTCTTGGTACACATGCATGTGCAGGGCTGCTAACAGTGAGGATGTGTCTGAATGTCTTATGGACCGATGCCTGGCACTCTACTTATTAGTTTATAGGCATTGAGTCATTATTATCTCTGTTTATAATTATAAAAAACAACCCCCCACAAACAAAACAAAACAAAACAAAACAAAACAAAACAAAACAAAACAACCCAGAGCCTTAGAAACTAGCAGGTGACAGAATCAAGATTAGAATTCAGATTTGAACCCAGGATAAGTGCAGCATCCCTGCCACACTGGTGGTTTGTGACAAAGGTGTCTAACAGGGAATACATAAGACAGTGATTCTGAGCAGTGACCGAGATGTAAGCCCCAGTTCACCCCAGATCTCCTTAGTGGCTCATTTTACAGTTGAAGGAGCTGAGACCTGGGCTAAGGTGAAGTGACTTATGGTAGATTTCGTCTGTGACTGGACACCCCCTCTAGTAAGCTAGAAGGTTAGACATTGGTGTTTTATCACACAATTCATACATACACAAATCTAGCCAGTTTCCCCTAAATAAAAGGCCTGTCTATATACACTGGAAGCAAGAACGATGGGAAGATGTAGTGCTGTCTGTGTTTTATAAAGGGTCTGAGTGTCTGTCTGTCCATTCACTGACTCAGGGTGGGAACTATGCAATTTATTTACTTTGCTCTTTCTGAATGTCTAACCAACCCAGCCAAGGGTGCTGAAGTCAGCCATTTCTATACTGGACATAGACAGTCTCTTGAACAGTCTCATGGGCCTCTTAGGGCTAGGGCCTCTTCAACTAAGGGTGTCAGGACAGTAGAGGCAAAAGAGGATGAGCAAAAAAACGCCATGATAACAACAATTGAGCATTTGAGCCAGAAATGAGGAGGGTGGCAGTAGAGAGACTCGAAGGGGTGATGCCACCTTTCCATAGGGCAGATGGTAGCTGACTTCCGCTCCACAGGCACTCGGGTTCCAGATATAAAATTAGAAATATCTCTTGCTTGTTAGTGCTGGATTCTCATGGGGAAGCTATCAGCTTCTCCTGCTGTTGGGCTGCTCATTAAAGGTTCAGTCAGTCCCATGAGAGAAAATGATTCTGGTAAGTGAGGTATAGGTATTGGCATTGCTTCAGTTAGGGTGCTGGGAGATACAGAGTGAAGCCAGGAGAGTCTGAATAGCCAATTCAAGGTGAAGACCGTAGCCAGGGTTGGGGTGGGGAGGGTCTAGGAGCAGAATAAGGATGAGAATGGGAGGATTAGGGTGAACATTTCTCAGACCAGGTTGGCCAAAGGTGGATTTGTGTGCACCTGGTTGAATGTACATGGTCTTTGTCAGCCACTGGGCTTCCAAGCCATTGCCACCAAAGTATTGTGATCTAGCAATTTACAGATACTATGGTTATCAGTAATAGAGCCTGGTACCCCTTTAGTAGAAACATTGAGAGGAAGATGATTGTCACCTAGTAGATGTGTTCTATTGTGTTTTGTACACATGTGGTTTTCGCTCAGAGGGGCGAGGCTATGTTTTACATTTGTCATTTGAGAGAGAAGCACATTCGAATCACTGGGGCAGTTTGGCCTTTCCCTGTAGACAGGCAGAGTCAGCAGGCAACACCAACCCTTTACTTTGCCTATTCTGCAGTTTATGGCTTTATTGCTAAGGAGCAAAGAGTATTGGCAAAGTCTTGAGGTGAAAAGGTAACAAAACATTTTCTATCCTCTGTACATAATTAGACTTTTCTAAACAAACATGGAGTTCTGACCCAGAAGCGGCCTGGTCAGTGTCCCCTGAAAATCTTCTTCAGTCTTTCGTATGATACTTTTCGTCTTCTCTACTAGAAATTAAACCTGATTGGGACACTTCCTGAAGGTGGATCTTTGCATTCTGCCCACGTATGCATTTCTACTGCTTTCTAAGGCAGAGAGTATTCAGGTAGTTCCTGTTATGAATGAAAGAGAACAATAGAAATTGAATAGATGAGTTTTTGAAACTGATGTATTTAATACTGATATTTTTAATCATTATTCTGTCTCTTTAACGCTTAGGGCGAATCTGCTTTCGGGTTCAGCATGCATATTTTTCAATCGGCTCTTTACTTGCTCCTCAGTTTTTCATATTTCCCCTTAGTTTGAAGACCTGGAGACCAATGGAGTCTGTCAGTAAAGATTCTGAAATTCTTCCTTGATTATAGACCCAAGTAAAAATGTTCAAGTGGCTGGGTTCCTGACTAGTCTAGTGGGCGGGAGGCATTGGGCCTTGGGATGTTTGATTTGAAAGGGACAGAAGGAATTAATGCTAAGTGGTTTTGTTCTTTTGATTTCGGGCCTGTCAGTTGGTTTGTTTTGACGTAGTGACGCAGAATATAGCTAAGGCAGAAGTCTTTATCTCTGAGAAAGGCTTGAGCATTTGCAGATGAAATGTTGTGATGTGTCGGAGCTGCTCAACAAACATCAGCAGGAAAGGAGGGAGGGATGTTCAAGGGGAAGAGACGAAACAAGATATAGCAATAATTATGGAAGTTAATTATGCTAGTCTTTCTTCTTTGAGAGTTGTTATTTTTTGCATAATAGAATGAAAGTAAAGAAAATGTGTTTAGTCAAACTTACTCATTCTATTGAACTTTTAATTTACTTGTGTGTGTGTGTGCTCACACATGTCCCAGCACACACAGAGCTCAGAGGACAACATGTAGCAGTCTTCTCCTTTTGTCATATCAGTCCTGTGGATGAAATTTTGGCCATGGGCCTTGGCACATGATATCATCACACACTGAACCGTTTGGTGAGTTCAATGTATTCATTTCAGATAAGGTTAAAACACACACACACACACACACACACACACACACACAAGATGCTGAGGGGCAAGGCATCATGGCTCATGTTACAAAGCCAAATAATGGAGAACCTAGACAGGAAGTGTCTTTATGCCTAGTTGGATGTCCTTTATTCTATTTGCTCTATCTGGAGACTAACCATTGGTAGCATTAACCTGCCAAGGTCCTTTATGAGTCTACTCTTTTCTAGACTAACTTAGCTTACTCTCCTCCTGTGACTTTAACAAAGAGATTCCCCAACTCCAAGTGACTATCAGAACAGAAGCCAATGTCAATATAACTCTTTGTTCTACTACATTCTTAAGGACTTAAAAGGACAACACTGGGCAGACAAATGTACAAGGAATTTCAACTAATGAACAGCCACTAACCATATCTAAAGTTGAAAACAGGAAACTACACACTACAAGAGTGTCCAAATAAAGTCTCCAAAGTAATTACTAATTTAAGTGTGTAATAAAATGATAAAATGCTTTGATAAGACTCTAGTCTATGAATCTCTGGGATACTTCCAGCATCTTGGCAGGCAGCCAAAGCCCAGTGTAGCTCCTTGTTTGAAAGTCTGTTTCATCAGAATTCACCTGTGCTCAGAATACTTTCGCACTCCTCTTAAAACCAGGGCTTGGTCTGAGGGGAGGGAACTGAGAAGTGTTTGTGTGTGTGTTTGTGTGTGTGTGTGTATGTGTACACCTAAGGGTGGAAGTTGTGTGTTTACTCACTCAGGTGAAAACCTGAGGTAACTACCAGGAAGTGGTTAGCAGCAAACTGTCAGAATAGAATAGCCTGAATGTAGATCAAGCAGGAGGAGGCTCTAAGTCAGGTGACTGACTCAGGAGCTGGCTTTTAGAGATAGCACAAGCAGGTTCCCTTTGCAGTCAGAACCTGGGAGGCCAGGAGTGGAGATGGCTCCATAAACCAGAGGGGCTGGAGGTGTTGGAGGCTCAGAGAAGGGATTCCAAAAAAAAACAAATGTGGAGTTCAAGAAGCACTCACTTCCTTAAACTGGCTAAGAGGCATTTTTGGATTAAATTTAACATACATTACCTAAGTGATTTGACTTTGTCAGCAAGAGAGAAGTACTTTATCCATTTTCCCCCAAACAAACCTTAATTCATTTTGCTCCTAAGATGCTTGTCACCAGTGTAAAATTGTTTCATTGTATGCTCTAGTTCTGGGGTGATTTGGAGCTTCTATTGGATACCAACTGTAGATTTCAATTTTAAACGACTTTCTCACTGAGAAATGACTAGAATGAAATCACATATCCGAGAGAATTGTGTATTCATTTAAAGTTCAGGAAAATAAAAACAAAACAAAACAAAACAAAACATCCCTGCCTACTCCCACCCAGTGCGTAACTCCAGGTCACCACCCCTGGAATGCTATGCTTTTGAGCTTTTGACTGGATTTGCTTCTGAGGTTAAGAGAAGTGTGTGGCAGATGTTGGGAGGCAGTTGGGGGTGAGGGTGGGGCAGAGGATGAAGAGGCTACCAGATGTTGAGCGGGAGGGTGTGTGTGAGGATGAAAGCCTGCCAGATGTCTGCAGTGCAGCCTGCCGGGCACCTGCTTTTCATGATCTCAGGAAGATGATTTATGTCCCCATCGTGGACTCTCATAAAGGACCTCCCCTCCCCGGCGAGCACAGAATCCAGGGCTCCAGTAATGATTTTCTGCATGGCTTTTTGCCTAGGATTGTATCTTCTTAAAATTCCAAGTTGAGGGTTACGTGAATAAAAGTATACAATCAGCATATATGGTCATTTGTAAATAAAAAAGGGTGTTATGGGGGGAAACTTACATTTAAGTCTGTTGTCCTAAATTATAAAGACAATCACCTTTTATTTTCTATTTATTTTCTCCTTGCAACATGGAATAGTTTGCTCTTCTCTTTCCCCACAATGGATTTAATAGATTTATTCATCAAGTTTTCTAAAATTAGATACCAAACTGATGTTTTTCTCCCACTGGTTAATTTTATTCTTAGCAGCACTTACATAAAGCCAGGCAGTGAAAGATATGGCAAAATTACTAACTTGCTGTGACCTGGAATGCACCGTGAATAAAATAACAATCATGAAGACTGATATCCCCGAGAGACTTAAGACCAAGTGGCCTTAGGGAAACCTATTTGTGTTCTGGGCCACATGCTTCCTGTGGTTTTTAGGAGTCTAGATTTTCCTGCTATCTGGACCAGACTCTGTTCTTGGGATAACTAAACAGCGACACAAAAGAAAATATGTGGTTCTTATAATTTGCTTGGATTCTAGGCAACGGTTGTGTTTTCTAGGACATTTGATTACAGCAGGTAAAGTTCCTTTCTCAGATTTTATTTGAAAGGTTTAGAATGAAATGTTCTTTGGAGATGTGGAGGTGAACCAAGAAACTGGGAAGGTGGAGCTCTGTTAGTGCTGGGAGGCGGGAGGGGTGCTGAGAGTGAGATCCCCACTTTCACAATGTCCAAGTGTGACATTCTGTCAGTACCACACAGGCTCATTGCTCCTGGAGATGCATTCATGCATGCAGCAAACAGCTGCCGAGCACCTAGTAGGCAGCTCTCTTCAATTTCTGGGAATCCAGTGACAGACATGTTTCTTCTTCTAGGCACGGTATTGGGGTGGGCGAAGAAGACAGACACTAAGAAGACGATTGTTGGAAGAAGTAAACTCTATAAGGAGAAGTAAGTGTGTACTATGAGACTAGCAGAGTGTGGATTGGGGTAGATGTCATAGACGGGATCTAAAATCATCTTGGAGACCTATCTCTGGGTGTGACTGTGAGGAAGTTTCTAGATTCGATTTACTGAGGTGGGAAGACCCACCCTAAGTGTGGGCAGCACACGCCTATGGGCAGGAGTCCTGGACTGAAGAAAAAGGAGACAGCAAGGTGAGCACCGGTGTGTATCTCACAAGGTGGCCGGCTACATCAAGCTTCTGGAGCCATGCTTTCCCTGCCATGATGGGCGGTTCCCTCAAGCTGGAGCCAGAACACGCCCTTCCTTCCTTCCTTAAGTTGCCTTTGTCAGTAACAAGGAAAGTAACTAATATGGGCACTGCTGCCGATTGCTTTTCTTGTCTACTTCCAGTAGCTGAATTGAGCTGGGAAGGGCAGTGGCACTCTCTAACTGCTGACTTGACATCATTTCCTCTGACTACGCACCCAGTAGGGGACTTTCCGGATCATATAGTAGTAGTTCTTCTTCTTCTTCTTCTTCTTCTTCTTCTTCTTCTTCTTCTTCTTCTTCTTCTTCTTCTTCTTCTTCTTCTCCTTCTCCTTCTCCTTCTCCTTCTCCTTCTCCTTCTCCTTCTCCTTCTCCTTCCCCTTCCCCTTCCCCTTCCCCTTCCTCTTCCTCTTCCTCTTCCTCTTTTAAATTTTATAAGGACTTATATGCTGTTTTCC
The DNA here is from genome assembly GCF_004785775.1 of Grammomys surdaster. Lineage (NCBI taxonomy): Eukaryota > Metazoa > Chordata > Mammalia > Rodentia > Muridae > Grammomys > Grammomys surdaster. Next base: position 19,668,352 of record NW_021604564.1, on the reverse strand, counting down.
GTGTTCTCTCTACTCATCTATGCTCATACTAATTTCGTATGAGGATTCTCTTTTTTCCACATCCTCAGCACCAGCGGTCTTTTTCCAATTTTCTTGATGTCTTTGGGTTGGTGCTGTGGGGAGGGGCGGGCTGGTCGACTGTGAGGCACCCAGAGCAAGAGCATGCTATCCCTGAGCTCCTGCTCCCAGAAGGAGCCTTTGTTTCTTAGACACAGGTCAGTAACTAGGGTGAGAGGCAAAAATGCAAATTTTCATTTCCATTTCCCTAATAACTGCTTTCTGTTGGTATTTGTATGACTTTTTCTATGACCCAGTCTCTGTGTTTTGTTTTTTGTTTGTTTGTTTTGCTTTGTTTTTCTGTTTTTTTTTTAAGAATAAACTTTTAATTTTAGATGTTTTGGATTTGTTGAAAGGCTGAATATACCACCAAGAGTTCTCAGCTCATTTCTAGTTTTCCCTATTATTGAATTAATGATACATTTGTCATAATTAAAGAACCACCGTTGAGGTAATACATTTGTCACAATTAAAGAACCACTGTTGAGGTAGTATTGTTAATTATAACTCAAATTTTAGTTATTTTTTTAAAATGTCCCTTGCCAGAGTCCACTTGGGGCAATACATTGCATTTGTCCTGCTGTCATTTTGGGCTCCATGGCTCGTTTTTTTTGTTTTTGGTGACCTTGATGATTTAGGGAAGTACTGCTCCAGCATTTCCCAGCATGTCCATTCATGGGGCTCACTGAACGCTGTCTTCATGATTCCACTGGTGCTAGAGAATTCCAAGGCCGACATCCTCAAGAATGCTTCAGTCTGTATTGCTTCTGACATAGACTCTGCTCTCCTGGTTGAAGTGTCGTTAGGTTTTTCTACAGTTCTATACTATGTTCTACGGGAGGAAGCGTCTATGCAGTCTGTACTTACCTATAGAGACTCAGGTCCTCAGGGTGGAATATCTACACAGATGGTCAGTTTTCTCAAAGAAAGTGTTAGTATTCTATCTAAACTCTACCTCCACAGTTACCTGTCAACAGCCAGGTATGCTCCTCCCCACAGTTACCTGTCAACAGCCAGGTATGCTCCTCCCCACAGTTACCTGTCAACAGCCAGGTTGGCCTGCCCACTATAAAAGGGGCTGCTTGCCCCCTCCTCTCTCTCTTATTCTCTTGATCTCTTGCCTGTAACTTCTCTCTGCCCCCTCCCCACTCCCCTTCCCCTTCTTTCCATGTAGTCATGGCCAGCCTCTACTCCTCTACTCCTCTACTTCTCTTCTCTTCTCTTCTCTTCTCTTCTCTTCTCTTCTCTTCTCT
>NW_021604564.1:19657364-19667032 GCF_004785775.1 Grammomys surdaster | reverse complement strand
TCTTCTCTTCTCTTCTCTTCTCTTCTCTTCTCTTCTCTTCTCTTCTCCTCTTCTCTCTCCTCCTCCTCCTCCTCTTCTTCCTCTTCCTCCTCCTTCTCTCTCTCTCCCTCTTTCTCTCTCTCTCTCTCTCTCTCTCTCTCTCTCTCTCTTTCTCTCTCTCTCTCTGCCTCTACTACCCTCCTGGCTCCCTTCCCATGCCCTGAATAAACTCAATTCTCTGCTATACCGGTGTGTGGTGACTTGTCCCTCAGGGAGAAGAGATGTCTCCACATGGGCCAGCTGAGACATCCCCTTCCCCCATACCTCTCCACACACCCACAGAACATACTCTGTATCTCTTTATCTTTTTAAAAAACACAACAGAAAGTTTGTGGATTCTTCTCCTTTTCTTTCTTCTGTATACAGCTAGCTCTGGCTGGCTGTTGAATTTGTGAACTGCTTCTCATGACCTCTGGAGTTCTGTGATTAGCAACACATTTCTCCACACCTGGCTTTCTTTCCACTTTTTATTTGGTCATTTGTATCAGGAAAGGCTCACAGTTATTTGCTTTATTTTTCTTCTTATTTGAGCTATCACCCAACACCACTTAACTTTGTTTTAGTTGTCCCTGGGGCGTTGGATCTTGTGTTGCTTAGACACAAACACATTGCTGTGTCTATGCTCTCTCACTGAAAGTTTTCTCTTTTCTTTTGTTTTTAGCTGAAGGTACAGTTCAGTAATAGAGCATCTGCCTAGCATGTACAAGCCTGGATGAATCCTGGAAACGTACTCAGACAGAAAGGAAAGAATGAAGAAAAGGAAGGAAGGAAGGAGAGAAAGAAGGAGAGGAAGAAGAAATGAGTTAACCACTGGGAGAGACTCTCTCCTGTCTAGTACCATAGGATAATTCAGGTTCTTCCTGTGAGTTTCCAGTGTTAGCATTAGACTGAACATCTCTCCAAGGAGCCTTGTCTATGGCATCTGTCTAGATGCCTCTGGTTTGTTTTCCTCACTATAAATTGTCTAAACCATGGTGACAGAGTAGGAATGTGGGTGGAGGAGGAAGGCTAGGTTTCAGAGGCAGGCCAAAGTCTGGTTCTAACAGTTCATGTTTCCTGACTGTAGGGCTCTCCACAAGTGATGAACCACCCATATCCTTACCTGTGTAGTCTAAATGGGCGTGCTAGTCCTTACTTTGCAGAATTATTGTAAGAATTAAAATAAAGTGTTTCTAATGAGCCTGACAGACAGCCTCTGTCTGAACAGCCATGTCTGTGGTGCAGGGTGGGCCCATATGGGTGTCACCACCCCAGTGTTGGCTGGACACCAAGGAAAATAAGTGCTCAAATTTTAAAAATTGAATAAACAAAACCATATTATTCGTGAAGGAAATAAAGAAAAGGATGTTTTAGTTAGCATCTTACTACTCTACACATGCTCCTGTTTACCCCTGTCATTATGGACTTACTTAAAAATATTTTCATCATGCTGTACATAATAACAGAAATAACACTTTACCATCCTCTGCACAGCAACAATAGAATGGTGGCACTTACGGACTACTCCTCTTTGATTCTTCATTACACGGATTGCTACAGTCTCCATTTTATAGTCAAGGAAACCAAGGCAGGACTTGATTAAAACCTTCCCAGAGGGTGCTCAGTCAGGATTTGAACTGAGGTCTGTCTAATGTCAGAACTTGGGACCATTAGTTACTGCATGATTGTTACTCTTTCTGCATAAAATCTTCCTATAGATGTAGGTATACAAGTCCTCACACGTGTTCACATCCTAGTAACACTCCAACCAGTGTCTCCCATGCTGCACATGCTGGGTGAAATTATTAATATGGATTGCTATGGCCCCTGTTTCTTAGCTGCTCAGAAGTCAGGATTTAATGGAAATATCACACATAGACAAGTGATCTTGATGCAGTCTTGCTGGACTTGTACAGATTTTGGTGTTTAGAGCATTGGATGGCAGTGCTTACCTCATGGCGGAGAGATAAGAGAGGGAGAGGGAAAGGGACCAGGGAAAGAGGGTGAAGAGTGGGAGAGAGGGAAAAAGGAGAAAGGGAGGAGGAAGAGGAATAAGAAGAGGAAGAGGAAGGGAGGTGGAATAGGAGGAGGAGGAGGAAACATGAGTTTGAATAGAGTAGATTTACACAGACTCTGGTGTAGGCAAATGGAGCAGAGGAAACAAAATTGTAGAGGTTTGTGGGCAAGTAGGTGATGAACTACAAGGAACACTGATTTCTTTCTTCAAACCAGCTTGATGTGGGCTTGTTCTAGTGACTCCTGTGGACCAATGGATTGTGGATGGAAGTGACATCATGATAGGAGTCCAGGCCTTAAACTAGGAGTGTTAAATTCCTCTGGCCCTCTGGAAGCATTTGCCTCAGCAAACATTTTCCCAAGTAGCTCTGCTCCTCCCATCAGGGCCCTGGAAGGAGGACGATGAGGGGCCTGAGTGGACTTGGCCTGAATTCAGCCTGGCCCCGTGAGCTCGGCTGAAATTGGAGTATAAGATAGTTGTTAGATGTTTCCATGCTTTGAAATTAGGGAGGAGAATTGTTTGTTATGTGGCATAATCTCAGCAAAAGTCTGACTGATATAGGAAGGAAAAAAAAGTCCCAAGTTAATTGTGTAGACCGGCTGAAGGGTCTATGTAAAGCTGCCATTTGTGCACAGAAAACGGAAGGCCTGGAAACAATGGACAGAGGGATAGATGTTGTTAGATTCTGGTCACAACACCACCAAATAGATAGGACTTACATGAAACAGACAGAATTACAGATTTAGAATAAAACTGCAGAGTGGTTCAACTGCATTCTCTCTTGCTCCTTTCTCACTCCATTCTTCCATCAGGTCCAGCATATGCCAATCAAGAGAAAACATTAGACACGGTCCTTCCTTAATAGGTCTTTATACTTAGTTTAGTCAACAGAATATATTTGTACATGAGACTCAAGGGAGAGGCAGTTTTTGGTGTAAAGAATGAGGCAGACAGCTTTTATTAGTTTAATGATGGGGTAGCTGTTAGCAGGAGGTTAGCCATGGGATTCAGTGGATGAGGTTGATTTATAACTGCCTTGTCCTCAGCTCAGGTGATGTTAGGGTCCTCTCCTCGCTTTCCTTTCTGTCCTCAGCCTAGGGATATAATGCATATTCTAGCAACTGACTGATCTCCAGGGTCTTGACCAAAGGTGGAGTCTTGCTGGTAGGGTTTACAATGTAGTAAAAGCAAAAATGTTACAGAAGAAAGGTTGAGAGAATCGGTAGCTCTGTGGGAAAGGACTACAAAGGAGAAGCTTTTGGGGGAAATGTCTTAGAATACAGAACTAGAACATTATGCTAGCTGAAGGGAACCCAGGGTAGGAGACAGGACAGAGAGCTCTTTCTTCAGTGGTTTTCCCTGCAGGTTCCAGTTGGATGGTTTCACTCCAGTTCACAGTGAGGATGTCTCCCCTTGGGTTTTCACTATGGCCTTAATCTGCAGCTGATTGGCTATGGGCTACGCCATGCTTACATCTTATTTGTAATCTTTGTATCAAAGTGCTCCAAGGCTTGCCTTTACCACCATGCATTCTTTATGTGTCTCTTGAGAGGAATACTTGCACCGTCAGTGAATGGTGAACACTCAATATAGTTTCCATGGGGCTTAAAGACAAGAACATTTGGACCTTGGTGACTCTGAGATGCTGTCACATCCCCTTTAGTCTTCAATGAATCAATCCAAGAGAATTGACTCTTTCCGGCTAAGGCAGAAGCAAAGAGTCTTCCAGCTGAGTTTTGAGTATGTGCTGCCCCACCATCCCTGTTCATGTGACCACAGGGCTCCTGATTGCAGACATAAGACAGCTCCATAGGAAGCTTTACCACTTAAAGAATCACAAAACATATTTCACAAACATATGTCGAACACTTGCTTGTGACAGGCACTGTGGTTGGTGGGTAGTAAGGGGCACACACACAAATAGCTCATAGTTCTCCCCTTCACAGGGGGTTTTCAGTTTAGCAGAGGAGATAGGTAAAGATAGAAACCACCCAAGTCTGTGGGAGATGGAAAGGAAGGACATATCTGAGCACTGGCCAAATCAGAGCCACCCAGCCTCCAGGTTCCAGATTGGAACATAGTGTAACGGAAATCCTACCCTGGCCACATACAAAGCCAGAAGCATGCCGGATGGAGGGGCTGATTTAAAACACTATCCAAGCAGGGTGGTCAGAGCGGAAGCCCCTCTTTTGCTGAAGGGAGAGATGAGACTCAAACAGATGAAAGAGCCTCTTGCTAAAACCACATTTTGCAACATCTTTTCCTCTTAACCTCCTGGGGCCACTGCACAGGAGGCTCCCGGAGCAGGCTTGTCTATGACACGGAAGGTGGTATAATTCTAACCTTCCTTGGGTCAGAACCAAGTGGGTTTATATTTTTGTCAATAAAACAACTGCAATAACCATGAATTGGTTCTTCAGGTAGAATTAAGAAAATTAAAAACCTTTAAGCTTCTTGAGTTCTCATGAGGACCATTCCAGAGATCTGGTAGCAGAAGTACCGATTGCTAATAGTTCATTTGTTTTTTTGGTTTTTTTTGTTTTTTTTTTTCTTAGCTGTGTCAGTCTTGGGATACATGCCTGGGAACCAGGCACATAGGCTGGGAAAAAAGTTCAGGGAATAGTTGAGCAGCAGATGTTTTTAATGTGCTTAGAGGCTACATATGTAATATGTAGAGAACACATTGCATCCAGGAAGAATCATAAAATATGCATGTGAGTATGGTAAGAACCCAGCAGTAAAGACAGGTTGTCCCCACAATGGAAACACTTTATTATGCTCTCTGAACTGTGTGGCTTCAGGTCATGCAGTGTGCCCACCCTGCTGCCTTCTTGTGAGAGGTTCCCTGGATTCTAAGGCTGTCATCCCCTGTTTTTCCCAAGTGAGTTTTCCCTGGCTACAGTCCATTTACTAGTTCCCCCCAGAGAACACCAGCCTCTGTCCTGGAACTGTGGTCTAATTTAAAGGTGAGTGGAAGCCCTCATACTTAAGAGTTTTCCACACTCCTGGGGGTGGGGGAGGTTTTGAAAGGGAGAGAGGGGATGTCATGAAGAAAGAAAGCTCTTTTGTAAGCTCTCATGCAGAGCAAACCAAAATATTACTCTTTGCCAATAAGTTTTTTTTGTTGTTTGTTTTTTTAAGCAAAAGAAAACAAAACACCTTTTAGACTCACACAAAACTTGCCCATATAGAGTTCTCTTATGCCCTGTGGTCTGTGACAGCTTTAGCTTCTTGGTACCTTTGTACAGCACTGACAGCATTATTGATGCTACACCTTGTTTGGAGTTCTCTATTTTTTTTCCAACATTATCCTTTTGCTGTTGTTCCAAGATCTGACATAGGACACGAGATTTCATTTGTTCCTTACATTTTCTTTCTTCTTGTCTCACGAAAACATGAGCTAGAGGAAAAGATGGAGGCTAGCTTTTGGTCTCAGCTTCCACACAGACCTGGGTGGCTCGAAATGTCCATTTCCAAGTCTATCTTGAGGACACATGAGAATTTTGAGAGGCACTTCAAAACATAGGACATCCAGGACCCACTCCAGAAAAATGAAATTGGATTTCTAGGGATATGATTTGGCCATGAGTGTGGCTTCATAGACACCAGGTGAATATATCATACAGGCTTAGCTGGGAAGGAAGACTGGTTTGTCCTTCTGACCTAGGATGGTAGGGAAAAGAGAGTCCCAGAAAGGCTAAGGATTTAGCAGTTAGACTCCTACCCACTTTTCTCTGGCACTGATTTAATGCTTACTGCTATTTGATTTGTTTCACTTTTGTACCTATCTTGAGAACAAAGTTAAATGGTGGGGACTGTCTTACTTAATAAGTCTAATTTGGGGCTGCTGAGATACAGATCCCTCTTGTTCATCCTTACCCTAATTTCAGCTGTCTAGTGGGTACAGCCAACAATGTCTTTTTCTCAGAGCAAAGTAGAGCCTCAGCCCCAAGGCTTTGGATGCTCTGGCCCTTGGCCAGTTGAGGCACTTAATGTCTCTGAAATCAAAGCACTCGCCAGAAAAATAAAGGGTTTGAATGAGGTCACTTGGCCCTCTAGTTTGTCATTTATTAAATGTTCCACCTTGAATGAGCTTCATGATTTTGCCAGGCTCGTGTCCCCATCATCAAATAAGGACAGGACTAGCAACACAAAGGGTTATCACAAACACTACTTGCCCTGGTTTTTGCTAGCTGATTATGATGATTTGTGAGAAGTTCCTCTTGCTGGGTGGTATCATTGTTACCTACCACGTATCTTTTCAAACCAGGGACTTGTTTCTCAAGAACTCAGTGTATATGTGTGGATTGTGTAAATGGAATAGTTGGAAACCTTAGTCAATTAAACAGGAGGCCCCAGCAATAGCCTCTCAGAAGACTGACCTGAGGAGCTTTGGAAGTAAGGACTCTCTTGGAAATTCCATTTGTGACACTGTGGATGAATCATCTCAGTATATGGGAAATCTAAAACCGTCAACTCAGAACTCTGATGATTAACAGAGGTTACCCGAGGCCAGGGATGGATAGAGGGTTGGGGAGTTGTTGGTCAAAGGATGCAAAGTTTAATTAGATAGGATATGTTTTATGACCCAGCAAGGTGACTGTAGTTAATAATAATGTATAACATATTTCAAAATAACCAAGAGCAAATTTCAAATGTCTTCCCTAAGATATGACATCAGGTGATGAATATGTTAATCAGCTTGATTTAATAATTCTACACTGCATACATATATCAAAACATCACACTTTACCCTACAAAGTTATACAATTATGATTTGTTAACTAAGAAAATAATGTTAGTAAAATAAAATAGTTAAAAAATGATGACTTTCACAGACAAATCAAACAGGAATCTCTGGGGGTGGAATTCAAGTCACCAACTGATGCCAATGTACACTTGAAGCTGAGAGCCACATCCTGGGAGGGCCAGCTTTTCTTGTTCAGCAAGTTGAAAAAATAGGAGTGGTCCAAGTATTGAAAAAGTTTTATTTTACCTTCTTTTCTTTCTTCATCCATGACAACTCATGGCTCAGCCTGGGCTCAGGGCAGGGGGAGCATGTATCTCTAGAAAGGGATGGAATAAAAAACCCTAAAAATTAGAGCTTGCTGTCTCTACACTCGGGTGCTTTTCTTGTTATATGAAATATGTGAAAGGCAGGCAAACTGAAGGGTTCTAACCCACAGTCTTTTGCAGACATTATCCCTACATGCAGAGTGAAGGCTCTTAAGATGTGTATGGTTTATTGAGTCTAATTTGGAGAAGCACGTTTTTCATACTCCTCTGCATCTGTTTGCTTGTCTGCTCCAATCTGGCAGGTGATTGTGCCTGAACCAAAGAGCTGCGTTCAGTGCTTTAGCACAGAGGTGATGGCATCTCCAGGAGCTGGCATTATTGCAGGAAGACGTTTGCATGGCACCATGCTACTGCCTAAGGGCACCTGGCTTGATCTTGCTCTCCCTCGGCTTCCCTGCTTTATTCATCCTCATATTAAAACATATTTTAAAAAGGCTCTGAGATGCTCGTCTTATTATTAATACAGGTGCTTACTTAGTTGCTGATAAATACAGAGCCCCCACTCTCTGAATGTGTTGTAGCTTTATATGAAGCTAATGGAGCAAGGCAATGCTCAAACGTCAAATTAAACTGCACAGCTCTGTAATCACTCAGACTGACATGGCATAAAAGGATAATTAGTAGTTCATTACATGAAACATTGTTTGTTCAGCTAAATTGATTTCTCAGCTGCCCATGTTTTCTGTTTACTTAGTGAGCACTCCACTGCACAGTTTTGTTTGAGAGCTAGGAAATCCCTTCCCCTGGACACTCTCTCTCTCTCTCTCTCTCTCTCTCTCTCTCTCTCTCTCTCTGCTGATCAGTGCCATTTTAAAATATAATTTTCTGGAGCTGAGCAAACTATAGAATGACATACAGGTGTATAGAACAATCCCAAGCACGGATTGATGCTCAGAACCTAAGACTGGCGGTGGTTACAGATGCTGCCAAAAGACCAGAGCATACCTGATGGCTTTCTACCTGGAAGTGCTTTTGTGGCTCTTTGCTTTTCAATTTAAGGGTGAACTCCTCTCTCAGAAAGGGGCAGGGTCAGTGAGACAGAAAGAGGAATAGACATCTAATCCCTTGCTGTTCAAAATGGAAAAATTTCAACAAAGTTTTCTTAAACCCTTCACGCTGCCCATTAATGCCAACATCAACATAAAGAAAACTGTGTCTGTTTTAGGATTTCCTGGTAGTCTGCTTCCCGCCACCAACATTTAGACAAAAGGCTAAATGCTGGCTTCAAACCTTCTTAAACTCGTCACCAATAAAGATTCTGTGAATTTTCTAGGTTAGAGTTGCACAACTTTCCATAATAGACCTGTCTTGTCTGCTTCCTCATCCATTGTCCCTGTCTCTCTGGGGAGTGCACCATCCACAGGGAATTTGCAGAAGGGGGCTTCTTGATGCTATTCCATCTGCCTTGCCGCTTGTTTTATCTTAACCATTGGCTTGCTCAGCTCTGCTTGGCCAAGATGCTCTGTACTAAAGGACAACTTGCAGGTGTGACAGTCACAAAAGGGAGAGAGAATTGAACTCTGCAGCAAGTCCAAGTTGTGGTGGGCACATGGTGAAGTATAAGCCCAGTGCTTAGCAGGTTGGTAGCTCACAAAGATGTCAGCAGCAGCTAGGTATCACTTGTCCTTGGGGGAACTTGGAGATCTGCTGCTGGCCGTAAAACCTTTCACTGTGTTTCTAGGGAAAAGACAGGAAATGGATAAGGCGGGTCGGTCCAAGGCAAAGGGAAGTTCAGGGTATCCTGTATATTGGGGATTCTTTGCAATTCATCTGTGCGGCTGGGGTGCATGTTGGTGGAACTAAAGACTGTATTAAATTCCACCACAGCCAATTTTCTTTTCTAGGCCCGTTAGAACATTAGGAGGCACATCCAACATAAACACAACAGATTGAGCAGGCATCTCCCACTTGCCAGCATTAGTGGGAGGAAACAGAGCCTGTGCAAATGAAATCAGTAGATAATCCCTAAGGCTCACCAGGGTCTTTGGTTTAATCTCGTTCCCTAGCAACATTGTCAGGTGCCAGACTCAGAGGAAGAGAATCCTGACCTTTGAAGAGAACGTGGACATTCTTTATTTGTGTTTGCTGCACACAAAGACCCAGGAGCAACTTTGAAATTCTATTTCAAAGTTTATTCACCGACGAAAGTAATGTTCAGGTCAAAATTCAGGGCAGGCTGCTGCCTTGTAGACTTTAAGTCTGGGAACCAGGCAGTGTGCAGACCTGTGATTACTCTGTGTATGGGAAGACTAATACCAAAGCAGGAATGATGGTTTGATGATGGCCACCTTCATGAACTGAAGCTCCACAGTGCACCTCATGTGATGCTTGGATTATTGTTGTGTGGCCTTTTCTGGGGAGCTATGAATGAACAACTATTCACCACAGATAAGGCACTGAGGCCAAACCAAAGATCCCATCACATCTACCTTGGTAAATCAAAGAATTTGGGGAGTGAGAGGTCACACACACACACACACACACACACACACACACACACACACACACACAGAGAGAGAGAGAGAGAGAGAGAGAGAGAGAGAGAGAGAGAGAGAGA
>NW_021604564.1:19631438-19657354 GCF_004785775.1 Grammomys surdaster | reverse complement strand
AGAGAGAGAGAGAGAGAGAGAGAGAGAGAGAGAGAGAGAGAGAGAGAGAGAGGAGCATGAAATAGGGATTCCTTGTAGGAATGTGGATGGCTCATGGGTTGGCTCATAGGTAGCCATATTGCTGGCAAGTCCATCCCAGCATGGGTGAGAATTCCTGAGGCTGCATCCTTGGACCTCCCAACAGGGCTTACAGGCAGGGCCACAGGGCATGTGCTGCACCTCGGCAATTGTTGCTGTTACAACGTTAGGGAAGAACTTCGGTCATTTTGTTAAGTTTCAAGGATCCTTGAGATTTATAAATTGCCTTTACTTCCTTAGACTTGTTTAGTAACTGTCCCTTTTGCCTGAGTTTAGGACTCTCTCTCTTCCCTCCAGAAGGGGATGGCTCACTTTGGAGAGGATAGGAAGCTAACATAACTTGAAAAGATAGGAACCTAAAAACAGTCTCGTATTGCATTTTCTCCATGCCAGCCCCAGTTGCAGGCTTCCTTTCCCTTCTCAGACTGCTCTCAGTGCTGCTGGTCAGGGTCCCTCAACCTTCCTGGTGCTACAACCCTTCAACACAGTTCCTCATGTTGTGGTGATCCCCAACCGTAAAATTATTTCATCATTACTTCGTAACTATAATTTTACTACTGTTATGAATCACAATGTAAATATCTGAAATACAAGATAGCTGATAGTCTACTTCTGTGGGGATCACAACCCACATGTTGAGAAATGCTGTCCAAAGCTGTGGTTTTTTCATGGGAGATCCTTCACACAGTCTATTCGCCCCAGATAGGGAGCCTACCATAGACCAAAATATGGATACCATCAAAGTTCAACTTGGTGATCCAATAAATTTTACTGAGGTTCCTTACAGGAGTATGGGCATGGTAGTTTGAGTAGGTTTGCCACCCATAAACTCATGTGTTTGAATGTTTGGCCTGCAGGGAGTGGCACTATTAGGAGGTGTGACCTTGTTGGAATAGATGTGGCCTTGTTAGAAGTGTGTCACTCTGGGGGTGGGCTTTGAGGTTTCCTATGGTCAAGCTCTACCCAGTGTGGCATCAGAGTCTCCTCCTGTCTGCTTGCAGATCAAGATGTAGAACTCTTGACTCCTTCAGCATAAAGACTGCCTGCATGATGCCGTGTTTCCCACCATGATGATAATGGACTGAACCTCTGAAACTGTAGGTTGGCATCAATGAAATATTTATTTTTCTAAGAGCTGCCATGGTCTTGGTGTCTTTTCACAGCAATAGAGCCCTAAGACAATAGGTGAGGAGCTATTTACAGAAACAGAAATAACTCAAAGACCACTGCATCACCAAAGCCCATCCCACACAAGCTGGGAACCTGGAGCACACTGCACTGCCTGCAAGCAGCTCAGTGGTTGGAGAGTGTCCCTTCCAAGTGGCCCAGATGTTCTAAATCTCTTCCAGGCAGCTTGGGAGGTGTCTGTTTCTTCTAGGCAGCTGGTGTAGCTGTCTAAGGGTCTTCTTTGCTGCTCAGCTTGTCTGTGAGAGTGACTGAGCAGTCCTTATAAATTATTCTGGGATGGAGAGGCCTAGACAATCTGGTGAGTTTCAGAGACTTCCTCAAGTTATTTTGAGTCATTTACCTTTTGTTTTAAGGACCTTCTCTAGGAGCTAGAATGTTACAATCTTGGAGGAAACAGCCACACAACGTAAGTATTTCTGGACCCTAGTTGTTGAGGATGCGTGCCCACCTGCTCAGCTCTTAGACTTCTCAACCTGTCTCCTGGTTTCTCCTGTTCAAGTCATGAGCCTTCTGGCTCTTTTGTGTCAATGTTCATTTCAGTTCTCTTATTGATGTTTTCCCTATATTGTAGGGCTCAGATTGGCTATTGCTACTTCTGCATCCAATATCCACCACTACTATGGGCTTGAATACAACCATGTCCCCAAACTAATGTCCACAAAGCCAGGATTCACGCTTACACTGAGATTTTCTGAAGCTTCTGCCAGTGCTAAGTTACTGAACCTTGTGTCACTGCTCCTGGGCGACTCCAGTCTCTCCTTGAGCTGCCAAAAGAGATGTGCAATTTGTGTGTCTCAAGGATAACCCATATGCTGTGCATCTCTGCTCTCTCAATAGAGTCTTTTCAGTCTGTTTGCAATGGCCATAAACTAGTTAGAATTATGCCCAGATGGTGTTCTTAGCTGTCCAGGGGCTCTCTTCTTTCTTAGCTTCCTTGATACCAAGATTTCCCTATTAAATAAAGGACTATATTGTCTGCACTCTTCCTAGCTCCTTATGGTTGGAGGGATTGGAGCCTTCCTAGGCCAGTAGCCTATTCTCTTCCTCTTTTCTTTTCCTCTATGTATGGGTGCTTTTCTTTCCCCAAGAGATCAAATCCCATCAACACCAGCACTCACTGTGCCTCTCCATGTAGGACTTCTAGTTTTCAACTCTCTACTGTGATTCGTACTTATAACCAAGTGTGGTGGGGTGAAACAGATGTCCTAGTAGAACTAGAACCTTAAGAATTTGAACCTTTTTCTTGGATTTTTTTTGTGTGCATTTCTGCCCTTTTTATGTGAGTTGCTGTGTTGTTGTTTAGCTGTGAATCACCCACTATGGTCCAGTGCATATAAGCAACTGGGTCTCCAGCAGGTGGCTTGGTCCTTAGGGATTGTGGAACCTTGGTGATGGTGGGGTGGTGCTGTGGGTATAGTCAGTGGAGGTGGGTTAGTGTTGGTGGTCAGTGGGGGCAGGGGTCTAAGGATTATGGTTTAGCTTTACCTCTGGAAACATAAAGAATGAACAAGGCACATCATAGACTCCTGTAATCACAGCTCAGCTGCCATGAGGACTGTACCCTCCATGAACCTAAGTACTCTGTCACCCATTAAGTCACTCCTGAAGGAGATAAGAAAAGTAATTAATGCTGATGCATCCCGCTGCAGAGGTGGAGAGTCCCAAGACTTAGCCCTGATCACGCTCACTTCCTCCGCCATATCCAATTCATCTGTGGGTTCGGCTGCACCTCTCGAATCCCACTCACGAATGTGGCTCTGGCAGGCCTTGCCTTTTTCTTCAGTTCCCTCTGTCTTGCTGAAAACCATTAGATTACATACCTAAAGCTAGCCACCAAGCTCTATTCCCTTATTTGGCTACTTTCTCCTCCTGAGGCTGACTATCAAAGTACTGAAGTCCAGCAATCAAAAGACTCGCCCCCAGCTCACCTAATTAACATGTCCAATTAAAATTAAACATTAAACACCTCATTCTAACATGGGGTTTTCCCCAGTATCGTTACAAACCGCTATTTGCCTATGGGTCATGTCTGTTCCCTCTCTATGTAGAGGCGGTCCTTTGTCCCTTTGGGACAAATATCCTTGACTCCTCTCCCTTGTTCCCTTCCCCTTCTCCCTTATCCTCTATCTCCTGTCTTTGTCTTGTATTTCCTGTTCTCTGTCCCTTTGTGGCAAATAAATCTCCTTTGTGCTGAGAACTTGGTCTTGGGGGTCCTGAGTTCATTCTAGTCGTTTTATCTCTACTCAAACTTACTTTCAGGCCTTGGTATAACTCACTGGTAGAGCACATGTCTCATGTGTGTGGCTCTAGGTTTGATTCCCAACATTTCCAAAACCAAACCAAGCAACATATGCTTTGTGCATTACCTTTTCTGCAGCTCTAAGTCAACCATCATTGAACACTGAGCTCTGACAACAGCTTCCTAACTAATTGCCCCTGGTGTGCTGTCTAGTTTTGATACAAGTTAGAGTCATTTGGAAAGAGGGAACCTCCATTGAGAAAATACTCCTTACCAGATTGGTCTATGAAGGCTTTTTCTTGGTTGACAATCGATGAGAGAGAGCCCAGGTAACTGAGGGTGTGACCATTTCTGGGATATTGGTCCTGGGCACTATAGAATAGCAGGCTGAGCAAGCCAGGGGAAGAAATCTAGTGAACTCACTCCTTCATGGTCTCTGCTTCAGTTCATGCCTCCAGATTCCTGCTTTGAGTTCCTGTCTTGTCTGCCATCAGTGAGAAATCTGAGAGTTGATCTATGAAATAAACCTTTTCCTCCCCTATTTGCTTTTGGCTATGGTGTTTAATCACAGCAATAGAAACCCTAAGACAGTGAGTCTTCTCCCCTCTGCTCTTCACAGAGTGTGCAAGGTACTCTGTCAGGCGTTTCAGTGTAAGCTGCCCTGTGGCTTCTCCTTGTGTTCCCATCTGAAACGCTTTAGCATAGCCCTCTGGTCTCATGGAACCTTGCCTGTTGTCACTTTCTGATATCATTTCATGTTCTTGTCTCTGAAACTGCTAGATTTCTCTTTAGTATAGCTCTTATATTTTGTTGCCCCTGGCCTGCCTGGAGTGTTCTTCCCCAGATCTTGGTGTGGCTGTCTTACCCTCATAGTTAAGATCGCAATGCAAATGTCCCTTAGAAAGGCCATGCCTGACTTATGCCTGACTCAACCCAGATCCTTAGTTTTGTTCTCTCCTTGGATGAACAATTACCTGTCCTACATGTCTCATGAATTGTTTTCTTTTCTCTTGTTTTCTTTTCTTTTTCTGGCTAGCTGTCTTTCACATGAAGAAAGAAAGTGCCATGAGGGTACAGCCTCTTCGTTGATCATAACTTTATCCCCTGTGCCTGGAACAAAGCCTGGCATATAAGAGACACTCGCCATTGTATTATGTTGAAGTAATCAAGTCCAGGATGTATGCTCACATAAAAGACTTGTACTGGAGACACTCTTTCCTCTGCTTTTGACCTTGTTAAAGAAAGCTATCAAGAATCTGTCATTATAGCCTATGGCTTTCCAGATGTTCATCTTACCCTTGGAGCTGATTTTCTTCAGCAAGTTTTGCATCAGCCTGGCCTGTTTCCTGTGGCCAGAGAGCTCTAATGTGTTACTACTTAGCCTACGGTACCTTTGTCCTCCGACTTGTCCCAGAATCTCTTGGCTTTTATCTGTGCTCATGCTTTTGGAGCTCTGGAGTGATGTCTTGCTTCCCAGCTGTGACTTAACTTTGTTGCCAAGGTTTCCTTCTCTTCCTGGTGGTAGCCTTGCTCTACTTTCTCCTGGCCAGCTGCTGTCAACACATTAGAGAAGCAGAAGGTCCCCAGCAGCAGTATGGAGCCTACTCTGGTGGGACTAGGAAGGTTCATTCCTAACATGTACAAGTACAGTTCCTGCTGCAGCAAGTCTTATTGAAACCCCCCCTCTTCTCCCAAGGCTTTAGTGACTCCAAAGCATGCTGGTTTCCTTTGACCCTTCTGGGGAAGAGCAGACACATAGTTTATATGAAGGTATATCAAAGGCTGGTTGTGGTGCAAACAAGATAAAAACTAAGTATATGATATTCCAGTGTGAGATACAGTGTAGAAAAATGAATATGAAAAAATAATAGAAACCTTATAATTAAAAAGGAAAGTGGATTTATATGTCCTAGCCATTGGTTGGATTTTTGATAGTAGGCGTGAGTATATAAGTTTAAATAACTTACATATCTCAGTACTCCAATTATAGGTTTATGAATGATACATGTAAAGTATAGTGATATTTTAATTTTACTTTAATAAAAAGTTATAAAATGAGTAACATTTATTGAGGCATCTGGAATAATTCTTTTGGATTTACTTTTTACTTGGATGATTAGGCCAGAAGCACTTTTAGGAAAAAAAAATATATATATATTCCTCAAAGAACAAAGTGTTAGTTCTAAAGCCTTTCAATCTGTCAAGAAAATATATATGTACATGTTTTTCTATTGAAAGGCATATTATTATGTACACAGTGAATGAGCTCGTCTGAGTGCTCACATCTGTCAGAAAAATGAAATTTTTATTATATATATATATGCACATATATATCACCTGTTGACCAAAATTTAGCTCACTTGCTCAGTGTCTGTTCAAATAAAATAGATATTTATATGGTAAGATAAAATATAACATTAAAATTGTATTCATCATCTATGTAACATAATTGATTTAACTATTCTGCTATTGATAGACATTTGAATGATCTACTATGACTATAAACAATATTTATGTTTATTTTCATGTGAAAATATTTAAGATTTAATTGTAAAATGAGTTGCTGTTTTAAGAGAACGTGCATTTTAATTGATAGGTGCTGTGAGAATTGAGCTCTGGCCAGCATCAGAGGATCTGACTACTCTTCCACTCTCTTCCACAGCTAGATGCTTACTGTTGTGTGTGAGCACAATTCCTTTACAGCTGTATTGAAATATAATTGGCCGTTAATATGTATCTATGTATGTCTCTGTGTGCATGCCTATAAAGCCATTATCACAACTGAAGAGACAGTCATTGATGTGACTTCTAAACGTTTCCTTGTGTCTTTGTAACTAGTTTGGTGACAATGTCCCTTTTTCTTGTGTTTTAAGATGCACCCAAGCAGCTTGCCTGTGCTTTAATCTGCCTGCTTCCCTTTGGCATGATCTGAAACCCATCCAGGTTGCTGTGTATTAATAGATCATATCATTTACGTGCCCTTTATTGAACTGTATGGATACACCCAGTTGTCTTTTATTCATTTACGTGTGGACATCAGGGTTGTATTCAAGTGCTGTGGGTATTCTGCTCTCTGTCCACTCGCTTTTCTTTCTCTGGGATACCTAACATTGAAATACCTGTAACAAGTGGTAGATTAATGTTGAACTTTTGAAGACTGTTAAATGGCTTCTAAAGTGGTTGTTTTCACAGTGAAATATCTAGCTGAGTAACATCTTCTTTAATACCCAACCTTCCAAATTTAGATATTCTAGGGATATACAGTGATATATTTTAATTTGCATTTCTTGAATGATAGATAACACTGAATGTCTTATTTGCCATGCACAAAACTTCTTTGGTAATATAACTATTTAAATCTTTTGCTAGCATTTTATTTGGTTGGTTGCCATTTTATTACTGAACACATTCAATAAGTGTAACAATTCTTTATATATTCTAGAAACACTGGTTAGATGTACATTTTGCAAATATTTTCTTTTTATCTGTGGCTCTTCCTTTCCTGCTCTTTCTTCTTCCATATTTCTTCTTCTTCTTCTTCTTCTTCTTCTTCTTCTTCTTCTTCTTCTTCTTCTTCTTCTTCTCCTCCTCCTCCTCCTCCTCCTCCTCCTCCTCCTCCTCCTCCTCCTCCTTCTTCTTCTTTTTTTTTGGTTTAAAGTCATTTTTATTGCCCAGGATATTTTTTTCCTTGTGTATTGGTTTTTATTTTTGGTTTTGTTTTCATTTTGTAACTATAAATTCAAGCTTAGGGAAGCTTGTTTTTGTCTTGGTAAACAAAAAAAAAAAGACTAAACAAAGCCTTTATAGTATTATTTGCAAACCTGACCTCATTTAGAAAGAGATGTAATTGCATGGCTAGAATACAGCTTCTAGCATGAATGATGCAGGTGACCGGTGATACTAAGAGGAGACCATGCACTGTTGACAAGATTATAATCTGCTGGTGGCATTGCTGAAAAAAAGCCCTTGCAAATTTCTAAACAACAGTAAACTCTGTTAGGAATCTCTAAAGTGTCTTACAGGCCAAAAAGGGAACAAAGTTAGTAAAATGCCCCAACAGAGTTTGAGTAAAATACTGGATTTGAGAGTTACTGGAATTGGGTATGTAAAAATAGGGTTGTAAGTCGGGATCATGCTTACAATAGGTCTCAAATTCAAACTACAACACACCACTTCACAGGTCACACGAATTTCCAGGGGCTTTTCGTCTCCCTCAGTAGGTGCTGGCAGAAGGTGTGCTCAGTCGTTTTCCAATATAGATGCCCAGCCCCAAAGCCAACACGTGCGAAAGGAAAAGACACGGGATGAAGACCTTTAGGAACTCGGCAGAGAAAATGCCTCCTTTCTTCCTGGCTCCACTCTTCCTCATGCTTACAGACGCAGCACGTTTAGGATGTCTGAAATGGAACTCTTTGGGTGGGATGTTTTCAGGTCTACTGGACCAGTCTGATACCCAGTCTGCACTTTTCTTCAAGGCCTCAATTTCTTTTTCTCCTTCTACAACTTCTTCTTCTGACTGAGAACTGTGGTCCCTGCTGGTGTGCATCTCAACATCAAACATGATCTGCCCATCTTCTTGTGGCGAAGGGCTGTCACAGTGAGAACTGCCTCTTGAGCTGCTCTGTCCCCACTCATGCTGTGCATCCAGAAGGATCTTCTCCATGTCTCCATTGTGGATGGAAGACGAGGAAGGAACGTGCTCCAGCCCCCCCCCCCATTCTTCCCATTTCCATTATCATTGCCATTGCTGCTGTTCATGGGTAGCTCCACCCAGGAACTGTTGAGGCCAGCGGGCGGCGGCAGGGGCTGCGCGCCTTCCTCTCAGTTGTTGTTGTGCAGGGGAGGCGGCTCGACTAAGTGAGACATGATCTGGAGACTGGAAGCGGCAAGGCCGCAGGATGACAGTATCCGGCTCTCCGACAGCAACACCCATATTTCTTCTTTTGAAGAACAAATGCTCAAATTTTTTTATGGATTACACTTTATTGATTTATTTCTTTTGAAATTTAATTAAAATTTTTTTAATCTACAAAGACTGAAAATGTCATGCATGAGTACTGTATTTATATTGTTTATACTCCTCTCTTCACCCTCAACTCCTCTCATGTTCCCCCTCAAATTCATGACTTTCATTTCTTTAATGTTACTATTACATAAAATAGGTACAGACACATAGGTGAATACAGCCTGAAGAGTCCACTTACTGTTGCTTGTGTGTGTTATGTGTTTGCAGCTGACTGCTTAGGACTAGATAAAATTAGGGATCATCACTGGAGAATCCCTGATTCTCTCCCTCTCTCAGAAGCTATTAATTGCCACCTAGAGGTAGGTCTTTGTGTGATTTCTTCTATTCACATTAGCATGTCAACCCGTATTTGTCATCGCCCAGGTCTTGTTTAGGTGAACAGATTGTTGAGATTTTATGGGTGCAGCTTTCTAGTCATATGTACCAGTCTCTACCTTATAGACGATGTCCTTGTCCTCTGGCTCTTGCCATCTTCCCACCCATTCCCTCTCCCTCTTGTTCTCTGAAATTTAGATGTAGGGATTTGTAATCCTTACCTGTAAATGTATCAGTTGGTGTTGGGGACCCATGGTCAGTTGTTTTGTGTATTTGTAGATTTCTCTAATGGTCTCTGTCTGCTGCAAAAAGAACCTCTTTTGATGAGCAAGAGCTATGCTTCTCTGTGGGTACGGCAATATACATTTAGAATGCAGTTAGGAGTTATTCTGTTTTAGGGAGGAAGCTATGGTAGGCTCTTCTCTAGGGTCTTTGTCCTCAAGAGCCACAAAGAGTTAACTAGGTTTACTGTATAGGCATGAATTCTCTGCTATCGTGGGTCTTAAGTCCAGTACAATGGTTGCTGGTTGCTCCCTAGATATAAATGCCACTAGAATGGTTAGAATGGTAGAATGGTTAAATGGTAGAATGGTTAATTGCTTTTCTTCCTTGGCAGCTTGCATAGTACCTTCTGATACTATAAGACCTACTCCTTGGGGAAGAGGCTTCTGGGTCAGTTCTAGCTTCATTTGTTCAAGTCCTGACTCCAGAGTGTGTGATGTCTTCAGGAATAAGATCTTACCCTCAAGTTCTAGGAGGTACCAAGGACAATGGCAATAGCCCGTATTATTTTGGGAGTCTCTTTGACTCCTCAGACCAACAGCTTGAGGAGAAAATTTGCATGCCTAGCATTGAGGTTTTGTTGGATAGCGTATGACTCTTGGGGATATTATCACCCCGATTAGTGTAACTGTCTTCAAATTTAGATGTATGTATATACATACATTTCTATATTATGTATATATTTACATATCATATAAATATATATTATTTATATATGTATCTTAAGTAAGTATAACATAATTTTTCCCTGGGGTTTTTTTTCAAATAACTAGTATTATTTATTTCTCCTTCCTTCCTTTCCTTCCATATTGCCCTCTTGTTTCCTCCCCAGTTAAAGACCCTTCCACCTCAGTTTCCCCATTTCCTCCTTTATAACACTTGTGTTTGACTGTCCTCCTATCTAGAGCCCCTCCCCCTAGTTACCTTTTATTTTCCTGGTATCTGCAGTTACTGCAGACCACATACTCATAACTAAAGATTAGGAGCTAGGGTTCATAAACAAGAGAACATGTGACATTTCTCTTTCTGGGGCTACATTACCTCACTTAGTATATTTTCTAGTTCTACCCATTTACCTGCTAATTTCATGACTCCATTTTCCTTTTTAAAAAGCTGAATAGAATTTCAGTGTGTATATTTACCACGCTTCTATGATCCATTCATCAGGTGAAGAAGAATTTAGTTTTTTATTCCCTGGCTCATGTGAAGAGCGCAGCAATGAACATGGCTGAAGGAGTGCCAGTGGAGGATGATATCAGTCATTTTCACATATACCAAGGAGTACTATGGCTGGGTCATATAGTTGATTTATTTGTGACTTTTGAAAATTCTCTATACTGATTTCCATAATGGCTGCACTTGTTTGCAATCTCACTAGCAATGAAGGAGTGTTTCCCTTCTCCCTCATCCTAGCTAACAGTTGTCAGTTGTTTTTTTAGTCTTAGTCATTCTGACTGGGGTAAGATGAAATCAAAGTAGTTTTAATTTTCATTAGCCTAAATACTAAGGATGTTAAACACTTTTATGGTGTTAGTGAGCTGTATTTCTTATTTTGTGAATTCTCTGTTCAGATCCACAGCCTATTTTTAAACTGGGTCTGTTGTTCCCTCGACTTTCTTGATTTTAATTCTCTATCAGATAGAGAGCTAGCAAAGATTCTATTCCACTCTGTGGATTCTATTTTCCCTCTATCAATTATTTCCTTTGATGTACAAAAGTTTTTTAGTTTCTTGAGGTCCTTCTTGTCAATTGTTGGCCAATGAGATCCTAGTCAGAAAGTCCTTTCCTCGTCAATATTTTATAGGGTACTACTGTCTGTTTTTTCTTCTAGTAGTTTCAGTATTTCAGGTTTTACATTGAGGAATGAGATCCATTAAATTTAATGCAGGGTGATAGATACAGGTCTAATTTAATTTTTCTACATGGGAGCAACCAGTTTTCCCAGCGCCATTTGTTGAAGATGCCTTTTTTTCCCTCTAGCCCATGTTTTTGGCATCTTTGTCAAATATTAAGTGGCTAAAGTTACTTAACTCATGTTTGGGTCTTTGGTTTTGTTTTATTGGTCTATATTTCTGTTTTTGCACCAGTAACATATTGCTTTTATTAATTTGACTTTATATCTTAAGATCTAGAATGCTAATCCCTCTAGCATTGTTATTTTTGGCTATCCAGGGTCCTTTGTGGTTCCATATGAATTTCAGGGGTTTTTTTTCTGTGAAGGCTATGGGAATTTTGACTGGGACAGTATTGAGTCTATAAATTGCTTTTGGTAGGAAGGTCTTTTAACAATATTAATTTTACCAATCTCTGAGCGTGAAAAATCTTTTCATCGTTTTATGTCTTTTTCAATGTCTTTTTTTATGTCTGTTTTTTTGAGATTTAGAACTTTCATTGTAAGTTCTTTCATCTCCTTGGTTAAGTTTCATTCCCAGATATTTTATTCTGCTAGAGACCACAGTGAATGAATGAGAGCATTTTCATAATCTCTTTCTCTATATGACTCTCAATGATATATGGAAAGGCAGTTTGTTTTGTGTCCTGCCACTTCTCTGAAAGTATTCATTTTAAAAAGTTTTCTGGTGGGATTTTTATGTATAACATCTTCAAAGGAGATACTTTGACTTCTTATTTTCCTATTTGTACCCCTTTAATCTCCTTCATATAACCATTGTGCCACTATTGTGTCAGCATATCATGCTTCAGACCACTGTTGTAGATCCTGAGATTTGTAGCTGTTTTGGTGGTTACTTTTTCCTGTAGCATGTAGAATGCCTTTCAGTACATGAACAATAGTCTGTAGACGTGGAGGTTCTATTTAGGTACCAGCTTGACTTCTCTATATTTGATGAGATATCTAAGTGTTGTCTTCAGCAACCAAGGCTTACCAACAATTTGTAGAGAGAAAACAATAGCTTTGGCAATAGACTGGAATGTTTGGGGGCTTTTAAGGGACCCCAATGACTCAAGTAGATGTAGCCCAATCCTACTACTGGAGTGTCAGAACAGTGTCCAAAATGGGCCAATGCAAGGGGGAATTCTGAGTGCTGCAAGAAAACTCTAAGAACAAAAGTCTCCTGAACTCAGTTTCTTCAAAATGTGGAATTGTTCTTGGGATATGCTTCCGTGTCCCTCCCAGATGTAACAGATAAAAGTGAATTTACTTCAAAATACACATTAAAACTGGCTATTGTTATTTGTTTATAAGCCTCTATGGAAAGACATGTCCACTATGTGCAGCTTGTCTACCATGTGGGGCTTATTCTTGTTATTGTACGCTTTAATCATGTGACTCCTCAGAGAATAAATTGCTGCTCTGAATAAAGTTGGCTACTGCGTGAGACTTTGGTGTGACTTGTTCATTGGCTCTGTTCTCCCAGGCCCTATTGCCTCTACCATGGTAAACAAGTGGTAACTGGTACAGGGACCTGAGGTCAGCTGTGAGGTAAGAGAATGGAGACCCTCACAGAAGGAGGTGAGTGAGAGTAATGGGGCAGAAACCAAGGAACACTTCATCCTATGTCAAGCTTGTGTATAATTTTTTTTAAAAAAGAACAAAAGTGTGAAATCACACTATTAAATTGCTTGGATGATTATACGCCCTGGTCTCCAGAAGGAACTTTAAATGAACGTGTATGGGACACAGTTTTATAGAATAGTGAAAAGGCATATAAGCAAGGGGAAAGATTCCCATTCAGTTTTGAATCACTTGGGCATTTATTTGGACTGTTATTAAAATATTTAAGGAAGATAAGGAGGATATTAATCATGATAAAGGGATCACTAATAATTTCTTGAATGAAATAAATTAGATGATAAAACCTTAAAATTGATAAAACAGGTAAAAAGAAGATTTTTCCCAATTCATGTAAAATCAAAGGTAAAGACAGCAGCCAGCATAAGTATGCCAGTGATGACTCCCTTAGCTTTTTTTCTGGAGCCTCCTTTAAGTGAGTATCTTCCAACCTGAAAATGACCCTGAAGCATGGGGTGAGGAATTTGATAAACAGTCTAATCTTACATACTCCCTATTTCCTGATGGGAATTTAGGAGAGCCCATGAAAATGCTAAATTTATAACTTAGGCAAGCTAGGATATGACAGGGAAGTAAACTTTGTTTCCCAATCCTCCCTGGCCTCATGATGTGTGCTTGGTATTTCACGTGCAATTTCAACAAAATCAAAATGTTTATATGAACTAAGCAATCTATTTAAAACTCTAGAAAAAAATACAGCATTGGGCTTCATATATTATCTTGACCAGCAAAAAAATAAATACAGGTACTTAAACCCAGACTAATAGAGGTATTTATGTATCATCTGGATCCTGTATTACCTTTAAACTCACTTATTTTCTCTACTAAATTGTCTCCTACAGGTATTATAGCACTAGAGGACAAACCTTTGGAATGTATCTATTTATAGTATAAGGACACAGAATACTAACTGCTTACCTTATTCTTCCTGTTCAATTAGTAAATCAGGAGAGGACCCAATGCTAACAACTACATGGATTTGATCCTTGCTGTATTATATTATCTTTAATTAAGAATCAGTTTTTAAGAGTGTTGCAGAACTCTATGGATTTTCACATTTCATTTGCAGAGTACTGGGAAAGGATAGAAATCATTATCCAGGTAGTAAGCTATGGGATTTTCTTACAGGAACTAAATCTGTGATTGAAAAGTTGTTCAATCTTCTCCCATTCCACAGACAGGTACTTATTTTATTAATGGCTCATCTAATGAGATAGGAGAATTCCTGGTCCAGATACCAATCAATCTATTAATACTTTTTTCTTCAGCCTAACATGTGGAACTATTTTATCTATTATGCTCAATTCATAAACCCTTAAATATTGTTTCAAATGCTGCTTATGTTGTAAGATTATTTCTGGCAGCAGACTCATATTCATGCATACTCAAACACCCCTGCTTTAGTTCCAGAAGGAAATAAGCAAGCTGGTGCATTAACCTGCCATATTTTTACTTCTCTAGAAGGAGTTAACTAAGAAGGGGTATGCATCTGTCATTACAGATCTGTCATTACTGAAGCATTATGGATTCCTCTCTGGTTTCTCTGGCCCCAAGACATCAAGGACAGTGGCGGAGGGTGAAGAGACAGTAGAAGTAACCTAAAAACTAGCAAATCTCCTGCTAAGGGCCAAGAGGAGATCAGAACCGTACATCATCAGAACCGTAAGTCATCAGAACCGTACGTCATCAGAACCGTACGTCATCAGAACCATCCGTCATCAGAAGTCAAGTCTGCCTACTTGGGCCCAAGTTAAGACCCTATGCTCCAAAAAAAGAAGTTATTCTACAAAACACACAGAGCCCAATGTCACCTGAGAATCTCTTTTGGGTGATACTAGGTGTTCTGATCCATGCATCTGCAGTGCGTGCCTCTGAGCACATGTATTGCTCTTATGTTCCTCGTCGTCCTTAGCTTAACTTGTAGATGGATGAATCCAGCTCCTCTTCTCTTTACTAATGACTCTGTTTATACTCGGACCTTGGGATCACAGTAGACTCATTCATTCATCTGGTGAAGAGACTATATTCAATTTTCCTTGGGATTTAAATCACTTCCTGTTTTCATCGGACATCATAACATTTGTGTTCCCATTAAAAGGTGAATATGTGCTTATGTTCTACAAGATACCACAACTACTAATCATATGGTTCTCTTCAAATTGTTCTCTGGATTTTTCTGATCAATATAATAATATAACTAATAGTACTGGACAAAATTTGGATCCTTGTTCTTGGTGGCAGAGTATTTCACAAAATGCTTTTGCTGTTCTAATATTACTCATTATGTTTATAATTTGCTTATTGAATACCCATGTATCAAATGACAATCAGATTTATCTACAACATC
Organism: Grammomys surdaster; assembly: GCF_004785775.1. Taxonomy (NCBI): domain Eukaryota; kingdom Metazoa; phylum Chordata; class Mammalia; order Rodentia; family Muridae; genus Grammomys; species Grammomys surdaster. Next base: position 19,642,347 of record NW_021604564.1, on the reverse strand, counting down.
TCAAATAAAGACTACTCTGCATATCCTGCTATTAAAAAATAGAAAAGGAGAATGTGTGTGGTGGTTTGAATAGGAATGCTCTCCATAAACTCGTGTGTTTGAATGTTTGGTTCATAGAGAATGGTACTATTAGAAATTATTGCCTTGTTTGAGTTGGTGTGGCCTTGTTGGAGGAAGTGTCTCACTGTAGGGATGGGCTTTGAGGTTTCACATGCTCTAGCTATGCCCAGTGTGGCACAGAGTCTCCTGCTGAATGAGGAACAAGATGTAGATATCTTAGCTCTTTCTCCAGCATCATGTTTGCCTCTACACTGCTATGTTTCCCACCATGATGATAATGGACTAAACCTCTGAAGCTGTAAGCCAGCCTCAGTGAGATGTTTTCCTTTATAAGAGTTACAGTGGTTGAGGTGTCTCTTCACAGCAATAAAATCCTAAGACAGATGTGAGAATACAGTCCAAGAATAGAATTGTGTGGAGAGAATTCTGAATGCAAACAAGACAAAAGTCTTGTGTCCTATTTCTTCAAAACCTGGAATTATTCTGGGAATGTAGTGCTCCTCACAGGTATAGTGGATAGGAGTGAGTTTATTTCAGGTTATTGATTATGGCTATTGTTTCTTGTTTATATGCCTCTGTGGAAAAACATGTCTACTGTGTGCAGTGTATCTACCACATGTGGCCTGTTCATGTGATTGTATACTTTATTCATGTGACTTTTCTTAACTTTCAGAGTATTAAATTGTCAGATGCTCTGAATAAAGAAGTTTCTACTGCAGTAAGTTTTCATATGGCCTCTTTCATTCCCTCCCCATTTAATCCTCCCACTACAATTTGCTTCCTGTCTCTCTATAACTATTTGTTCTATTTTCCTCTCCTTAGGATATTATCCCTTCTTTCTATTCTTAACCTCTGTGGTTATGCAAAATACAGCATGCCTCTGAAATGCTTAAATGCTAACATTGACATATAAGACAAAATTATAATTATATTTTGGGGTATAGGTTGTCTCACTAAGGATCATTTTTCTTAGCACCATTCATTTACTTAGATTTTTCATAACTTAATTTTTCTTAATCACTGAATAATATTCTGTTGAGTAAATGTAGCATATTTTCATTATCTATTCATCTATTGATTGACATTTAGGCTGTTTTCAATTTCTGGCTTTTATGAATAAGAATGCAATGAGCATGGATGAACAAGTGCCTTTGTAGTAAAATGTGGAGTCCTTGGGTATATAGCCAAGAGTAGAATAGCTGGATCTTGACAAAGATCTAGTTTCAGCTTTCTGAAGAACAACTGTACTGGTTTCCATAATAATCATATCAATTCACATTTCTAACAGTAATAGATAAATATTCCTCTTTTTCTACAATCTTGCTAGCATGAGCTTTCATTATATTAATCTTGGCTATTCTGATTAGTCAAAGAGGAATCTCAAGTAGTTTTGATTTGAATTTCCCTGATGACTAAGGATATTGAACATTTCTTTGTGTTCTTAACTATTTGTGTTTTATCTTTTGAGAACTCTCTGTTTAGTGATGTATCCCATTTATTAGTTGGGTTATTTGTTTTCTTAATATCTAGTTTTTTGGGTTTTTTTAGTTCTTTACATATCTTTGCTATCAACCCTCTATCAGAAATGTAATTGATAAAGATCTTTTTTCCATTTTGTAGGCGGATGACTTGTGGGAAAGATGATGTCCTTTGCCACACAGAAGCATTTCAACTTCATGAAGCCCTATTTATTAATTATAGTCTCAGTGATTGTATAAACAGGATCCTGTTCAGAATGTCTTCTTTTGTGCCAATGAGTTCGAGACCACTTTCTGCTTTCTTTTCTATTATATTCATGATATCTGGCCTTATGTTGGGTCTTTGATTCATTTGGAGCGTTTTTTTTTTGTAGAATGATTAATATGGATTTATTTATGTTCTTCTATATGCAGCTATCTAGTTTGACCAACACCATTTGTTGAAAATATTGGTTCTTTTTCCAGTGAGTATTTTGTGCTTCTTTGCAAATATATATAAAAAAATAAGTGTTTATGTGTGTGTGGACTTATGCCTGGGTCTTTAATTCAATTCTACTAGCCCATGTATCTGTTATCATGCCAATATTATGCTGTTTTTATTACTACAGCATTGTAGTACAATTTGAAATCTGGGATGGAAATACCTTTAGCAGTTCTTATTATTCAGGGTTTTGTTTTTGTTTGTTTGTTTGTTCGTTTGTTTTTGCTATGCTGGAATTTTTGTGTTTCCATGTGAAGCTGAAAATTAAGTTTTCAGTTTCTGTGAAGATTTGTGTTGGCATTTTGGTAGGGATTTTATTAAATATTTAAATTGCTTTTGATAGTATAGCCATTTTCACTATAATCCATGAGCATGGTATATTTTTCTAATCTTCTAATGTCTTCTTCAATGTCTTAGTTTTTATTATACAGGTCTTTCACTTGCTTGGGTAAAGTTATCCCATTTTTTGTTTTGTTTTGTTATGTTTTCTCTCTCTCTTTTGGGAAAGTGTCTGTTTGTTTGGATGGTTGATTGGTTGGTGTTGGTTTGTTTTTCTGATTTATTTTTCAGTGTGTTTGTCGTTAGAATATAGGAGGGTTACTAGCTTTTGTATCCTACTTCTTTGCTGAAAGGGTTTACTAGTTGTAGAAGTTTCCTGTTGGAGTTCTTAGGATCTTTCATGTATAAAATCAAATCATCTGCAAATAATGATTTTTTTGTATCTCTTTGATCTCTTCAGTTGTCTTAATGCTCTAAGACTTTAAATATTAAATAGGTATGGAGAGTGGACAACTTTGTCTTCCTCTGATATTAATGAAAATGTTTTAGATTTCTCTTTGTTTATATTGATGTTGTCTATATGCTGACTGTGAATCACCTTTCTTATGCTGAGATGTGTCCTTTGTATCCCTAGTCTCTAGGATTTTCACCATGGCTGGTGTTGGATCTTGTCAAAGATCCTTTCTATATCTAATGAAATGATCATGTGGTTTTTGCTTTTCAGCTTGTTCGTATGGTGTGTCGTACTTATAGATTTATATATGTTGAAGTATCTATAAGATGAAGCCTACTTAATCATGGTAGATGATCATGTGCATGTGTTCTTGGATTAGATTATATTGAGGATTTTTGTATCTATGTACATAAGGAATATCGGTCTAAAATTTGGGAGGGGGGAGTCTTGATGTTGTCAGAACAGATAGAATTCTGTTCTGAATCCATCTGGCCCTGGGTGGTTTTCTGGTTGGGAGACTTTCAATTACTGCTTGTACTTTAGTAGGGGTTATAGGTAGGTTTAAATTGTTTATCTGATCTTGACTTAACTTGGTAGGTCCTATATATCAAGAAATTAACTTATTCCTTTTATGTTTTTTCCAGTTGGTGGAGTACAGATTGTTAAAATATATTCATATGGAGCTGGAGATATGACTCAGAGGTTAAGAGCACTGATTGTTCTTTCAGAGGTCCTGAGTTCAATTCCCAGCAACCACATGATGGCTCACAACCATCTGTAATTGGATCTGATGCCCTCTTCTGGTATGTCTGAAGACAGCGACAGTGTACTCACAAAGATGAATAAATAAATCTTTAAAAAATATGTTCATATGGTTCTCTGGATTTCCTTGGTGTCTAATGTGATGGCCCTCCCATTTCATCTCCAATTTCATCAATTTGAATCTTCTCTCTCTATCTTGTAGTTAACTTGGATAAGAGTTTTTCAGTCTTGTTGATATTCTCAAAGAGCCAACTCTTTGTTTCAATGATTCTTTGTATTGATTTTGTTTATTTTTTCTTGTTTCTTTTTCATTCATTTGAGCTTCCAGTTTAACTGTGTTGTCTACCCTTTTGGGCTATTATTTATTCCCTTTGTTCTGAAGCTTTCTGGTGTGCTTCTAAGTTGCTAATATGAGGTCTCTTCAGTTTGTTCGTTTGTTTGATTGTATGTGCACTTACTGCTTTGATCTCATCTCTTTGAACTGGCTTCATTATGTCCTATAGGTTTGAGTATGTTTTGTTCTCATTTTTATTAAATACTAGAATTTTTCATTTTATTCATTTCTATCATGACCAACTTTCATCCAATAGTGAGTTGGTCTGTTTGCTTAAGTTGGTATACTTTCTGTTGTTGACATACAGCTTTAATTTTGTGGTCAGATAGGATGGAAGGTGCTATTCCAAATTTTTTTTTACATCCTTTGAGACTTTCTTTGTATTCAAGTATGTAGCTAATTTTTAAGAAAGTTCTATGAGCTGCTAAGAAAAAAATACATTCTTTTGTGTTTGGGTGCCCTTCTGTTTGGTGAGTAAATGTTTAGGATTGCAATAACCTTTTGGTGGATTTTCCATTTAATGAGTATATAATGTTCTTTCATATATCTTTTAGTTATTTTTCAGTTTTAAGTTTATTTTGTCAGATATTAAAATGCCTATACCTGATTGCTTCTTAGAACTATTTGTTTGGAATATTTTTTCAATTCTTTTGCCCTGACATTGCATCTACCCTTTTTTGTAAGGTGTGTTTCCTGTAAGCAGAAAAATGATATATCCTGTTTTCCAACTTACTTTTTGTTCTAACTTTTTATTATAGAATTGAGACTATCAATATTTACAGGTATCAATAAGCAGGGTTTATTGATTTCTATTATCTAGTTATGATGTGGATACCCTTCTTTTGATTTAATGTTCTATGATTATTTAATCTCTTGCATTTTATTGAATGTGGTTAACCTCTTCAAGTTAAAGTTCTTCTGTTAACACCTTCTGTGGGGCTAGATTTGAAGGTAGATAGTGTTTAAATTTGATTTTACCACAGGACATTTTTCTTTCTCCATCTACTGTGATTAGTAGTTTTGCTGGGTATCATCTGGGCTATAGCAGTCTAGATTGATATTTGTGGTCACTCAGATATCTACACCATATATCTAGAACCTTCTGGCTTTCATAGTCTCCAATGAGAAGACAAGTGTTATCCTTATTTATGCCCCTTTTTATCTTTTTTCTCCTAAAGCTAATATTCTTTCATTGTTATATAGTTTAGCGTTTTGATATTTCGCATGTATCTTGACCCTTGGTAGATACCACTTTCTTTAGGTTGAGAAATTTTCTTCTATGATTTTGTTCAAAATATTTTCTGTGGCCTTGACCTGGGTTTCTTCTTCTTCCTCTATTCCTAATATTTATAGATCTGGTCTTTTTATATTGTTCTAGATTTTCTGAATGTTTTGTGCCTGGAATTTTTCAGAATTAACATTTTCTTTGACTGAACTACTTATTTCTTCTACCTTGACTTCAGTGCCTGAGATTTTTCTCGTCCATGTCCTGCACTCTGTGCTTGTGGCTTAAGTCTGATGTTTTTGTTTGACTTTCTATAGTTTTCATTTCTAGTTTTATCTTAATTTGCATTTTCTTTAGGGAGTCTACTTCTTTAATAAATTGTATCTTGATGTTGTAATTTTTTATTATTTCATTCAAATGTTTGTTTGTTTTTACAAATGTCATCAAGAGATTAATCATGTTGTCTTTAAGGCCCCTGAACGTATTTACAATTGCTGCTTTGAAGTCCTTGTCTCGTGCTTCAGCAATATTCTATTTCTCAGGGTCTTCTGTAGAAGGATCACTGAGTTCTCAGAAAGTCCTGCTGTTTGGGTGGTCAATATTTGTGGCTTTGCTCTGGTGCCTAGGTATCTAGAGTTATGACATTTGAGGTGATTCTGGTGTTGGTGTCTAGTCTTGCCTTTTTTCAGTTGGTTTTCCATTCAATAGTTTCTTTTACCCTGTGTGGATCTGAGACAGATATGGTGGGTGTGGTTTCCCTGGTAGAGAATGCTTTTGTAGGTTGGTGGGTGACAGAGAGGAGTAGAGATGGCTAGAAGAGTCTGAGAGGGCTTCCTGCCCACACCAAGGGGAAGGGTCCTCAGGAAGTTAGACATGTGACAAGAGAATGGGATCCCTGAATTGTAGGAAGACAAAGAATAATCTGGAGAGATGGGGATGAAAAGGCTAGGGGGGATCCTGGGTCTGAACTAAGAGTTGGAGTCTCTAGTACATGGATTTGAGGTAGGGGAAAAGGCATCTCTAAGTAGGCTGCTACAGTCCTGGGGTGAGACAGGAAGAAGCATAATGGTGGACAGGATGGAGAGACAAAATTGACCATCAGGGTCCCAGGCTAGAAGGAAGGTCTGAAAGGGTCCACAGGATGGAGCACAGCTCAGTCTACAGTAAGGTTGTGGCAGAGTCTCTGGGCTGTGGCTAGTTTGGTCTTTTTCCACAATATTAAGTTGCATTTTTAGGTCATTTATTTGTGCTCTTTCTGATTTTTTTTTAATGCAGGCACTTAGTACTTTAAATTTTCCTGTTAGAACTGCTTTTAATGTGTCTCAGAGGTTTCTCTGTGTTGTTTTCATTTTCATTTGGTGCAAGGAATTAAAATACTGTTTTCTTGCTTTCTTCTTTGACCCATCCATCATTCAGTAATGTGTTGTTTAATCCCCATGAGTTTTTGTTTTAACTAGAGGGTTTTATTTTCTGTTCATTTTAAGCATTATTGAGTAATGGTCAGATAGTATACACAGAGTTGTTTCATTTTTTTTTAAATTTGTTTAGCTGTATCTTGTGTGTTAGTATCTGGTCTGTTTTACAGATGCTTCCAGGGGTTGCTAAGTAGATTGTGTATTCTTTGATGCTTGTGTGAAATAATCTTAGATTTCTTCCAAGCCCATTTGATGTATGACGTCACTTAATTGTGGGTTTTCCGCATGTATTTTTTTCGTCTTGGAGAAAGTGGGATGCTAGAATCACCTACTTAGTACTGAGCTAGAGTTAGTCTGTAAATGTTTAGTAGTATGTTTTTTATGAAATCAGGTACACTGAGAGTTCAGTGCCCATATGTTTAGGATTGTGATGCCTTGTTGATTACATTACAATGAATGAAGTGCCCTTTGTCTCTTCTGATTGCTTTTACTTTGAACTCTATTTTGTCAGATGTTAGGGTGGTGATATCTGCATTTTGCCTGGTCCCATTTGCTTGAAACTCTTTCTATCCTTTTCTATAAGTAGGTGCTTATCTTTGAAGCTAAGATGAATTTTATATAGATAATAGAAAGATATGGTTTTTTTAAAAAACCCTTTTATTTGTTCTTTATGAATTTTACATTGTATACCACAGTCCCATTTATCTCCTCTTTCCCTTTATCCAACCTCCATCCTTGCAACCTCCTCCCATCAAAGAAAAAAAATCTCCTTGTGGAAGCTGTAGTGTCACAGTGTGTCCCACAGTATACCATTGTCCATACTTCTTTGCTTGCAAATGCACATTTCAACAACTTGTTGCTCTGGTAGGAGGCCTCTGGCTTCTGCTCTTCTATCTGGGTCCTCACCTCTCAGATATCCTATTGTTGCCCTGTGTCATGGAGATCCTGTAGGACTGAGCACTCCATTCATTTCAGCAGTTCAGTTGGGTAGATGTTGGGGTGGGCCAATCCAAAGCTCTGGATTTGAGCCTAGGAGGTATCTGAGCTGATCAGCCCATTGGCTCTCCCACTCTCATACCCTTTGGGCTGGCTCACATGTAAATCCCTACCAAGAAGCAGGGCCTACTGTCTCAAGTGTTACAGCTGGGGAGAGATATGGACAGTTGTCCCACTGGCATGACCATAGGGCCAGCTCTCCTATCTGCCATAGATGCTAAGGGGAGGATGGCATCTCTCCCTCATCTGGCACCACCATCCAGTAGACAAGAAACAGGACTGACTTTCTCATGCTCATACCCTCAGGCTGGTTCATCCTTGCCATCAGGGTCACCTCTACTGTGCTGCCCATGTCTGTTTGGTCTTTAGGGGTAACAGATTCCCTCTGTTGCAGGGCCACAAACCCAGGCATAGATCCAGTGACAGCACAAGCTAGGACCCAACCATGGTCCCAGGTGGCATCACAGATACTCCTCACTACTCTTGAATCTCCAGTTCTTCCTCGCCTTATTGTGCCCACATCCTTCTCTTTCTTTTTCCTCTTCTTTTTCTTTCTCTTCTATGTCACGATCACTTATTTACTCCTCTGAGTACAATGGGGACTCTGAGTGTCTGGGGTTGGCTCAGAAGTGTTCTCAGGCGTGCAGTGCCCTGTTTGGGCATTATGGAGCTAGGCAAGGCATAGTCTACCCCACTCTGCCTCCAGCAGGGCACCAGACTGGCTGGTGTTCATCCCAGGCTAGCTCTCTGTCCCTGTCTGAGTGGGCCCTTTGTGAGGGTTGTCTAACTCAGGCTCACTCCTGCCTGGGAGCCTGTCCTGGCCTGCCTGGTGGTCATCTCAGACCACTTTTACTCAGAGAGCGTTAGGCTACTAATCATTCAGATGTTCATAGGTCAGGTGAGTCTTTCAAATCTATCTTCATTGAAGGTTGAATTCTCTTCAATATTCCTATCTCTTTACTAAATTCAGTTTTCTTTTCTTCTTTTTCCTCCTAATATTTTGAAATAGAATTTCTCTGTGTAGTCTTGGAGCTCACTCCATGGACCAGGCTGGCCTTGAACTCACAGAGATCTGCCTGCCTCTGCCTCTTGAGTGCTAAGCTTAAAGACATGCTCCGCCACTGCCTGACTTGAGTTCCGTTTTTAAATCCCAGTTTGTCCTTGACACTTCACTCAGTAGTACATTTGTCTTTCCTTGGACATTGTCCAGGAACTTATTGGTCATCGCTTTAAGTTCACGAAATCCCCCCCTTCGTCTTCTTTTAATTTCTTGAAATCTTGGATCAATTTCATGATTGTTCTTTTAAATTCTGCGGTATAGGGTTCATCTAGGTTAATTCTCATTGGAAAACATTTTAGTGGGACTAAGCATTTGGAGAAGAACATATTGTTTTGACATTTCACATTGTATGTGCTTTATGATGTAACCTGTGCATATAGACTTCTTTTTTTGGTTGTATGTCTGATGTGGGATTCTAGCTTGCCTCAGGTAAGGATGATATAATCCAAAGCTGAGCCTGACAGAGTGAGGCAGTACTTGGTTCTCTTATTTCTTTGCAACAACCAAGGTTGCCTATTGGTTTTGAAGATGGAGCTAAGATAATAAATGTATACTGTAATAAGCCATACATTATGTTTTGAGTATTTTGTTATAACAGAAACAGGAAAGTGATATGATGCAGGTTCTCCTTTAGCTCCTGATTTTCTTTATGTCTTTTTGTTTTGTTTTTGTTTTATACACTGACCTTAAGTTAGTCAACCATTTTAAATTTGTTAGTTCTAGTAGCTTTTTTCCCTAAAGCCCGTCACAATGAGGGTCCCCTTTTTTCTGTTTCTTGGCCTGCTATGCTGTCATCTCTAGTTCAGAGTTGGGTGGGAGTAGTGATAGTGAGCACCATTATCTTGTTCCTGATCTATATGGGGAATGGCCAGCCTCTCCTTACTACACATGATGGAACCTATGTGTTCTCAGACGTTGTATTGGGGATTGAACCTTTAGCTTCACACAGTCTAAGCAAACGCTCTGCCACTGAGCTGGATCCCAGCTCATCTTTTTTGTAAGTTATTTTTATTAATTTGAAACTTTCTGTTATTTTCAGTTCTCTGAGAGGTTATTTTTCCATTAAAAACACACATTGGGTAGTTTTAAAATTATTTTGGAGGGTCATTTATTGAGATCATCATATGGTCTTCTTGTTTTTTAATGTAATAGAATATAGTAATTGACTTTGAAGGGTAAACCAATCTCCTATTCATAGAATAAACTCACTCCAGTTTGCCATGATATGCTTTCCTTTCTGTTTATGTTGCTTCAATGTTCAAAATTGTATGAATAGTTAATTTATCATAATAAGGGAAATTGCTCTGTCATTTTCCTATCTTGCAATGATTTTGTTATGTTTCAATACATACTGTATAGCAGGCCAATACTAGCCCCAGATAATTAATACAGAAATATTAACTTCACTTCAATTTTCTAAAAGAGTTTGAATAGAACTGATGTTACTTTTTACTAAAATGACTGGTAGAGTTCGCCAGTGTGGTCTTCTGAGCCTGGAGATGTCAATGTGACATGGTTTTAAACAATAAATTTAATTTCTTTAATAGAGGAGAACTACTCAGGTTGTCTGTTTCTTAGTGAATGAATTTTGACTGTGTCTTAGGATTTTTGAAATTTCATATAATTAATTGATATGAAGTTGTTTATGACATTTTCAGTTTATCTTTTTATTGTTCATTGTATCACTTATTATGCCATATTTGATATAAATTTGAAACAGAATATAAATATGTATCTCAGGCTATTCTCAAAAATATGATAACTTTGTCTCTGCCTCACCAAGCTGGGATTATAAGCATGTACAAACACAAGTGGCTCTTAGCCCTTGTATTGGTCATTTGTATCTTATTTCCTAATCAATCTAATTACAGTGTTCTTAATTTCAACAATCTTTTAAAAACAGCCACATTTTTCCTTTTGTTTTTCTGTTTTTAAATGTTTTCAATTAATTTATTTCTACCTTCTTTATTATTCCTTTTATTCTGACCACTTTGGTTTTTAAAACCGATTGTTTTCATTGTATAAGTTTATAGAACAAAGAGGGGTAATTTGATAATATATATGTGGTAGGTTACCTTTCCACTTCCTTAAACACTTGCCTACTTCAATTTGCTCTTTTATCTCCTTGTTCTATACATGGTGATTTCAGTTCTCTTTGACACATTTCTTTTTTAATTTTAATTTTGAGATTATAACATAATTATAACATTTTCCCTCCAGACCCTCCCTTAGACCCTCTTTACTCTCTTGCAAATTCATGGCCTTTTTTTTTTTGCTTTAATTTGCTCTCTCTCTGTCTTTCTCTGTCTCTCTGTCTCTCTCCCTCTCCCTCTCCCTCTCCCTCTCCCTCTCCCTCTCCCTCTCT
>NW_021604564.1:19605570-19631038 GCF_004785775.1 Grammomys surdaster | reverse complement strand
CCCCCCTCACCCCCCCGCTCTCGGCTTTTCCCACTCCCCCCCCTCCCGCTCCCTCTCCCCCTCCCCCTCCCTCCCTCTCCCTCTCCCTCCCCCTCCCCCTCCGCCCCCTCTCTCTCTCCTGAAAATAACCTGTTCAGACTATATGTTATTCATAAATGTTTCAGGGCTAACCATTTTGTTTTAGAAAACCAAATTCCAGTGCTCTTCCCTGGAGAAGAGTGCTTCCCCACTCTCAGTGTTCCTTCCTTGCCTGTAGTTCTTTCTGTGGGATTGAGGGCTCTCGGCTTTTCCCAGTCCACTTTGGCATGTCTATTGGTGCCATTCTGTTCAACTCCTGTTTAAGGAGTCATGCTGGTAAGACTTTAGAGGTGAAGCTTCTATCACTACTAGCAGACACAATCTCATAGTAAATCTCCTAATTCTGGTTCTTACAATCTTTCTGCTCCCTGTTCTTCAGTGTTCCCGAGCCTTTGGTGCAGAAGTGTTTTGTAAATGTGTACACTGGGACTGAGTTCCACAATTCTGCATTTTGATACATTGTGGCTTTCTGTGGAGACCTCTGACTGTTGCAAAGAAATCTTCCTTGATTAGCTCTGAATATACACTTCTGTAGGTACAAGGACAAAGGTTTAGATGGTCAGGGATTACGGTGGTTTAATAAATTAGTGATTGTAGGTTCTTCTCCAATAACCACAGGTTCACAAGCATTAAGTAGTTAGCTATGTTTCTAGTATTAGTCATGGTTTTCTTCTTGTTTATTGGGTCTTAAGTCTAATTAGAGAGTTGTTGGTTACTGTCAAAGTATGTGTGCCACTACTACACTCTTATGATTACCATGCTATTCTGGTCACTGATGTAGTTCACATGTGTCACATTCTAGTACCATGAAGGGTAGTCCTCAGTGAAGAGGTATTCAATTCAGTTCTAGCTCAGGGTCCTCTGTGCCTTTTCAGTTCTGAAGTGCATGGCATCTTCAGCAATAGATATTTACCTTCCACTTCTGGGGGCAACAACAATAAACTGTATGTCTGGGGAGTCTCTTGGACAGCCATGACCAACAACTCTAAAGAAGGCTTCTTGTGCCTGGTATTGGGGGTTTTGTTAGGTGGTCTTTGGCCCTTGAAGAAAGCATTGTCAGCCTAGATGAGAAAATTTATTTAGATTCTTTAAGTGGATTTATACAGAGAATTGTGTGTATTATGTTTTTTTTAAATAAATAGTAAATAGTGTGATTCCTTATAACTTTTTCAGTTATTTTTATCCTCTTTCTTCTGTATTTACCTTCTTCCCTGCTCCATAAACAACCCCTTTTTCCCGTCACCTTGGTGGAATCGTTTATACCCTGCTACTCCTCTTTACACCCTTTATTTTAAATATGATGTTCAGCACTACAAATTCTCTCAGCTGTTCTAGAAACATCTCAGTACATCTTGACAGGACAGAGGTTTGTTTTCTTTCAGTGGAACATTCAGACTTTATTTAGATTTTTCTAGCACATGTATTATGCTAGAAACTGTTTTGTTTCTAAATATTGGGGGGTTTCCAGTCATTTCTATGTTATTGATTTTTAATTTAACTCTGTTTTATTCTGAGAACACTTACTTGTATGATTTGAAAATTTAAGGTGCCTAGGACCTGGTTTATGGCTCATAACATGGCTTGAACATGTTGTATTTTACTTGAAAAAAAAATACCTTCTTTTTTTGTCATTGGTTGGATGTTCTACAAATGTTGTTATTTAAAAACCTTCAAAAAAGCATGCATACGTGTGTGCGTATCTGTGTGCGTATCTGTGTGCGTATCTGTGTGTGTGTGTGTGTGTGTGTGTGTGTGTGTAGGTCAGGAAGAACTTGTGAGTTAGTTCTTTTCTCTCACTGTGTATGTTCCAGGGATCAAACTTAGATCATCAGGCTTGGTGGCAAGTTCCTTTGCCCAATGAACTATCTTCTGAGCCCCTACAAATGCTGTGTAAATCAAGTTAACCATTTGCCCCTATGAATTGATAAAATCAGACATATAGTCTATACATTTTCTTATAACCTGTGTAAACCTATGCATGCTATAGATTTCCTCCTTCCTTTGTATATCATTTAAGATAATTATTTAAATTTCAACTACATATTGTGGATTTATTTAAATAAATTATTTTACAACTTATTTATGTTTTATTTTTAGTTCTATCAGGTTTCCCCCATGTAGTTTAAAGGTATATTAGTTGAATAAACATTTAATATCATTATATCTGTATGCTGATATATATGAGCTTAATATTAATATAGTGGTTCCTGCTTTCTTTTCATTTCTGTTAGCATGATATATCATTTTATTTTTAAATTATTTGTGTGTTTTTATATTAAGCTAGTTTATAGTAGATAACACACTTGAGTTTTATTTTTTCCCCAGTTTAATGGTTAGTAACAGGAGCCATTTGTGAGTCTGTGTTTCTTCTTAAGACTTGTTCTTTGTAGTCATTTTGGGTGATTACTTCACTGCCTAAGCTTTCCCATGAACAGGCACTAATCACGTCTTGGCCACAAACTCAATGAAGACTCTGGAAAGTTACACATATTCCTCTCTTGCTTGGTTCTCTGTAAAATGCAACCACCTCAGTTTCACAGATTGTCCACACCATTTCCCAGTTTCTTCAGCTTCGGACAGCAAGCCATGGTTGGATGTATCGTGTTTGTTTCTTTCGCCTTGCTCTTCCTGATCCCAGTGTCTAACACTTTGCTTAACCTGATGCGTTTCGTGTTTTTCTTCCATCATGCCTTGCAGAGGCTTATGTAGCTCTTGGTACTTCCCCTTCATTGGAAGGGGAAAGTTCAATTGTCACTATTTTAATTTTCCTTATTTTTAATGACAACAGCATGTAAACAGACATTCAAGGGCTGACAAGATGGCTGGTAGAAGCCCTTGCCACCAGTGCTTTACAACTTGAGACTGAGCTCAGGACCCGTATGAATGAAGGAGAGAACAGACAGGCACACTGCAAGTTGTCTTCTGGCCTCCACTGTGGTGACACTGTGATATGTACAGCCCCCCACCCCGTGCACATACAAACACATACAGAATGAACACATGTTAAGAAAATAGATACTTAGTTACTTATAAATTATCTTTTTCATATCTTCCAGTATTTTTTATTTATATGTTTTTATAATAATTTGTAGGAGTACTCAAGAGGCAGAGAAAGCCAGATCTCTGACTTCTAGGACAGCCAGGGCTATATGGAGAATCCCTATCTCAAAAAAACTCAAACTCAAACAAATAGACAAAATGACAACAGCAAAAGGCACGGGGATGGCGGCATGTAAATTAGGAACTGAGAATTAGTTCCCAGGGCACATTCAGAAAGACCCAGAAGATTTGTCATGATGAAAAGGTCAGAGGATGGGGGGTCATAATGAATAGCACAGGAGGAGACACCAGTGCGAGGTATGCCATAAGGGACTAATAATTTAACATCCAGGGATAAAAACAACAACTGCAAGACTAGAATGATGAAGTTCATAGTCAGTCTTGATTGCCAAAGATAAATACATTGTGTGAAGATTTGGGGTTATTTAGCCAGAGTGTCCCACAGGCAAGGATCTAATAGTCCAGAGGTGCAGATACAACAGACTAGAAATTCCCTTTGTGAGATTCCATTAAGGAGAAGGATTCGCATGGAAATGAGTGGAGTATTTTAAAGAGAAGGAGAAGAAATTCACAAGGCAGAGAAGCACTGAGAATAGACCTGTGAGGCAGGCACAAGAAAGCCAAACAATGCACCTGGGCTTCTCCTAGCATTGGCCAAGGCAAAAGCCCCTATCCCTTGGCAGGAGATTGACAAGTCCTACCCTCAGGCCACACCCACAACCTCAAACCCAGCTGCAGTTTTTGGTAAGACAGTGATTTCTCCAAGGAAAGGAATCCTCACTATGTGTCACTCAGCAGTGGCAGGTGTTCATTTTCTTTTGAATGATCTTATACTTTAAAACTGAGCGGTTCTGAGGGCCCAAGAACAGGGAAAAACTTAAAATTCAAAGAGTTCAAAGGTAACCAGCCACAGCCCCAGGACAGGAAGACAACTGTGGGGACCACAGGAAGGCCAGCTGAAAGTGCACGCTGCAGGAGGCCCAACTGAGGCAGCAGGGTCCATAATCCTATTGCTGGAGGTAGCCAACATCAACACAGGAGTTTGATTGCTCTAAGCCTGATGTCAATGGATGGAGTAGCTTATAGAACCACCTATGTATCCTGTGCGGCTGTAGAGCCCGAGAACTCTGAAGCACATCCCTACAGCAGAATGAGTAACTTCGAAGATCTGGAAATCATGGAGTCAGTCCTTTGCCTGTGTGCATCTCAGTGCGGTGACTGCTCTCCACTCTGACTGCTCTTGGGAGACAGTCTTAATGATAATGTTAACTGCCCCCAGTGGTATGACCTGAGGAGTCCCTGGAGGTGAGAACCTGCCCACCCCATCCAGTGAGAAGCTAAATGTCACCAGCACAGTACTCCTCCCGTGTAGAAAGAAGGAAAGCCACCTAAGTGAAGACAGCTCTGGTGAGTATTAAACACACGTCCAGCATGTTCAACAACAGCACAACACACGGGAAAGACATGAGTCCGCAAGTTCAGCAGTCCCGCACCTGCGTACAACTGGCAACCTCTAACTTTCAAAGACACAAAAAGAAACAGTCTACCATTTCAATCTCCTCTTTCTCCCCCTTCATTTTCTCCTTTTTCTTCTTTTTTTTAAATTAAACCTTATGCAGTAGTTTCACTTTTTGTATTTAAGCCTTTTTGATATTGTCTTATTTGTGGTGCTGGAGATCAAACCCAGGGCCTTGTGCATGCATAGTAAGACTCTACCACCCAGCTACACACCAGACCCCTGTGCCTTTAAAGAAATGAAATTATTAAGTCTGTGAGAATTTCATGCAAGACATTTTTATCATATTCATTCCCGCCTCCAATGCCTTCAGGAACTCCCACCTCCCTAACTACCCATCAAGTTTAGTTTCATTTGGCCCCATTTGCCAGTTGATGGTCTTAGTGACCTTGCTCCTGGTGTCCTGCTTACAGAGTCCCTCTCTGTGTCGTCTTAGTTACTTATCAACTACTATGACACAATAACATGACCAAGGCAACTTCTCAAAGAAAGGATTTAATTTAGGGCTCACAGTTCCAGAGGGTTAGAGTTCACAATCACAGGAAGGAGCACAGCAGCGAGCAGACATGGAGCTTGGAGTGCTGGCTGAAAACTTACTTTTCCATCTGCATCCTAGAAGCAGGAGAATGTTAACTTAGGATGGCTTAGAATGAGATTTTGAAACCTCAAAGTCAGTCTCCTGTGGCACATCTCCTCCAACAAGACCACACTTCTTAGTCCTTTTCAAACAGTTCCTCCAATTGAGGACCAAGTATTTAGACATATGAGCCTGTGAAGGCCATTCTCATTCCAAGCACCACAAGTGTCTATAAGTTCAAGTGTTGTGGTAGTTTGGATGAGATGTCCCCTGTAGCATTGGCCCTTTAAAAAGGATGCATAGTTTGGGTAAGATTAGGAGATGTTGCCTTTCTGGAGGAAACATGTCAAAGGGGAGTAAGGAAACTTGAGGTTTCAAAGTTATGAGCCAGTTCCTTCTCACCATCTTCTTTGGCCAATCTTTCTAGCCCATCCCCACTCTATTGTGACTTCCCATTGCCACTACATTTGATTGCCATGTAGTCTGCCTACTTTCTTCCTTTACCTTCTCTATTCTGATCTCTCCAGGTACTCTTAGACTTGGTGCTGCCTGCCTATCTCCTCCTCTTCTTCTAGTCCACTCCATCTTCTTTGAACTCACTGCCTTCTTTGGCCAGAGCCAGGGTACCCCCTAATTCTGCCTCTGCTGCTCTAAATGGATTTAGATATTAAGTCTTGCTTAAGATAACTCCAGTGTCTTCCTCTACCTGTCAACACATGGCCCACTCAACTTTCTGCACCAGTATCCCGCTGCTTGGTGTATGAGCCCAGAGCTACAACTAGAACTTCAGAATTTGAACCCTCTACCCTAGAGTGACGCCAAGACTGAAAATCAGGCACCTTTCTTTTGGTGTATAACCTACCTGTTCAAATGGGGAAACAGCAACCGAAGACCTGAGATAGAAATGCCAAGAAACATGGCTACCTAGAAAAACTCAAGAAATCAAACAAAACCTTACAACCAAGTCTCACCAGCAGACCAAAAGAAATAGAAGACAAAATTTCAGTTCTTGAAGAAAAAGTAGAAAAAAAAAAGAATAATTCAGTCAAAGAAAACGTTAAGCCAAAACTCCAGACATTCAGGAAAATTGGGACAGTATCAAAAAACCAAACATACAAATAAGGTATAGATGTAGGAGAAAAAAACCATTTTAACAAAATCATTGAAGAAACTTTTCCTAGTGTAAAGAAAGAGATGTCCATCAAGCTGTGAGAGGAACATTAATGAGACTCTGTATGACACATAGTTATCAAATATACACCTGAACAGATCAAATGAATAAAGAAAGGATATTAAAAGCTGCAATGGAAAAGGACTAAGTCACATATAAATGCAGGCTAGTTAGAATACCATTAGACTTCAGTAGAGACACTAAAAGCCAGAAGGGCCTGGACAGATGTTCTACAAACTCTGAAAGGGTACAGATACCAGCCCAGATTACTATTCTTCACCAAAGGCTGAATAACAATCAATGGAGAAATAATAAAATTCATGATTAAAACAAATTTAAACAATTCTTGTCTACCATTCCAGGTATGCCAAAGATACTAGGAGGAAAACGTAAGTATGAAGAGAGTAATAACTACCCCCAAGAGGACAGGAGGAACAAATAGTTTCAGAGTAATTAATCAAAAGAGGAAAAATACCTCAACAACAAAATAACAGGAATTAATAAATACCATTCAATCATATCTCTTAATAATAATGGTCTTCCTTAATAAAAAGACACAGACTACAGACTAACAGATTAAATTTGAAAACAGGATCCACCTTTCTGCTCCTCCCATGGAACATACATCAATGTCAAGGGTAGACATCATCTCTAGGTAAAGGATGGAAAAGGTGTAGAGCAAATGGAGCCTAGAAGAAAGCAGTTGTAGCTCCTGCAATATCTCACAAAATAGACTTCAAACCAAGATTAATCAGAGACAGGAAAGGACACTAAATACTCACTATAGGAAAAGTCCACTTAGAGGACATTACAATTCTAAACATCTATGTACTAAACAGAAGGGCACCCAAGTTCTTGACAGAAGCAGTGTTAGGTATGAACCCACATACTGACCCTCACACAGTGATAACAATGGACTTGAGAACAGCACCCTCCCCAATGGATAGGTCATTCAGATGAAGACTAAACAGTGAAATTTATTCCACCCAAACACCTCCTATCATCTGCTATCTGCTTTGATTTCTTTCTTCCTTGTCTTAAAGTTTTTATTGTACAAGACATTGGCTTGCTTGGTAAGAAAGAGTAATCACAAGCTATTTTGTCGGGAGCATTATGAAAACTAAGTAGTCTTCACTGTATCCTTGTCATTTGTAATTAGGAAGGCTACTGATTTTCTGTTTCCCTTTGTATCCTGCTACTTTGCTGAAAGTGATTACCAGTCATGGAAGTTTCTTGGTGGAGTCTTTAGGACCTTTAATGTATAAAATCATATCATCTGCTAATAAGTATACTTTGATGTCTTCCTTTCTTATTTGTGTCCCCTTAATTTCCTTCTGTTGTGTTATTGCTCTAGCTAAGACTATATTGAACAGCTGTGGACAAAGTGGACAACCTTGTCTTGTTCTTGATTTATAGAGACCAGAAAATTAAACATGACTTCATCTCAGATAATTCAATATTAGGAAAAAGATATCAATATATGAAGCATTTTTGAAACACTAAAACAATGAATATAAATAGTATCTTATTAATGTTAAGTTTTCAGCTTTTGAAAATTTCACCAGGGGATTGGAGACATGACTCAGAAGCTAAGACCCCCAATCAGCTTCTCAGTACCCAGTTGTGCATCTTATAACCACCCATAGTGAACTGTAGTGCCTGGAGAATCTGATACCTTCAGCCTCTCATGAACACATACCGACATTCAAGATCATAGATATACACATAATTTAAAATTGAAAAAGTAAACAATTAAAAATAAAATTGTACTGGGATTAAATGGACCTCCTCATTCTTTGGAAATATTCACTTATTTGAAAAATGATGTCATATGAAATGTACAGAAAACAAAAATGGATGAAATGTTAAAAATTCATAAGTTGGGCAAATGATGACTTTAACTTTGTATAACATTGAGTAAGTGGAACTATATTACAAGTAAATAAATTTAGTACAAATATCTAAAAGTGAAACAAAATAAGTAAAGAGAAAGGATAAAAGCATTTAAGCCAAGAAATCAGTTAATAAAATTGTGAACACACACGCGCACACGCACACGCACATGCACACGCACACACACACAGAGTTCTAAAAGGTAAATTAGAAGGATTGGAAATGATATACAATGACCAAGAACTTGGTTAGCAAGTGCAAGGCACACAGTAAAGACCTTATAATTCTATGAACTGCTGGAACTTGTGAAAGAGCCAATCCTGCAGATCCAATGTTTCAGGATCTCCACAACACAGGGCAACAACAGGATATCCAAGAGGAGTCCTGGTGAGGGTCAGTATTGATGGTGTAGCAGAAGCGAGAGGCCTCAAACCGCACCAGTGATTCATTGCAATGAACATTTACAAGTAAAGCAGTTTGGGCAAAATGTGTACTGTGTGGCACACTGACACACCACAGCTTCCATGGTAAGATGGTTTTACCATTATCTATTTTTTATTTTTATGCTTTGTTTTCTTTTGTGGGGAGGTTGTAGGATCAGAGGGTGGATAGAGACCAGGGAGATCAGTGAGATTGGAGTACATGAAGGGCAAGTCACAAAGAATCAAGATAAGTTAAAAACAAAACAAAACCGAAACATATATTTTTATTAAATTTATGTGCATGTAAAAAATAATTTAAATTCTGGAAAATCAAAATGTAGTAATTATCTGGCAGAGAATGGCCTCATTTATCTATAGCTATCTCTCTATATTATGAGTTTTTATTGCTTTGCTTCTCAGTTCTGCCAGTCTCTGTAAACCCATGATGAGGAGTTGATTTCTGATGGGTTAATCCCAAATATTTTTATGTCTTTGTACTTTTCAAACTGCTTGAAATTTTGATAAATATATATATGTATATATAATTTAAAAATACAGTGTGTGCTCTAGCATATAGAAGAGCATTTACATTCGGATTCTCTAAATATAATAATATTAATTTTAATTTGATGAAGTATTAGCATGCTGAAGTCTTTTCCAGTTCCATAAACAAACTAAAAACCAACATAAAGTATCTGCACTGCACTTCAAGAGTAATGAGTTCAATCATGTTAAGGTTATAATTTTGTTAGTCTGTTAATTTTTTCCCTCTCAATGCAACTAGAAATTAATTCTTTGTCAGTCTTAACAATTAGTGTTCTTATCTTTTTTATGAAATAAAGATGACATTACATCAGAATCTTTTCATTTTTCTTCCTTCAAAAAATTCACAGTAATAGCCTAGTCGTGACAAGCATTCGAAAATATCTACTTAGAAAAACAAAATTCAGGATTTTGCAATCATTTCTATCAAGTACCTTGTTAGGCACACAGCTAAAAAGTCCTCTCTCACACTAATCCCCAAACTTCTTTGTTTCACTTCCGTGTGTACTTCCAAAAGACTCTTTTCTTATTATTTTCCACTCCTGATAAATTTGAGATTTACATGCAGGTCAGTGTTTTTCAGATTGTGTGTCCATTTGGATTTGTCTAGTGTTTGTTTATGGTTAGGTTCTGGCTTATTTTTGTAACAATCTCATGTAGTGGTCTTTCTTGGTGGGTCGAATTCATAGGCAAATGTCTGTCTGTTCAGATACTAGTGACAACCAATTTCTTCAGCTGGTATAGACCCAACACTTCCTCTCTCTCATTACTAGGTGTATTGACCTGGGATATCCTGAGCTTAATTAATATTCTATAAGACATCAAACTTTTGACAATCAGTTTTGGCATCCATTTTCTCTGGTTTCTTTCTATAGTATACTAGTTGGCTTTTACTTCAAAGGTATTTAGCCACCATTTGTTTACTTATTTTTCCCTAGAGTATACACTTCCTATGGGTTAAATTATACCCCCGCCCCCACCACCCACAAAAGGCATGTTAAACCTCAGCTAGTTTCTGAGAGATCTTCTGGATTTTCCTTTACATCATTCCTCTCCACTCATGGTCTCTCTTGATCTCCTCAGGTGAGACTGCATGCTGCCTGTACTTCATGTTCTTCCATGGAGCCTGACTGCTGGAGTCTTCAGTGCTCCTTAGCACTCGGACTCTGTATTACCTGAAGGCCAGGGTCTCTCCAGAGAGAGTATTACATCTTCCTGAGCGTACATACTCACTGGAGAGACCCTTGGCCATGGCTGCTAGGTTAGTTATTAATCCTCGCACTTAGTAGAAGTCCTGGGTGTTAAAACAACTTTTACCTGGAAGTCTTCTTCCTGCAGAGTTCTCAGGGTAGTTTATTTACTTTAATCTCCTTTCCTTCCAGAATGCTATTCAATATTCTTCAGACTGTTCTTTTCATCATGATTTTTTTATATTTTCTTTTTGCTTGAGATTATTATATAATTTCATCATTTACTCCTTTCTTCCCTCCAAACCCTCCTGCTTATAGCCCCTCCTGCTCCCTTCCAAATTCATAGCCTCTTTTTCATTTATTGTTATTATATACATATACATATATATATATTTCTAGATCTAACCTGCTCAGTCTGCATGATGCTGTTTGCATGTATGTTCTCAGGGCTGACCATTTTGCATCAGACAATCAGTTAGTGTGCTCTTCCCTGGAGAAGACCATTTCTCCTGCTCTCTCAGCTTTTCTCAGTTGCCTATAGCTCTCTGTGTATGGCGGAGACCTTGAGGGCTTGCCCCCATGCACTTCAGCCTATCTACTGTTGCTCTCCTTCTTCAGCTCTTGATTAGGCGGTAGTGTTGGTGAGAATATGGGTGTAGCTTCTTGTGTTACTGTTGCTTGGAGATACAATTTCAATGCATGCTCCCCGATCCTCTGGCTCTTACACTCTTTCTTCCCCCATTCCACAATATTCCCTAAGCCTTAGATACAGGAGTGGGTTTTGGATGCTTCCATTGGGATTGGCCTTCACTACTCTGCATTTTGATTGCTTGTGGGTTTGTGCAGTGGTCTCTGTCTGTTGCAAAGAGAAGTATCCTTTGTGAGGGATGAACACTTCTCTATGGATAAGGAAAAAGTGCAAATGCTACGGATTGTTGTTAGAAATTAAACTGGTTTAGTTAATTAGATTTTCCTCCAGTAATCACTCACTAGCACTAGGCACTTAATTAGATTTCCGGTTCCAGGCATGCTCTCCCTCTTGTGGAGTTTGTCTTAGTTCCATCAGAGACCTTTTGGTTACCACCAAGATGCCACTACTGCACCCTGAGGGCTCTGGTGTCATGTTGGTTGTTGATTTAGTTCATAGGCACCATAGCTAGATAGGATCATTGATTGTCTCCCTCCTTTGGAAGTTTGCATGGTAAGTTCTAGAACTATGAAAACTAGTCCTCTTTCAGGTCCATTCCAGCTTAGGGGTTTCTGGGTCCTGTTTCTGAAGCATATGGTGTTTCAGTGATAGGGAGTTACCTTCTACCTCTGTGGGAACCAAGGGCAGCAGTCATAGGCTGTTTTGTTTGGGAATCTCTTCAACAGCCCTGGCCAGCAACTCAAAAGTGGCTTCTCATGTCTGGTATGGGGTTTTTGTTAGATCATCATATTTGACTATTGGAGGAAGCATTGTCAGCCCAGATATGAAAACTACGTATGTAAAAGTATATTTGAGTTACATATAGTATACATTTTTCAGGGAATAGTTAATAGTACGATACCTTGTGGCCTTTTCAGACATCTTTATTGTCTGACTTTTGCCCACCTCTCCCTTTCTGATTTTTTTAATGTAGGCATTTAGAGCTATAGAGTTTCATCATTGGACTTCTTTTAATATGTCTGAGAGATTTGGTTGTGTTGCATTGTGTTGTGTTTTTGTTTTCATTTAGTTCCAGGAAATTTTTCTTTCTTTCTTGACTTCTTAGACCATTCTTTATTCAGTAATGAATGAGTTGTTTAATCTTCTGAAGGTTATGCACTTACCAAAGGTTTATTTGTTATCAACTTTAGGTTATATTTTATTGTTGTCACATAGGATATAACAAGTGATTTTAATATCTTTGAAAATTTGTAAAGATTTGTTTTGTGCCCCAGGATGTGGTGCATTTTTAAAAAGTTTCCATGTGCCCCTGAGTAGAATATGTATTCTTTGGTGTTTGAGTAGATTATTCTGTAGATATCTGTAATATACACTTAATAAATTATGTCAAATAATTCTGCTGTTTCTCTATTTGTGTTCAGATGACCTGCCTATTAAAGTGGATTATTGAAATAACTTACTACTAGTGTATTGATGTTAACCTCTATTTTTAAATCCAGTCACAGACTTTTTATTAAATTGGTCCCCCTTGAGTTTGTACACTTAAGATGTAATACTTTTCTGGTTAACTATTCCCTTGATTAGAATTAAGTGTACATCTTTATCTCTTCTGATTATTTTAGTTTGAAGTCTGTTCTGTCAGATATTAGGATAGTGATACCTGCTTGCTTCCTCATCCCATTTGATTAGAGAACTTTTGTCCATCTTTTTACTTAAAGACAGTGTCTATACTTAAAATTAAGATGTATATTTTTGTAGACAAAAGATACATGGATTTTGTTTCTTGATCCAGTCAACCTGAGTCTACTGAGTGGAGAATTAAGGTCATTCATATTATTTTCAAAATGTGTGTGCTATTGTGGTCATTGTGTTGTTTGTATTCTTGGTGGTATTTTCTGTTTTAATAACTTTTGATTCATATTTCTTGCCATGCTCACTCTTCTCTTCACCCCCAAATAATGCTTCCTGCATTTTCTTTAGGTTTGGTTTGGTGGATATATACATATTTTTAAAGGCTACTTATGCTGTAGGAAGTCTTTCTTTCTACTTGATTTATGACAGACAGTTTTGCTGGGTATATTAGTCTAGGCTTCCCATTACAGTCTTTTTAGACATAGAACACATTGTTCGTGCTTTTCTGGCTATCAAAATTTCCATTGAGTAATTGGCTGTTACACTTATGGGTTTTCCTTTATACATAACTTGTGTTTTTTTCTCTCTGTTTTCTATACACTTTCATTGTTATGCATACTATGGATTTTAACTATGATATGATGTGAACCTTTTCTTCTGTGGTCTTGTCTATTTGGTGACCAGTATGGTTTTTGCATTTGTATGTATGTGTCTTTCCTTAGTTTGAAAAAGTTTTCTTCTATAATTTTGTTGAAGATCTAGTCTATGCCACCAACTTAGGGTTCTTCTCTGTTAACTATGCCTATAACTCTCAGGTTTGGTTTTTTATGGTGTCCCATGTTTCTTCTGTGTTCCTTTCTTGTGGGTTTAGATTTTTAAAATATCCTTTGTTTATTTGGTCTAAATCCTCTACTTTATCTTTGACTCCCGATAGTCTATTTTCTGTTTGACTTATTCTACTTCTTGCAATGTTTTCCTTTGAGTTTTCTAGTTGAGTTATTGGGATTTTTAATTCCATTTTCATCTCAGTTTAAGTTCTCTTCATTGTTTCTATCTCTTTATTGAAGTCCATTCTGGATTGTCTTTATCATTTATGTTAGCTGTATGTTTGTTTTTTCTTGGGCATTAATTGGGTATTTCTTCTCCTAGCTCTTTTTCCTTAATTCCATTGAACTGTTCTTTGAATCTTTTTTAAACTCTTTGAATTCTTTGATGAAATCTATGATTGTACTTTTAAATTCTATGTCCTCATTTTCATCTCAGTAATTCTCATTAGTAAACATTTCTACATGATTGGTATGTTTTAGATAGAAGATTATGTCTTAATCTTTTATATTGTTGGTATTTTTGTGATGAGATCTTGGCATATGGACTTTCTCGTTGTTGTTAGTTCTAAGTGTGATACAGACAGAGAAGGTTACAGTAGAAGAAAGGATATGCTGGTGGGTTTGTCCTAGAGGTTGGAAATCACTTGAGTGAAATGAAGTAAGATGGAGAGAGGGGACAGGTTGGTTTACAGAATGGGTTGTGTTTCCTGGTTCAAGTCTAGAGTCTGGATGAAAAGGTTGGATACAGCATGGAAGGGTAAAGTGGGCTGGCTGATAAGTAGAAATGACACAGGTACTGGCTGAAGCTTAGAGGTTGTTTGTAGTAAGGCAGGGGAGGCCACACTAGGCTAGAGTTCTTGATGTGGGCTAGATCTGGCAGGCTGTTGGAAAGACATGGATGGGAATGTCACGAAGACTCACAGGACTATCTCCCAGATGGAAAACAAAGATGGGAAATGTGGCTGGGAGGAGAGAGGAGAGGTTGCATACAGCAAAGGAGGGACTTGTGAGTGGTGGTAGGTAGGGCCTGTGGATGTCTCCTATTATGATTTAAATGGCTAGAGGTTGTGTTTAGATGTAGGGCTCTCTCTGCACAAAAGAAACTTCCTTCTTTACCTACTAAACTTTTTGCTAAGTTCAGTTTTAAAATATGACATCTTTGTTTGCTTGATAGCTATTTTTTACTTTGTTTTCCTTTGTGGTGGTTTAAACATGCTTGGCCCAGGGAGTAGCACCTTTAGGAGGTATGGCCTTGTTGGAGGAAGTGTGGTCTTGTTGGAGGAAGTATGTCACTGTGGGGGTGGGCTTTCAGAGACCTTCTTCCTAGCTGCCTGGAAGGCAGTCTGCTGTGACTTCCTTTGAATAAATATGTATAACTCTTCAGTTCCTCCTGTGCCATGCCTGTCTGGATGCTGCCATTCTCCTGCCATGATGATACTGGACTTAACCTCTCTGAACCTGTAAGCCAGCCACAATTAAATGTTCTCCTTTATAAGAGTTACCTTGGTCACGGTGTCTCTTCACAGCAGTAAAATGTTAACTAAAACATTCTTTTAAATTATTATTATTTTTAAAAGATTTATTCATTTATTATGAATGTGAGTACACAGTCAATCTCTTCAGATACACCAGAAAAGGGCATTGAATCCCATTATAGATGGTTGTAAGCCACCATGTGGTTGCTGGGAATTGAACTCAGGTCCTTTGGAAGAGCAGTCAGTGCTCTTAACTGCTGAGCCATCTCTCCAGCCCTAAATTACTATTTGTTTTTAATCATTTAAGATATTAGGTATGAGGAGAGGAAAATTGTATAGTTCTGAATCACTTGCTCATTTGTCCCTAGATTTCATTAAGAAGGGTTGTAGAAGCTTTATATTTTTAAAAGAAAATCATTTTGATATATGAAAGCAGAATTTCTTTCATGTTACAATTAGAACTGTAAAGAAATTAATTCTGTACACAGTATTACTATAAGCACCTGAACTATGTTAAAAGTTCTTAAAGGACAATATCATTGGAAATAAACTTTCTCGTTAAATTAAATTTGGTTTAATTGAACAAGTTGTCTTTTCTCACAAATTCTGTGATTATCATAAAGTAGATTTTAACAGATTTTTCTTTGTCAATTTTTTTTTTTTTTTTGGTTTTTCGAGACAGGGTTTCTCTGTGTAGCCCGGGCTGTCCTGGAACTCACTCTGTAGACCAGGCTGGCCTCGAACTCAGAAATCCTCCTGCCTCTGCCTCCCAAGTGCTGGGATTAAAGGCGTGCGCCACCACCGCCCGGCCTTTGTCAATTTTTACAACAAATAATATCACAATGTATTTGAATAAATCTCTCCATTTATGTGTTAATTGTGTGCTTTATTTGTAGTGATTTTGTGATTAGGATCTTGCTCTCTGTGGCCCCTTACTTTCATGAGAAGCCTCCTTATGCGAGGGTTCAGCAAGTCTCACCAGGTGCTGAGCAATTTCAGTAGCAAGTTCTGGGCTTCCTAACCTCTAAACTATGAGCCAAATACAATTTTTCTTTTTTAAAATTAAAATTAATTATTTAATGTGTATGTGTGTCCATGTGCACAAACAGGTGCCATAGTACCCGTGTGGGGGTCAGAGGACAACATGAAGTCAGTGTCCTCCTTTTACCAGGCAGGTTCTAAGGACTGAACTCAATTGTCAGGCTTGGAGACTTGGAGACTCGCTGAGTCATCTCACTGCTTCTAAACTTCTGTTCTTTATAAATTATCCAGTCTTGGGTATCGTGTTATAGTAACAAAAATGACTTACAAGCATTTATGAGGTACAATGTGGTTCTTTGATATGTGTGTACAGTATGAAAGGATTAAGTCATAGCACACTTGTCACCTCACGTAATATTCTGCAGTGTAAACATTTACAATCTGATTTAGCTATTTGAATTGTGTGTCATGTCACTACTAACTATAACTTTTACATATGACTACGGTGGTTAATAGATCTCAAAGTTTGAATCCTTCTGCAAACACAGCATCATCCTCCTTAAGCAACATCTTCCCTTGCCCTCTCCCACTCCTGCCTGCTGTTCACCACTCTACTTTGGACTTCTGTGAGCTGACACTTTCAGTTCCACATATAAATGAGATCACACGATATTTGTATGTCTGTGTCTGGGTCATTACATTTGGTATCATGTTCTTACCAAATCAACATCTTACCAGATGTTGCCAAAGGCATACATATTTGCCACCATATTTTCTTTATCTGTTCATCTATTGTCGGCATTATGGATATTTCTGTAGTAAACATGGGAGTGTGACTGTCTTTTTGACAGTATGATTTTATCTCTTTTGAATACACACCCAGTTGGGGCATGCTGAGACAGAGTTCTACTTCTAGTTGATTTGAAGATTCCCAATATGTTCCACAATGGTTTGCAAATACTTTTTTCAATGTGCATGTTGTCTCTATGTTAATTATTTCTGTAATTGTGCACAGTTGTTCAACTTGATGCAATCTCACTGTCTATTTCCATTTTTTGTTTCCTTTGAGGTCATACTTAAGATTTTTATCTTTAAAAAATAAATTTCCTTTGGATATTATAACAACAAAAAAAAAATCATTGCCCATACTCACACCATGAAACTTTCCTCTTGTGCTTTTTTTTTTTCTGGTTTTCAAGTTTAATATGTAATCTGTGATCTCTTTGGGGTTGGTTTCTTTTCTTTCTTTTTCTTTCTTTCTTCCTTCCTTCCTTCCTTCCTTTCTTTCTTTCTTTCTTTCTTTCTTTCTTTCTTTCTTTCTTTCTTTCCTCCTTCCTTTCTTTCTCTCTTTTTTTTAAAATTTATTTTATTTATATGAGTACACTGTAGCTGTCTTCAGACATACCAAAAGAGGGCATTGGATCTCATTACAGAAGGTTGTGAGCCACCATGTAGTTGCTGGGAATTGAACTCAGAACCTCTGGAACTGTAGTCGGTGTTCTTAACGACTGAGCCATCTCTCCATCCCTGAAGTTGATTTCTTAATATAGTGAATGATAAGGGACCAACCTCATGCTTCTGCATGTAGACAACTTTTTCCCCCATCACCGGTTATTGAAGAGACTGCTGTTTTCTCCTTTCTGTCCCCTTTAAACGTTTGTCAAAACTCAGCTGAGTGCAACAATATAGGTTTGTTTAGATGCTGTTTCTTCTGTTCAATTGGCTGACTTTCCTACCAGACTTCCTTGACATTGTTTAAGATAAGGGATCTGCGGATGTGTTGAAAATAGGAATGTAATCTAGTAGGAATCTCTCTGTCTTTAAAATGAATAAAATTACCCAAGGTACAATAGTAAAAAGTCATGCAGTACCGTTCAGGATGTGACTAGTGTTTTGGGTGGACCTGACTGGTCACATGTCTGCAGGCTTGTTTATCTTACCTTGATATGCAGGTTTTGAGCAGTGTAGGAATAATTCCTGTAAACTGGCTTTGACTACATCTGGAAAGTAACAAAGAAATGTTCAAATTATTTCCTTTTAAAATATGTATTTTTTAGTCATATATGTATATGCATTCTTCAACTGTATGTATGTGCACTACATGTATGCAGGAGCCCTTGAAAGTCAGAAGAGGTGTCCGATTCCCTGAAAATGAAGTTATAGATGGGTGTGGGCTGCCATGTGGATGCTGGGAACCAAACCAGAGTACAGTGAAAGAGCAGTAATGCTCATAACCACTGAGCAATCTCTCTGGCTCAAAGTCTACTTTCTATCTAAGTCAAATCTATTAAGAAGAATAAAAAAGCTACCACATAGTGATGGAAAACATTTTTCATCCTCTACTTCATTTAATTAATTTTCAAAGTGTTGAAGAATTTGTATGCTTTGGTGGTAAGACCTGAGGGTAAATGAACACATATTTTGAAAGCCACATAAATAAATCAAATCTAGCCAGTGGCATCCCGCGAACCTCCAACAGTTACTATAATTTAGAAAATCCTAAAAGAAAATGTACTTTTTGAATTGCACATAAAGAAAGAATTCACCAAATAAATGAAGATGAACTGTTTAAAGCAATCAAGGAAACTCCTCCACGTGATTTATAGACATTCAGTTAGTGCAAACAAAAACGCTGTTAGTCATACCATTTTTAGATTAATTGCTTTTTAATGTAAAGACAAACAAATTGCAGTTTCTGTACTTGAGACTCTCGAAGTAAAGAAAGAACGACAGACTGAGCCCCCAAATGCGGTATGGATGAGAGGTCGTGAGAACTCAGTAGAGTGCCCTACTGTTCTTTATAGTGAAAGCCAACATGGAAGGAATTCCTGGTTAAGTGGCCAGTTATAGAAAGCCTGGCTCTAGAAGGATGGGTCCCAGGGTAGATGGGAAATTCCTTGCCTTTGGATGAGTTGTCCCATCAATGTTGGCAGTGTGAGCGTTATGCCCCAGCTCTTAGTAAAACAAGGAATCTCACTGAATCTTTTCCAGAAGGGAGCTTTCTGCCCTCCCCGCTTTGAAATATGACAGAAAGAAGACAGAGTAGTAAAGACTTTGGAACACTGTTTTTCTATCCATGTTTTCCAAGAGCCAGTGTAGAACTCTATTATTTTTTTCTTATAGATGCGGCTAGACTGTGGAGTGCTGGAGCACTCTTACACTGAGCAGCATGAAAAATTTGCGAGCAGGCATCTCAGCAGTGACAAACAAGTACTGGTGTCCTGTTCTGGGCCACCTATCACAGTAACCAAGGAAAGTCATATCAGGTTAGCACGTAGGGAGCTACAGAGAGGAAGGACAGCTGGCTTAATGACAAATTGGGCATCCATACCAGATAGCAGGATGATTTGTGAACCCATGGAAAGGAAGCAATGTGTTCACTGTGTAGTGGGGGAGATCGGATGCCAGCAGCAAGCACACTGTCCTCTAGTTCATCTCCAAGTTAGCTTTCTCTCTTGAGGGTTTTTTTTTTTTAATTTTGAAACAGGGTCACGGCTAATTTCAGCTTGGCTTCAAACTCAAAATCTTCCTGCCCAAGTCTCTCAAGTGTTGGAATAACAAGTGGCCACCACCACACCTGAATTTTTCTTGGACTTAAGAGAAAAAAAAAAGAGAAAATAGAGACAGGCCAGTAGGTGCACCCATAGCCATTCAAGCAAGTGACTGAGCTACAAAGAGGTCTAGTGAATGAACAGTTGATGGCCTCGATATGTAGCTTCAGGGTCCTGTCTCATCGACTGTCTTATCCTAGTCCAGGGGTTCTCAACCTGTGTATAGTGACCCCTTTGGGGTCACACATCAGATATTCTGTATATCAGGTATTTCCATTACAATTCATAAACATAGCAAAATTACATTTATGAAGTAGCAACAAAACTAATTTTATGGTTGGGGGTCACCACCACATGTGGAACTGTATTAAGGGATCACAACATTAGGAAGGTTGAAACCTAGTTAAAACCCAACACCATGTTACCAAGTGTCTGTTCGGTACCCAGTGTTAGAATAACTCTGGCTTGTACATGAAGATGCTACTCTAGATCCTGTATAGTCTTATTTAATTCTCCATTTTACATAGAGGAAAAGGAAGTACAAGAACATAATTGTTGGACAGGTTGGTCACACAGCTAACAGAGTTGCCTTGCCCAGCTACAAACATTATTTCAGTGCCTTTCACAGCCTATGTATTTCATTAATGATTCGAACAAGGAAATGGATCCACAGGAGAAGAAAATGAACACAGAAGAGCCACTGAAATGTGCTTAATGATGGAATTAGTATCCAGAATGATGTTGATAGGCTGGAGCAAATCCTGGCCCAGCAGCTACGAGAGCAATGGATGACTCAACTCAACAGCAAGGCACAGTGGTCTGCAACAGAGGGAGCCAATACCTCATTCATACAAGTCTAGTCTTCAAAATGGGGATGCACTGTTCTGGCTGGGTGCACCTAACCTGTGAGGAAATTCAGCAGAATGCAGGTCTTATAGGCTGCATGGAGATGCTCCGGCCTGCTGCTCTTTGCACAGGATCGTTTGAGTGTCTATCATTAAGCTCTGAGGAGACAGTAGGTCACACTGTCTTATTAGAGAAGACAAAAATATATTTACGAGAAATACATATGTATTATAAAGTCTGTCACAATGACAGACTTAGAGGAACTGACACTGAACTTGGTACTTCGGAACTTATTAGCAATTTTTCCTTCAGTATCAGAACTGAGGTAAACACACAAACAAAAATAAAAGCTCGCCGGGCAGTGGTGGCACATGCCTTTAATCCCAGCACTTGGGAGGCAGAAGCAGGTGGATTTCTAAGTTCGAGGCCAGCCTGGTCTACAGAGTCAGTTCCAGGACAGCCAGGGCTATACAGAGAAACCCTGTCTTGAAAAACCAATAAATAAATAAATAAATAAATAAATAAATAAATAAATAAATAAATAAAAGCAAGCTCAAAGACATCTGGATCTGGAGAGGGGAGTGACAGAGTTGTGGTTCTCAAGGTGATACCTGGTTCCTCTTCAACACCCCCTAATATCAACTCTCTATGGATCTGTGGTTCTGGAATCTACATTCTTACCAGTAGGGGTAAGTTTAAGAGTTAGGAATTGCTGGTTTCCATGAACTGTTTATCAAGCAGTTTTTCATCTCCTTGGGGAGACCAGTGAGGCTGGGGGATACAAATTTTCATGACATTAGGTTAAACAACTAAACACCGGCCACCCGAGGACAGAGAATTGCTTTTAAGAGAGAAGAGCTCCCTTCTGTGGAAATAGTTCCCGAATAACTCATTTTAAGGGAAGTTCTTGGAGGGAATTCAAGCCTCCTATGAGATAGGAAAAGCACTGTACTACGTAATCTTCTAACCTCCAGTGCCCATCATCATGAGGAGCAAGTAGCAAGCCTTTACCCACACTGAGAGTGAGATGAATACCGCTCCAGCAAGACTTCTCTTTGTTTGACTTTGAAAACATAAGGAAACGGACTTCTGGTTTGCCAAGTCCGGGAGTCAATTAGGGTCTCAAGTGGCTATGAAAAAATGACCATGAATTGAAGACAGGGTGAAAATTGATGTTTCATGGGGTAATGGCAAAACAAAAACAAAAAACAAACAAAAAAAACCCCTCTTTACTAATTAAGGGAAAGTGTTATTTGAAAGTTAGCCTGTTTCTACTGCAACGTATCAGGGTATCTTGGAAGCTAATTTCCTGATGGCTTTTAGGTATTATTTTGTTATTATTAAGTTAGGGCAAAAGCACAAAGCCAGAGCAGACATGTTGGCAAGTGAACTACTCTAAATTGTGTGACACGATTAGCATGATGGACTTTATGATTCACTGTAACTTCCCTACATGCGGGAGAGCCGGAGAGTTGGGCTGAGGGTTCTCATTTGTTGAACTGTACACGTCATTGTTGCCCTCGCCACACAGCTGTGGGGAAAAGGTTCTCGCCCTACGGTTATAACCCCCCTTCTCCAAATTACTGTTTACTGATGTGGGAGAAAAGGACTCCAGGCTTAGCCCAATAATTACTTTTGGCACTGCTCAATAATTAATCAAGTGTTAAAGAGACTCTGCTAAAGTTTGGGCATCTGCTGTGGAGGACGAGAAAGCACAAGAAACTCTGCCTGTGTAGCCAAGTCCAGCACACATATGCCCTTCCGTGTCCTGCCAGGAGAGGGCCCAGCAGGGGCCCAGCACCAGTGAAGTAGTTAGTGCAGGACACAAAGGGACATATACTCCCAAGCTGTTTCCAAATTTGGGAGAAGAAAGAACCCAATGTGGTAAGTTGCTGATTTTTTTTTCCAGGGCTTCTTCCTCCTTTGTAATTTATAGGTAAGTTTTAAAATTTGTGAAAAGGAATTTATACTTAGAAACAACCCTTCTCATCTCGCTACTGGCTGCAGTGTGGTACTTATTAAATTCGCAGTTCAAAATAAGTTGGGGACTATAACCGGGAGGACAAATAGCTTCTGCCACTAGTGTGTGTTTGTTTCTTGCCTGGTTGGTAAAATACCAAGATTGCTTTTTGGCGATACAAAATTAACAAAAGAAATAATAAATATTATTTTTTTTCCCCTCAAAAGACTGGTCTGGAAGAAGCCCAAGGATTAACTCTTTATGACTCAGCCTGATTTCACAGTGTGTCACCTCTCACACTTGGCCTCATCAATCATTGACGTGGGATGGGCCTCAGACAGGTCCTGGGGCTTTCCCAGGAACCCCTGCTGTTTGGCTTGAAGTTTGGTTGAGGCCAAGGGTTTCTGAAGCTGAAGCTTCAGGCTGATCTCTCCAGCATAGGGTGTTTGCTCTTGTGCGCAGCAAAGGAAAGGTAGTACAGGGAGCATGGGTTGGTCCTCTCGGTTCCTCTACCTGCCGGCTCCCTAGCTTGCTGTTTCGGTTCTACTGCGTTTGCTTTCTAAGAGGCCAGATTTTCCCTCTGTGACAGCTAAGCCAAATAGACAGCAAGGAGTAAATCTTGAGAAATCAAGGCCAGGCTGCCCGATTTTTCCCTCCTTTTTAATATGAAAGTGGTTACAGGCACTTTTTTTTTTTAAGACCTCTCAGCGGGAGTTGCAAAGTTTCCTAACTCATCACCTAGCAACAAAACCCAGCAAAACATTTGCAAAGCAGTTGCTCCGGCAGGGCCCTCCCTGAGTGTCAGGGCAGACTTGTGTAAGGCTGAATTTGCCATGGAAGGGAATTGAATGCTTTCTTCTTTGTTCAAGTAGAGGACTGAGATGTGCAGTATCGATCTTCCTGGAGCCTAATTAATGTATATTAAAGAACAAACTGTATGTCCCATTGTGAGTGGGAGCTCAGAAGGAGTCTCAGAATTTGATGATGGGCTGGTTCTCACTGGAAGTATTTACATTGAACTTTTCAAGTGGTGGCTTTACATAAAATGGTCTCAGAGAGATACCCCTGTACTTTGTCTTTCTACATTAGATAAAACGGTCTGGATCTTTGGACCCTAAAAATAAAGACAAACCTACACCAGTTGAGAAATAAATTGAGAATTTGAAGATTACTTCCCCCCAAAATAATATCGATAAGAATTCCCTTCAGAAAGAGCAAGCCTGCTTTGTCTGGCCCCTCCTCTGTTACCAGTTAGGCAGAATGCCTGTCACTATGGAGACTATAAGTCACTCTGGACATAGTTACAATGGCCATCTGCAAGTCCCTGCTAGAGTCTTTTGCCTTAGAGGCAGATAAGACCCTTCAATGGGATTCTTTTGCTGTACTGTGCATTTGAAAATGAAGATCAGATCGAAATGTATCTAGCTTCTTCTTTGTTTCTGTGGTAAATAGCCATATGTGGAGATGCGTACATGAAGCCAACTACCCGTCAACAAGGATCTTAATTTGTAAGGCTCAGATAGGACCTCTTCAGGGCACAGGCCTGTATCAGTAAGAGGAGTTCTTTAGCTTGGTGCTTCAGGAAGACAACAAATGCATCTGTTGGATATGACACATGTCATTCTCCAATAAGATATGGGAAGTTCAACCTACCTCATGGCAGACCTCAACTCCTATTTACCATGGGTCTAGTTAATATGTTAAGGCAGAGAGGACTAAGTCTTCCCTGGCATGTCCCATGGACCTGTTCTTGATTTGAATGCCAACTTTTTGCCCATAGTCCATATCACTAATGACAAAATTGCTCTGAATCTTTACCCACCTCTGCTCAAAATGTTGCTCTAAAAAAAAAAAACCCATCATATTTTTATTGTTCAGAGTGATACACTTCATGATGACATTTTCCTACAAATGTACTTGGACCGTGTTTGTAACCCCATTGCTTTTTGTCTGGGCTCCTCAGTTCCCTCTCTTCCCAGAGTCCCCTCCTATTTCACATCATCTGAGGTAGCTTTTAGACCCTGAGCACATCTCAGTTAGCTGTATAAAAGGCTTTGTTTCCTCTGTGAGAGGCACTGACTGCTTTGTTTGTTAATGAGACTGACAGGAAGGCTTTGTCGTCTCCCATCTCACTCCAATCTGAACTCTGACAATTTTTCCTCTTCCATAGTCAGCGGCTCTCTCAGCAGTGGGAGCCAGGCTCTAGCCTATGCTGCCCCAAGTGTGGGAGCTACTGACCACCAAGCCCCTAACATCAGCAGCCTTGTAGGCATTGCCCAAGGGGATTCAGCCACACACTGGTGGAGAATTTTTTTTTAAAGATTAATTTTTATTTTTAGTTGTCTGCATGTGTACAACTTTTGTATGGCTTATTAGCACATGACAGCAGTTGCCTTCAGAGGCCTGAGGTATTAGGTTTTCTTGGTGCTGGGGTTGCCGGTGGTGAGCCAGGTGGACTGAACTTGGGTCTTCTGTAGTGGTAGAGTTTCCAACCTCCGAGCCAGCCCCACACAGTGCAGTGTAAGGAGCATTGTGAGGAGCACTGTGATTTGCTTCCTGTTGGGAACACTGGCTGACAATGCTCTTCCTGTTGATTTTGCCTCTACAGTGCTGCTCTCCACAGTGCCAGGATAACTTTGGCAGCTGAGTAGAAGAGTCATAGAGACCAAAACCTGGTATTCACAGGTAGAATGACCTCATATTCCCACGTGACCTGGAAAACTTGTGTTGTATACATCTGGATACCCAACTTAAGGGAAATGGAATCTTTTTTGTGCCTTGCTTTATTTTTACTTATCATACTTCAAGAATTTACACAGACCCCTTCACGTCTATATTTCAGAACCCTTGCCATCCTAGGAGTAGGTGGCGGCTAGGTTGAATCCATTCACCAGTAGATGCAGTGTTGCCCTAGTGGTGTGAATGTGGGACAGCTGGTGGCCTGATCAGCTTGGCCCTAACCATCTAGACCCAGATCCAGAGCTCTGAGTTGTCCCACATCAATGTCTACTGCATCTAAGAGCTGCTGGAGCTTGTGAGGACCTCCATGTCACAGGACAGCAGCAAGATATCCAGGAAGAGTCTGGAGCTTGTGAGG
>NW_021604564.1:19602483-19605560 GCF_004785775.1 Grammomys surdaster | reverse complement strand
GAGGACCTCCATGACACAGGACAGCAGCAAGATATCCAGGAAGAGTCCGGATGAGGAGCCAGTGTTGATTGTGTAGCCGAAGCCAGAGATCTCGAACCAGGCCACTGACTCATTGCAATAAAGATGTGTAGACAAAAGCTATAAAGCGGGACACACTGTGATGCACTGCAGCTTCCACCGCAAGATGCTTTTTTAAATTTTCTTTTTAATGGTTTTAATTTTCTTTTGAGAAGGAGGTGGCAAAGGCAGAGGCTGGATACAAAGGGAAAGGGAGAGGAGTAGGATTGGGGTGCATAGTGTGAAATTCACAAAGAATCTATAAAAAGGGTTTTTTGGTCTTTTTTTTTGTTTGTTTGTTTTGATTTTTAGGAAAGAGTTGTGACATTGATCTTGGTTAAAGTGAAGAACCTGGCAAGTATATGACATAAAATACTCAGGGGAAGTAATTTGGTTACACCACAAAATGTAAAGCTTAGTTCAGCCAACATTGTCCAGAGTAATTCTACCAAGCAAACGGGTTCTGAAGCCTATTATGCACTCTTAATTTGGGGCCTCCTTCAGATTTAAAGAGTCCAAATGTTACATAGACAGTCAAAACAATCCCTAAGAAAGAAGGACCCCCTAAAGTGGAGGAGACACAGTTTCAGTGGTTTTCATGAACCTGTGATACCTTGAGAGGAGAGAAACCAGCGTTACCCAGGGAAGAGGGGGGATGAAGCTTTTGTATGTGGAACAGTTGATGTGATGGACGCTGAAAAGTGGATGGAAATTTCCCAGTCTGAAGACATTTGATGGGACTGTGGGCTGAGGTGACTCCTGCCATTTTATGTCACAGGGCTGACATCTGAGATAGCCAATTTATCTCTTTGTAGACGTTGAAAAAGTTCGAGGGAGCAGGTAGTACTAGAGTCCCTGTCACACTGCCCCAGCTAGCAGGGAAGGTGACAGAAAAGCAGGGTGATAGAAGATTGTTCTTGTTTGACCCTTAGAGACCTGCATCAGGGAGAGAGACTACGCAGGCAACTTAGTTCTACCTCACAGTGAAAAAAAGGCAAGGAAGATGTCTTCTAAAGGCATATATGGATTACTGCGTTCATTCCTTTAAGAAACAGCCAATGGCCAGGGGTGGGCCTTATCCTTGTTTGATGGAAGTATGAGCTTATTTAAGTAAAGAGTTTGGTCTTCGAAAGTGGTACAGGCAGAGGGAAGTCAGTGCTGTGTCAGCTTCAGAAGCATGAAATTGTACTTGTAGCTGAAGGCAAATCTGCCGCTTAATTAGTGATTCTGACTCAGGTAAAGGGGAAGACAGCTGGTTTTCCAGGCAATTTATGCTTCACTGGTTCCCGGTGACCAGATGCCATTGCTGTTGCTGATAGACAAGGCAGAGAAGTGGGAGTCTCTGCACGACCTGGCTCTGTGAAACCACAAACCTAGGCAAGGATCTGAGCCTTCTTGTGTCACACCAGGAGAGGCTAAGGGGCAGGCCCAGAACTAAGCAAGTGCTTTTGTTTCTTCCCTGGTCTTGGATTCCCTGGAGGAAACACTGAGATAGGGCAGGAAGTGACCGGTTTTATACTTTGTCCACCTTTTGCTTAGCAAAACTCTCAGCTGTAGACTCTCTGTAACTTCAAATTTTCACAACTATAAAAAAAAATCATTTATCTAGAATTTAGACTTTAAAACTCCCCTTTCTATCCATCATCTTTCTGAACATTCAGAATGACTCTGCAGTGGGGCAAAATTGAAATTTATTAAATTAGGATGGTGAGGTCCAAAAAAGTAGGCAATTATAAACAGAAACCTGGTCCCTGATTTCCACAGTGCTTCCTCAGACATGAATGATCAACAAGTAGATAAAATGATCAGTTCCGCTGGTGGTAAGTGTGTACTTAAAATACCAAGATGTAGGGGTTGGAGAGCTAGCACAGTGATCAAGAGCACTGGCTGCTCCTCTAGAGGTCCCAGGTTTAATTCCCAGCACCCACACGGTGTCTCACAACCATCTGTTCCAATGTACTGACACTTCTGGTCTCCTTGGGCACCTGAGACACAGATGGTACATAGACACACCCACAGTCAAAACATTCAAATGTATAAAGTTTTAAAAAGTTATCAAGCTGTCCCTTCTCAACTTCATTAAAATTGTGAGAATCAGCAATGGTGATGGTTAAGCAGTGAGTACTGCAATGCAACTGGTGTCAGAAGTAGATACACTCCCAACACTGCCACTCTTCAGTCTTCTTATGGAAATATGTCTGTATGGAAAGATGTGCATACAATGAGGCTTATCATGGAAGGCAATTAAAAAGTGGAAATGTTTTTAATACACACACATAAAAATGCAATGCAATGAGATCCTTTCAGGAACAATACAGCAGGTGTGTAGGTACTACTATAGAAAATCTCTCAGACAACATCTATGTCACTGTCCACCCTGAAGGTCCAGGGAGCATCACAGAAGAGAGGGTGAGTGAAGAGCTGGAAGGAGGGGAAAAAACTTTAAGAGCCTGCAGGTAGGGAAAGGAGTCATGAAACTCTGCTGCCTAGATGTCTCAGGGCTTTTAAACAACTATGAGCACACAGCTCTAGACACCTTCAGAGTGGGTCTTTTAACTTTGTATCATGAATAAAGGAAGTGTCCATTGAGCAACGTTCCTTCCCAAGGACCTAATGACAGTTGCTGCATGCTACATGTGTGTTGGTAATGGCTTCTGGAGGAGGGAGCTTCATTTTCTTTAAAGGTGTGACCACTGGTGGAACAGGGTAAGAAGAAAAAAAGGTACTGGAAAGCAAGAGGGATACCAGAGAGTAATGGAAGGAATATAGTCGAGAAGTATTTTGTTTGGATGTATGAAACTGACCAAAATAAAGGGAAGAAGTTGGTGAGTGGACATATGCTTAGTTCACTGAGCTCATCTTATAAAAGGAAGTTAGTTTGGTCTATGGTTCCAGTGGGTTTAGAGTCCAGTGTGATATATCATATCATATCATATCATATCATATCATATCATATCATATCATATATCATAACATATCATATCATCATATCATATCATCATATCATATCATCATATCAT